>NC_135331.1:19899507-20203288 GCF_023851605.1 Tamandua tetradactyla | reverse complement strand
CAGGACTTATCTGGACCAGGGACCCATCTTGAGGTTGTAGGTTTCTGGCAAGTTATTCTAGTGCCTGGAACCCTTATGGAATCTTATAAATTGCCCTAGGTGTTCTTTAGAACACCTATTTGGGGATTGGCAGGTTATGATAGGTAGCAAGGTCTACCTGAAGCTTGCGTAAGAGCAACCTCCAGAGTAGCCTCTTGACTCTATTTGAACTCTCTCTGCCACTGATACTTCAGTAATTACACTTCTTTCCCCCCATTTGGTCAGGATGGAATTGTTGATCCCACAGTGCCAGGTCCGGATTCATCCCTGGGAGTCCTCTCCCACGTCACCAGGGAGACTTTCATCCCTGGATGTCATGTCTCATGTAGGAGGGAGGGCAATGATTTCACTTGCAGAGTTGAGCTTAGAGAGACTGAGGCCACATCTGAGCAGCAACAGAGGTCCTCCAGAAGTAACTCTTAGGCATGCCTACAGTAGTCTAAGCTTCTATGCTACTTACATAAGCTTCACAAGAGTAATTCTCATGATCGAAGGCATGGCCTATTGATTTGGGTGTCCCTCAAGTTTGACACAGTATCAGATTCCCTGATGTTAAGGTTTAATAGTTTCATATTCTTTCTCCCCTCTCTCAGAGGACTTTGCCAATACTTTTTGATAATCTCCTTAATATACTCTAAGATGTTTCCAGGCATTACAATAATCTATACAGGATTAAGGGAACTCTTTCTCATTCTGTGCTGTCCGTGTTTCAGTTGTTCAAATGAGCCATACAGGTAGGTTGAATTAGATTATGCACTACAGGAAATTTCAGTTCCAGATCAAATAGACCTTTCTTCCACTGGTCTTGAAGGGTATGTGTGGTTCTAAAATATAGACACTGTCTTCCTTACCCTTATGTTCTGTATTACTTTAACCCCAACCTGTTCGGCTTCTTTCTTATCTCTAAATATCAGGTTATATATATAAAATAGCCTCTCAAAATCCAGAAATAATAATCACCACTCCGGACTTAATGTTTCTGCTCTAAAAACTTACAATCTAGGCCCCTGTTTTATCATAAGCATTTTCTAAAGGCGACCATACCATTTTTGTTTTTTTGTTTCTGGCTTATTTTGTCTCACCAACTATCCCACATGTTCATTCACATCGTTGCATGCCTCACGACAATGTTCCTTTTTGTAGCAGCACAGCCTTCGTTCATAAGGACACACCATCGTTCGCTGTTCTACTTCTCCGTCAGTGCATCCTACAGCCACCTGCATTCATCGGGCATCATGTAAAGGACCCAAAGTCCACAGTCCATCAACATTCTCCATTTTAGATAATTTCATTGTTCCCGAGAGACAGAAAACCAATAAACACACTAAGATTCCTTTTAATTCTGAAAGAGAGTTACTGGTTAATATGACATATAATGAAATGTTATCATGAAATATAATATATCTTGAAAAATATATTGAAATTAAATGTATACAATGAATATCTATATAATCAATAGCAATATAGATATTCATTATTTATAAAATGAAATGGAGTTATACATGTGAGATATTTCCATGTAGCCAACTTCTTTGCCATAAGATGGGACATATGGTTGGGCTATGTACATAGCTTTGGGGAAGTGCAGTAAAAGTCCATTGTTGGCCTCCCCAAGTGAAGGTGAATGCAGACTGGTTTGATTTTTCTAGAGAGATACTAAAGAAAGCATTAACAAGATCCAATACAAAGTGATAGTTACACAATTGGGTGCAATTTCGTATAATACACTAGTGATATTTGGGATGCTGCATACAAGGTGGTGTTACTTTAACTCCTAGTAATCTACTGTCATAAACCACATCCCATCAGGCTTTCCTACTGGTCATATAGGACTATTGAAAGGGCTCTGGGTGGGTGTTAGTATCCCCACCTGCTCCAACTCTTTGATAGTGGCTGACATGTTTTGGTGCTCTCCTGGAAGTGTATATTGTTTTGTAGCCATGACCTTCCCAGGTGGGAGTATTTTTGCAGGGGACCATTTTGCCGCCCTTTTAAGACCGCTTCGATCACTTTATACCAGAGGTGGAATTCCCTTATAGTGGTCCGCATTGTGGCATTTCGTAGAAGATCAATTACTAAAATGTATTCCAGTATAGGAAAAATATATATCCTATACATGACAGGGAAGGGGAAAGTCTCCCAATATACAAGATCACATTATGCCATTTGTTTCCAATTGTCTTTCCCCTATAGCCATCTATGGCCAGCACAGGTCCATTAAATTGGGCTACATTTTCATAAATTAAAGTACATTTGGCTCCTATGTCTACCAGCACTAACACTTGCTGTTGGTTGGTAGGGGACCAGGAAATGGTTAATTCTATGTGTGGCCTCCAATCCAGGTGTCCCTGGCTATTGTTTGCATCTGGGGATCTTGACTTCCCCTCAACAGAAGAGAGAAAGGGGCTTGCCAACCCTCTTCCAGGGGGGCGGAAGGCTCCCCAGCTCAGTTGTCGACCCATGGCTTCTTTCGTGGCTTCCTTTCTCCCTCAGAGGCTTGGGAGCTTACTTCATTAAATCTTTGGTCCTTTGGCAGTTTGCTCCATCGTTTTACCAGGACTGCATTAGGCTGCCTATCTGTAGTCCCTATTTCTTTGCCTGCAGTGAAGAGATCTGCCCACATTTGCTTGCGAGGATACCCAAATAGGGCTATCGTGCCCCTCAGGGAGTTTTTCCCATTGCTGTTACCCCTGCCCTGTCTTTTCACAGCCTCTCCTCCTCCCTGAGCAGCAAGGGAGACGGGCTGTCCTGCTAGCGGGCTTAGGATAGACATATGAGGTACATTGTAATGGTTGGAGGCAGAATTTAATACCGTGTTTTTCATTGTTAGGGTAAAAGCTTCACTGTCAGGACCTATGAAGGTCACGGTATAAATGGTGTGTTTCATTCCCAGACCTTTTAAAACATCTTGTAGCTCCTCTATATTTTGCCAGTGGGGGATATCATGTGGTCTATCATTAGGCCGTACAGCCTTGTACCTGTCAATGAGCCATACCAACAAGGAGATGGTTTTTGCATCAGCTGACGTAGTGTACAAGCATTGTCAATGCCATAGCAAAAGGTGGGTTGTGATAGACCCCCGTTTACTCATCTCTACTCAAGAAAGCACTATCCGCTCTGCTCCAGTGTCCCATAACATCAGAAGCCAATTGGGTAGGGACTCCCTGTTGTTTTGTCTATACCACTGCCCCAAACTCCTCCATTTGGCAGGGTAAAATCTCTCATAGTAACATGTAATTTCTGTTCGGGAGATTCTAATTACTAAATCCCAGGGGGCTGATCTCCTCCACCTCCCATTCTTCTTCTCCTCTTCTTCTGAGGAAGACTCTATGGATTCCCACATTTTGGGGTCCCATCCTGGAGTAGCTAAAATCCTCCAGACTTGAGCCTAAGGCAATTTACAGCCTCTGACTCAGGCATATCTGCATGACAGAATCTCTAACTGACCATCCACTGGCACAGGCGGTCACCAAGAGAGTCCTTTTTTTTTTTTCCCCACCCAGGAGAGGTGCATATCTCTTTCTAGTTTAATCTTTTTCCAGTTAATTCCTTCTCTAAATGGTGCGCGGTAACTTCTGCCATTTGTTCTGCCTCGGTAGCGTTCGCAGGGATCCTAATGGGCCATGCTACAGCTGCTGCTACTTGGTCATCCCTTTACTTCTTACTCAAATTTAATTGTCCTGCCATCTGTTGCAAAATAGTTAGCAACCCCGCCGGAGTTTTCAGGGCATCCTCATACTCTTGTGGCAGTCTCCATTCATCTGGGAGGGCAGCCACACCTTCCCACCTGGACGATAGAGGCTAATTTGGGATTTCCCCCATGGATTCTCCCTTCCCAGAACTCATGCTTACTATGGCCTGTGGGTCCCTGGTCTCCTAACTGACTCTCAAATTGTTGTAACCCAGATCAGTCCTAAGACCAAAGGATATACCTGGCATGGAGTTAGGCATGAGTTTATTAGGACCTATGGACAGGAAAAGATCTTCCATGGTGGCTGCCTGTGAAAAATGAAGGTTAGCACACCGCCAAGGGCAGGGAATGCCAGAGGGCGGCTTATAAGGGCTTAGGAAAGAAATTTCATATGGTGTGACAACATGGTCCCGTAACATAGAGGTTTGAAGGTTTGTTATCAGCAGTGATCAGGTGAGGAGAGTTTCAATGCCTTCTTTGTGATACCATTTGTTCATTCTCCCCACCGTGAGGAGGTCTGATGACCTTTAATGTCTGTCCCAATCATGTAGGCAGCCACATGCAATGACTTGCTTTCAGTGCAGATGAAAATACTCTGAATATCGAGGGAAATCCTGGGCTCTGTATTCCCACCAGATCAATTATTTCAAATTCAGAAAGGAAGCCACATGATGAGGCTATGGTGAGCAAAAGTGAAAGGGATAAGAGATGAGTTTGGCAAGGTAGGCAGGTGCCAACTCATGCAGTACCTGGTAGGTCATGTTAAAAAGTCTGGGTTTTATTCTAAGGATAATGGGAGTCATTGAAAGTTTTAAAACACAGAAGTAACCAGGTATGCTTTTTTATGCAGAAGATCCATGAGTGGCTTTAATGGATAGCTCGCCCTGTTCTCTAATTATTGCCAGAGAGAAGACCTAAGAATGTATTCATTTTGGTAGATGTCCTCCAATATTCAACAGAATTTTAGTTAATAATCCTTTATGCCAAAACACTTTGTACATTTTGCATGGATCTCATTTGCATGAGAGACCCAGCAACTTCCCAGGAGATAGCTCCTCAAAAGGAAACACAAGGGTCAGTCAGACAAGCTCGACTCAAGACAAGGGATATTTTGGCATCCAAAAACCGTTTGGATGGCTGTTTTTGAGGACAGTGGGATGACTGTCACTCATTAGTTCTCAGGATCGGTTCCTACCATGTCTAAGTTATATATGGATGTGATTGTAAGTAAAAATTAAAGGGGTGTTTAATGTAAGCCTGTTTTTGGTCTCCAAGCAACATTGTTCTAGCATCTTGTCCACATGGTAGAACACATTGTGAACAGGAGGAAAACCCCTTTACTGAACATCATCACTGAACACCAAACAGCTTTGACACCTTGAGCCATTTTGTAACAAATAGGGGACAGCAGTGCTTGGTAGGAAAGGTGGTACCCAGTAGTACAAGATGGGGAATAAAGTGGAAGTCAACCAAGATAGTGGTGAACAGTAGAAAGGACAGTATGCCTTGTATGGAAACCAGAACGAGAGAAAAGGAGGTAACTGACTAAGCTTGTTTCTGAACATGTGTAACTCTTCTTAGGCACTCTCAGAAATTTTAACAGGAAGAGAACTTTGCAGGAGAAAACCTGGAGTTCTGCCATAAACAGCAATTAAGGCTTAGAGAGTTGTCCTGTATTGGTTTCTGTATTAGTCAGGGTTCTCTAGGGAAACAGAACCAACAGGAGAGATTTTTAAATATGAGTTTTATAAAGGTGCCTCACATAGCTGTGGGAATGGAAGAGTCCAAAATCCACAGGGCAGACTGTGAAACTGGAGCTCTGATGAAAGGTCTGGATGAACTCCACAGGAGAGTCTTGCTGGCTGAAGAAGCAATGAAAAAGTCTCTCTTTTTTCTTAAGCCTTCAATTGGTTGGATTATCTCATTGGTGGGAGACACGCCTTAGTTGAGTGTAGATGTGATCAGCCACAGGTGCAATTAACTAACTGATAACTTAATACACCAGCCTTCCAGTTTATCAACCAGTCATGAAATATCCTTGCAGCAATGCTCAGGCCAGTGCTCACCTGACCAGACAACTGGGCATCATCACTTGGCTAAGTTGACACCAGAACCTAACCATCACAGCCCACCACTTGTCAACTTGGCAACTATACACATCACCTTGAAACATGCTTAACTTCCAAACAGAACACAATAACAGACATATGTTTCACCTAACAATACTCAACTGTCCTGCATACAACTGGGGATACACCACAGTTTTCCAGAACAGGGTGCAAGTCCTTAGGTAACATTCACTCTTAGACTTCATATCCGATGACTTATATACTATAACATGAACAATACAACTTATGTCATAGATAAAAGGAAAATAAGATATTTGCTTATGTAAAAATGCAAACATACTCATAACAAAATAGGGAGGAAATATTTATACAATCATTGTCCTCATTTCTATAACTGGTCATGTGGTTGTAGTTCATATTTATCACTACCTTCTTCTATGACCTATTCCATGTTCCCTTTACCCTCAGCAAGCACTTCAGCTGGCCATAGTTCTTTGCAAGGTGAGGTGACCCAATCCTTCATTCCTGATGTTTCTAAGCCATTGGTAGTCCTGCCTGGATTGGGTTGTTGCAGTTTTCCATTTACTTTAATCACAGGGCATGGTAGTACTAAGAAATGCCTCAAGTGATCTCCTGTATTCCAGGAAAACTTTACTTTACCTTCATTGTGTAGTTGCAGTCCTATTTCCCCTTGATAGTCAGGATCAATCACCCCAGACAGAAGAGTAATCCCCTTTCATGCCTATTGATTCAGTGGCATGAGAAGCCCAAAGTGGCCAGGTGGTATTCTTTTTTTTTTTTTTTTTTTAACATGGGCAGGCACCGGGAATCGAACCTGGGTCCTCTGGCATCGCAGGCAAGCATTCCTGCCTGCTGAGCCACCATGGCCCGCCCAGGTGGTATTCTTAACTATAGTTCAATGGAATCATTGCTGTGTCTTTTGGTAGGAGCCCTCTCCTTTTGGAACTAAGACCTGTAGAGGAGCAGAGCTTAAGGTTTCGGGAACAGGAAGCAAAAGTTCTCCTAGTGGATCACTAGGGATGATAGTGAGTTACTCCCATTTCCATGGCTGGATTCCTGGAGCCATGAATCCTGGCTATGGGAGAAACAGCGCCATACAGTGGATGCTGATTCAGAGCATATAGAGCCTCCTGGAGAACATTGCTCCAGCTCTGCAAGGTATTTCCACCTAGTTGCCACCATAATTGGGTCTTCAAAATGCCATTCCACTGTTCTAGCAATCCAGCTGTCTCTGGATGATGGGGAACATGGTAAGACCAGAGAATTCCATGAGCATGTGCCTATTCCCGTACTTCATTTGCTGTGAAGTGGGTACCTTGATCAGAAGCAAAACTGTGCTGAATACCATGAAGGTGGATAAGGCATTCCATAAGCCCACAGATGGTAGTTTTTGCTGAAGCATTGCTGGCAGGGAAGGCAAACCCATATCTGGAGAACATGTCTATTCCAGCTAAAACAAATCACTGCCCCTTCCATGATGGAAGTAGTCCAATGTAATCAACCTACCACAAGGTAGCAGGCTGATTACCTTGGGGAATGGTGCCATATCAGAGACTGAGTGTAAGTCTCTGCTGCTGGCAGATTGGGCACTCAGCAGTGGCTGTATCCAGGCCAGCCTTTGTAGGTGGAAGTCCATGTTGCTGAGCCCATGGATAACCTCCATCCCTGCCACCATACACACTTTGTTCATGAGCCCATTGGGCAATGACAGGAGTGGCTGAGCAAAAAGGATGACTTGTATCCACAGAATGGGTCACTTACTCACTTGATTATTAAAAACTTCTTTTGCTGAAGTCACCCTCTGGTGAGCATTCACATGGGACACAAATATCTTCATGTTCTTTGCCCACTCAGAAAGGTCTGTCCATATACCTGTTCCCCAGACCTCTTTATCACCAATTTTCAATCATGCTTCTTCCATCCAGCCAAACCATTAGCAACAGCCAGTCAGTATACAAATACACTTCTGGCCAGTTCTCCTTCTAAGCAAAATGAGCAACCAGGTGCACTGCTGAAAGTTCCAGCCAGTGGGAGGATTTCCCCTCAACACTGTCCTTTAAGGACATCCCAGAATGGGGTTGTAGTGCTGCAGCTGTCCACTTTTGGGTGGTCTCTGCATTTTGCAGAACCATCTGTAAACCAGGCCCAGGTTTTCCCTTCCTCTGTCAACCGACTATAAGGAACTCCCCAAGAGGCCTTAGATCTGGTCTGGGAAAGAGAAGGTAATGTGGCAGGAGTTGGGGCCATGGGCGTTTGGGCCACTTTCTCATGTGACTTACTTGTGCCTTCAGGACCTGCTCTGGACCTGTCTCTTATATATTATTTCCATTTTATGATGTAATGCTGCTGTGCATGCCTAACTTTATGGTTTGGTGGTCAGACAACACCCAGCTCATGATAGGCAACTCAGGTCTCATGGTAACTTGGTGGCTGATGGTTAAACATTTAGTCTCTATTAAGGCCCAGTATCAGGCTAAAAGCTGTTTCTCAAAAGGAGAGTAATTATATGCAGCAGATGGTAAGACTTTGCTCCAAAATCCTAAGGGTCTGCACTGTGATTCTCCTATAGGGGCCTGCCAAAGGCTCCAGAAAGCATCCCTATTTGCCACTGACACTTCCAGCACCATCAGATCTGCTGGATCATATGGTCCAAGTGGCAGAGCAGCTTGCACAGCAGCCTGGGCCTGTCACAGAGCCTCCTCTTGTTCCGGTCCCCACTCAAAACTAGCAGCTTTTCTGGTCACTTGGTAAATGGGCTGGAGTAGCACACCCAAATGAGGAATATGTTGTATCCAAAATCCAAAGAGGCCGACTAGGCATTGTTCTTCTTTTTTGGTCATAGGAGGAGCCAGATGCAACAGCTTATCCTTCACTTTAGAAGGGATATCTCAGCATGCCCCACACCATTGGATTCCTAGAAATTTCACTGAGGTGAAATACCCCTGTATTTTTGTTAGATGTATCTCCCATCCCCTGACCCACAATTGCCTTACCAGTAAATCTAGAGTAGTGCTATTTCTTGCTCACTAGGTCCAATCAACATGATATCATAAATATAATGAACCAGTGTGAGGTCTTGAGGAGGAGAGAAATGATCAAGGTCCCTGCGGACAAGAATGTGACATCGGGCTGGAGAGTTGATAAACCCCTGAGGCAGGACAGTGAAAGTATACAGCTGAATGCAAACCGTTTCTGGTGGTCCTTATTGACAGCTATTGAGAAAAAAGCATATGCCAGATCAATAGCTGTATCCCATATACCAGATGATTTGTTGATTTGCTCAAGCAATGATACCACATCTGGAATGGCAGCTGTAACTGGAGTCACCACCTGGTTAAGTTTATGATAATCCACTGTCATCCTCTAATACCAATTTGTTTTCTGCACAAACCAAATAGAGTTGAATGGGGATGTGGTGGGAATCAGCACCCCTGCATCCTTCAAGTCCTTAAGAGTGGTACTAATTTTCTGCAATACCTCCAGGAATAGGGTATTGCATCTGATTCACTATTTTGTTAGGTAGGGGAAGTTGTAGTGGCTTCCACTTGGCCTTTCCAACCATAATAGCTCTTATTCCACAAGTCAGAAAACAAATTGTGGAGAATCTGCCAGTTGCTGAGTATGTCGATTATAATTATGCATTCTGGAACTGGGGATGACCACAGAATGGGTCTGGGGACTCACTGGACCCACCATGAGATGGACCTGTGCTAAAACTCCATTGATCACCTGGCCTTCATAAGCCCCTACTCTGACCAGTGGGCCAGAGTCATGTTTTGGGTCTCCTGAATTAGTGTCATTTCTGAGCCAGTGTCTAATAGTCCCTTCAATATCTGATCATTTCTTTTTTCCCAATGCACAGTCATACTGGTAAAAGGCTATAGGTCTCCTTGGGAAAGGCTGGGAGGAAGGTTAACAGTGTAAGTTTGGGGCAGTGTTAACGGGTCCTTCCCCAAGGGTACCTGGCCCATCCCTCATTCAAGGGGCTCTGGGTCTATAAACCATATCAAGTCTGTGAATTGAATAAGGGGCTGTGACTCTCTGTTTTGTAATTTGTTAGGCTTTGTTCACTTGACCTATAATTCTTCTGCTTATACTGCTCAAACAAAAGTTTAGTAGACTGCCCATCTATTTTACTTCTAGGTGCCCCATGATCTATTAGCCAACACCACAAGTCTCTGCAAGTCAGATTATTTTGACTGCTGCTTTGAGTCTGCTGTACAAAAGGCCATGCTCACCTTGTCTTAGGTGATTAACTGTTGCCACATGGCTTCTGCAAACTCAGGATCTGATCATCCCCATTGTGTTTAAGGATTTCACTTCAGTAACAGCAGTTCTCACAGTAATATCTGAACTTCAGAGGAGGTTACAGATGTAATCACCCACAAATGCAATCAACTGACTGATGATTTAATACACCAACCTTCTGGTTTATCAACCAGCCATGAATTATCCTTGCAGCAACAGTTAGGCCAGTGCTTGCCTGACCAGGTAACTGGGCATAATCACTTGGCCAAGTTGACACTAGAAACTAACCATCACGGGTTCCCCAAGAAGCTGACGTTGAGATATTGGGAGGCAATCTCTGGAAACTGCATTATGGAGCATGGGGAAAGGAAGACAGACAATAACTCATGTTGCCAAGTGAGTTACCACTATGGACAACTGGAGCTCAGTCTTATTGGGGAGCTTTGAGAGATTGCATGGGACATGCTTCAGTGATAGCTCAGTGGAAATGAGAGGAAGCTAAGTGCCCTAATTTACTAGTTGCCAGAATGCAATATAACAGAAACGGAATTGTTTTTAAAAAGGGGAATTTAATAAGTTGCAAGTCTACAGCTCTAAGACTGAGAAAAATGTCCCAATTAAAACAAGTCTATAGAAATGTCCAATCTAAGGCATCCGGGGAAAGATACCTTGGTTCAAGAAGACCGATGAAGTTCAGGGTTTCTCTCTCAAGTGAGACAGCACACAGCACACACAGTCAGGGAGTCTCTCTCATCTGGAAAGTCACATGACGAACACGGCATCATCTGCTAGCTTTCTCTCCTGGCTTCCCGTTTCATGAAGCTCCCTGGGAGACATTTTCCTTCTTCATCTCCAAAGGTCGCTGGCTGGTGGACTGTCTTGCTTCTCGTGGCTATGTCATTCTCTGCTCTCTCAGAATCTTCTGCATTCTCCAAAATGTTTCCTCTTTTATAGGATTCCATTAAACTAATCGAGACGTCTCCACCTAACCCAGTTTAACAACCACTCCTGATTGAATTACATCTCCAGGGAGATGACCTAATTATAGTTTCAAACATACAGACGGAATAGGAATTAGAAGAAATGGCTGCCTTTACAAAATGGGATTAAGATGGAAACATGGCTTCTCTAGGGTACATACATCCTTTCACACCAGCACACTGGGGCATTCATCTCCCAATTCCCATCTTTTATGGGGTGGAGGCTATTTCTAGGGACATGAACTCACTGACACTTCTGGGCCATTCTCTTGCTGAGCAAGTGGCTTCCTCATCCAGAACAAAGCCCTCATTCAGACTCCCAGGGTTACAGTGAATAGGCTTCAGTGTATAGAGTTGAGTATTGGGAGGCTCTGGGCAGAGCCCCAACAGCATCTACTCACCAGCATCTAGGCCAAGCTATCAGCCTACAGCAATGTATTGTATCTATCTCTCTGTTAGTCTCATTTCTGGCTCCATTTAAGTTCTTTTCCCTACCTCCTTCTCTCCTACCTGTAATTTATACTCTTTAGCTATATTTTATGTGTCTTTGTATGCCGGTTTGAAAGTATTATGTACCCCAGAAAAGCCATGTTTTAATCCTGATTCCATCTTGTGGGGGCAGCCGTTTCTTTTAATCCTTATTTAATAATGTAGGTGAGAATCTTTTGATTAGATTATCTCCATGGAGCTGTGACACACTCAATTTTCAGTGTTGACTTTTGTTTAGATGGAGATGTGACTCCATCCATTCCAGGCGGGTCTTGATTATTACTGAAGTCCTTTAAAAGAGGAATAATTTTGGAGAGAGCTCAGAGCAGACAGAGCCTATAGAAATGACAGAAGCCTCGGAGCCAACAGAGAGAGCAGTTATAGACACTTGGAGAACACTTGCTTCAGAGAAGAAACACAGATGTTTGGAGATGCTTGGAGCCCAGCAGCCATCACCATGAGACATTAAGCAAGCCAGAACCTGGAGAGAGCCAGGGAAGCCAAGAGATGAATGCCAGCCCCAGAGAAGCAAAGTGAGGAACCCCCACAGGAACAGAAGCTGAAAGGAATGGAACCCAAGAGCAAGGGAGCAGTAGATGCCAGCCACGAGGCTCCTAGCCGACAGAGGTGTCCTAGACCCATAGGCCTTTCTTGATTGAAGATAACCTCACTTCCTTAGAACTACAAATTTGTAACTTATTAAATTTCCCTTTTTAAAAGCCTTTCTAGTTCTCGTATGTTGTATTCCAGCAGCTTGCAAACTAACACACTTTGTAATGTTTTAATCTTTTCTGGAATATGGCAGGGTATAAATAAGTAAGTGCTAGTGAAGTTTAACATTTTTCATTTATTTATTGACCATTGTCCCCTTTCTGTAAACTTCTTGGAATAGAGCCTTACTAATCTGTGTCTAGCATTGAGCTGGGCGCATCAAAGGTATTTGGTTGATGGTCTGTGGAGTGATGCATAGCATTAAGATACACAGACTTTTTTTTAAAGCAGTTTTATTCAGATAGGGTTCACATACAATACAATCCATCTAAGGTGTTCAATCAATGGTTTTTAGTATAATGATAGAATTGTCCATTCATCACTACAGTGAATTTTAGAACATTTTCATTACTCCAAAAAGTATAACCCCATACCCCTTAGCAGTCACTTCTCAATCCCTCTAGACTTCCCTATCACTACGTAGCCACTAATCTTATTGTCTCTATATTTGTTTATATTTACATTTTATACAAATGGAATCAGACCAAATGTAGTACTTTGCTTCTGGTTTCTTTCACTTAGCACAATGATTTAAAATTATTATTACTTTTCAATTAGGGAAGTTATAAGTTTACATAAAAGTCACAAAAAAAATACAACATTTTCATATATCCCCTACTGTTACCACTTTGCATTGATGTGGTACCTTTGTTTCAATTGATGAAAGAATATTAACATATTACTGCTAACTATAGTTCATAGCTTGCATTAGGTGTATTTTCCCATATATCACCCTATTACTATTCCTTGTAATAGTATGTTTGTTATAATTCATGGAAAAGCATTCTTATATTCAGGCTATTAACCAGTCTTCATCCACAACAGGGTTGACTGTGCTCTACAGGCGCATGTTTTATCCTCTGACTTTCCTCCTAGTAATATACACCACCCAAAAGTTCCCCTTTCAATCAAATTCACAAACGATTCAGTGCTATTACACTGACAATAAAATACTACCGTCACCACTATACATTTTCAAACATTTACAATCAACCTAATTAGAAAGTCTGCACAAATTAAGCATCAGCTCCTGATTCTTTTCTCTGATTCTATCTCCTGGTAACCTATATTCTATATTCTAACTCTGAGTTTGCTTATTATAATTAGTTCCTATCAGTGAGATCATACAATATTTGTTCTTTTGTGTCTGGCTTATTCCATTCAATATGTTGTCTTCAAGGTTCATCCATGTTGTCACATGTATTAGGAAATTATTTTTTTGGACTCAATATTACTTCATTTTGTGTATATACCACATTCCTCAATTGATGGACACAGGTTGCTTCCACCTTTCGGCAACTATGAATAATGCTGTTATGAACATGAGTGGGCAAATGTCTAAGTCCCTGCTTTCAGTTCTTCTGGGCATATACCAAGTAGTGGGATTGCTGGATTATTAGGCAACTCTATACTTAGCTTCCTGAGGAACTGCTAAACTGTCTTCCATGGCAGCTGCACTGTTTAGCATTCTCACCAGTAGTAAATAAGTATTCTATTTCCCCACATCCTCTCCAACACTTGTAGTTTTCTGTTTGTTTAATAGTGGCCATTCTAGTAGGTATGAAATGATATCTCATTGTGGTTTTGATTTGCATTTCCCTGAATAGCTAGTGATGGTGATGATCTTTTCATGTGCTTTTTAGCCATTTGTTATTTCTGCTTTGGAAAAATGTCTATTCAAGTCTTTTTTGCCCATTTTTAAATTGGGTTGTTTGTCTTTTTATTGTTGAGTTATAGGATTTCTTTATATATTTTGGATATTAAACCCCTATTGGATATGTGGTTTTACATATTTTCCCCCACTGAGTAGGCTGCCTTTTCACTTTCTTGACAAAGTGCTTTGAAGGCCAAATATTTTGAATTTTGGGGAGGTCCCATTTATCTATTTTTTGTTTTCTTGCTTGTGCTTTGGATATAAAGTTTAAGAAATGGTTGCCTGCCACAAGATGTAAAGATGCTTCCCTACATTTTCTTCTAGCAGTTTTATGGTACCTAGGTCTTTGGTGTATTTTGAATTAATTTTTGTGTATGGTGTGGGATGGGGTACCCTTTCATTCTTTTGCATATGGATATCCTGTTCTCGCAGCACCATTTTTTGAAGAAACCATGCTGTCCCAGTTAAGTGGATTTGGCAACCTTGTAAAATATCAATTGGCCATAGATATGAAGGTCTATTTCTAAACGCAATTCAGTTCCATTGGTATATCTATATCTATCTATCCTTATGCCAGTACCATGCTATTTTAACCACTGTAGCTTTGTAGTGTGCTTTAAAGTCAGAAAATGTGAGTCCTCCAACTTTGTTCTTCTTTGACCAGATGTTTCTGGCTATTTGGGGTCCTTTGCTCTTCCAGATAAATTGGCTTTTCCATTTCTGAAATGGAATTTTGATTGGGATTGCATTGAATCTGTAGATCAATTTGGGTAGAATTGACATCTTAATGATATTTTTCTTTTAGTCCAGGAACATAGAATGTCCTTTCATTTATTTAGGTCTTCTCTGATTTCTTTTAGTAAAGTTTTGCATATTTCTGTGTACAAGTCCTTTACATCCTTAGTTAAATTCCTAGGTATTTTATTCTTTTAGTTGCTATTGTAAATGAATTTTTTTTTTTTTACTTTATTTCTTCCTCAGATAGTGCTTTATGAGTGTATGGAAACACTATTGGTTTTTGCCTATTGATCTTGTATCCTGCCACTTTGCTGAACTCATTTATTAGCTCTAGTGGCTTTGTTGTGGATTTTTTTTTGGACTGTCTATATATAGGATCATGCCATTTGCAAACAGAGAAAGTTTTCTTCCTTTGCAATTTGCAACTTCTAGCACAATGTTAATTAACAGTGGTGACAGCAGACATCCTTGTCTTATTCCCAATCTTAGAAGGAAAGCTTTCAAACTTTAACCATTGAGTATGATATTAGCTGTGGATTTTTCATATATGCTGTTTATCGTGTTGAGGCTGTTTCCTTCTATACATATATTTTAAAGTGTTTTTATCAAGAAAATTTGTCAAATGCCCTTTCTGCATCAATCGAGATAATCAGGTGTTTTTTCCTCTTTGTTTTGTTAATCTGGTGTATTATACTAATTGCTTTTCTTGTGTTGAACTACAATTGCATACCTGGGATAAAACCCATTTGTTCATGGCATATAATTCTTTTAATGTGCTATTGGACTTGGTTTGCTAGTATTTTGTTGAGGATTTTTGTGCCTATATTCATAAGAGAGATTGGTCTGTAGTTTTCCTGTGGTATCTTTTCTAGCTTTGGTATTTGGGTGATGTTTGGCACAAGGAATGAGTTAAGTAGTCTTCTCTCTTCAATTTTTTTGGAAGAGCTCCAGCAGGATTGGTATTCATTCTTCTTGGAATGATTGGTAGAATTCACCTGGAAACCATCTGGTCCTGGGATTTTCTTTTGGAGGAGGTTTTTGATGACTGATTCAATCTCTTGTAATAGGTCTGTTGATGTCTTCAGTTTCTTGTGTCAGTGTAGGATGTTCATGTGTTTCAAGGAATTTTTCCATTTCATCTAGATGATATAATTTGTTGGCATACAATTTTTCATAGTATCCTCTTATGATCTTTTTAAAAATTATTTGTGTGGGGTCAATAGTAATGTCCTCCCTCTCTCTTTTTTTTGTATGCCATATGGCGGAGTCACATTTCACTATTTTCCATGTGAGTATCCCATTATTGCAGCACTATTTCTTGAATTTTTGTTTCTTTGGTTGGTTTTTGTTTGTTTGTTTGTTTTGCTTGTTTATTTGTTTTTTGGGAAGTGCACAGACCAGGAATTGAACCTGGGTCTCCTGCATGGCAGGTGAAAATTCTACCACTGAACTACCCTTGCACATCCCCTCCACTCCACATTTATGATTTTATTTCTTTACATCTTCTTTCAATTTTTCTTTATCAGTCTAGCTAAAGGTTTGTCAGTTTTATTGACGTTCTCAAAGAACCAACTTTTGGTTAATTCTCTCTTGGTCTTTTATTCTTAATTTATTTCTGCTCTAGTTTTTGCCGTATCTTTCTTCCTGCCTGCTTTGGGATTAATTTGCTGTTCTTTTTCTAGTTCGTCCAGGTGTGCAGTTAGATCTTTGATCTCAGCTCTTTCTTTCTTTCTTTTTTTTTTTTTTAATATAAATGCTTACGGCTATTAATTCCCTCTCAGCACTGCCTTCACTGCATCTCATAAGTTTGATATGTCATGTTCTCGTTTTCATTCTTCTTGAGATATTTACTGATTTCTTTTGCAGTTTCTTCTCTGACACACTGATTGTTTAAGATTGTGTTGTTTAAATTCCATACATGTCTAAATTTCCCAGTTTGCCACCTGTTGTTGATTTCCAGCTATATTCCATTATGATCAAAGAAAGTGCTTTGTATAATTTCAGTATTTTAAAAGTTATTGAAATAGGGCCATGGGGGCTCAGTGGCAGAGTTCTCGCCTGCTATGCCAGAGACCTGGGTTCGATTCCCAATGCCTGCCCATGCAAAAAAAAAAAATATATATTGAAATAAAAAGCAAACACTATAAACAAAATAAAAAAAGTCATCGAGACTTGTTTTGTGATCCAGCATGTGGTCTATCCCAGAGAATGATTCATGAGCACTTGAGAAGAATGTACATCCTGCTGTTTGGGGGTGCAGTGTTTTGTATATGTCTATTAGGTCTAATGCATATTATGGATGTCTCTACAATAATAATTAGAGACTTCAATGCACTACTCTCATCAATGATAGAACATCTAGACAGAGGACCATTAAGGAAACAGAGATCTTGAATAATACTAATCAGAATGTCAAGTGTGAAAGATAAAGAGAGAATTCTAAAAGCAGCATGTATTTTTCATGTATTTTGAGGCACCGTGGTTAGGTGCATAAATATTTCCCTTTTGAGTATTTGCAGTGTATGCCTCACGTATTTTGGGGCATTCTGGTTCGGTGCATAAATATTTATGATTGTTATGTCTTCTTGTTGAATTGTTCCTTTTATTAGTAGATAGTATCCTTCTTTGTCTCTTTTAACTGTTTTACATTTGAAGTCTAATTTGTTGGATATTAGTATAGCTACTCCTGCTCTTTTCTGGTTGTTATTTGCATGAAATATCTTTTCCCAACCTTTCACTTTCAACCAATGTTTATCTTTGGGTCTAAGATGTGTTTCCTGTAGACAGCATATAGAAGGATCCTATTTTTTAATCCATTCTGCCAGTCTATGTCTTTTGATTGGGGAGTTCAGTCCATTAACATTTAGTGTTATTACTGTTTGGGTAGTACTTTCCTCTACCATTTTGCCTTTTGTATTTTATATATCATATCTAATTTTCCTTCTTTCTACACTCTTCTCCACATCTCTCTCTTCCGTCTTTTCGTATCTGTCTCTAGGGCTCCCTTTAGTATTTCTTGCAGAGCTGGTCTCTTGGTCACAAATTCTCTCAGTGACTTTTTGTCTGAAAATGTTTTACTTTCTCCCTCATTTTTGAAGGACAATTTTGCTGGATATAGAAGTCTTGGTTGTCAGTTTTTCTCTTTTAGTAATTTAAATATATCATCCCACTGTCTTCTAGCTTCCATGGTTTCTGCTGAGAAATCTACACATAGTCTTACTGGGTTTCCCTTGTATGTGATGGACTGTTTTTCTCTTGCTGCTTTCAGGATCCTCTCTTTCTCTTTGACCTCTGACATTCTGACTAGTAAGTGTCTTGGAGAACGTCTATTTGGATCTATTCTCTTTGGGGTGTGCTGCACTTCTTGGATCTGTAATTTTAGATCTTTCATAAGAGTTGGGAAATTTTCAGTGATAATTTCTTCCATTAGTTTTTCTCCTCCTTTTCCCTTCTCTTCTCCTTCTGGGACACCCACAACATATATGTTTGTGTGCTTCATATTATCATTCAATTCCCTGAGCCCCTGCACATATTTTTCCATTCTTTTCCCTATAGTTTCTGTTTCTTTTTGGATTTCAGATGTTCCATTTTCCAGTTCACTAATTCTAAGCTCTGTCTCTTGAAATCTACCATTGTAGGTTTCCATTGTTTTTTTCGTCTCTTCTACTGTATCTTTCATTCCCATAAGTTCTGTGATTTGTTTTTTCAGACTTTTCCATTTCTTCTTTTTGTTTGTTCCTTGCCTTCTTCATGTCCTCCTTCAATTCATTGATTTGGTTTTTGATGAGGTTTTCTATTTCTGTTCATATATTCTGAATTAATTGTTTCAGCTCCTGTATCTCATTTGAACTATTGGTTTGTTCCTTTGACTGGGCCATATCTTCAATTTTCCTGGTGTGATTTGTTATTTTTTGCTGATGTCTGGACATTTAATTTCCTTAATTAGTTTCTTCTGGAGATTGCTTTCACTTATCTTACCTAGGGTTTTCTTGCTAGATGAGTTTGTTGTCTATCTGTTCTTTGACCTTCAGTTCAGCTTTTTCTGGGCCTCTAGCTTAAGTTTTGTTTAACAGAGGGTAATTTTTCAGTTGTTGTTTTCTTGTTTCTTGTCCTGCTTGTAAGGTGCCTTTTCCCTCCCCACCCTTAGGAGGGTCTACATGGGTATTACAGACTCCAGCTGGGTTTTCCCGGACTAAACTGGCCTCCTTTGGGGGGTGGGAGAAGGAGTCACCTGCGTCAGTTTTCCCTGAGTGTGAGACCCAGGAGGTTGAAAGACTTTCCTGTGAAGTCTCTGGACTCTGTTTTTCTTATCCTGCCCAGTATGTGGCGTTTGTCTGTCTGTGGGTCCCACCAGCAAAAGATGTTGTGGCTCCTTTAACTTTGGAAGACTCTCCCTGCTGGGGGCGTGGTGGAGACAGAGGAAAGGTTGTAGACTGGTTTTAATGGTTTCAAATTGCGAAGCCCTGGGGTCTGAATTCCTTGAGAGAGGGATTCCACCTGAGTTATGTTTCACCCCTCCCCTGGGGAAGGCTCAGGTGGGAGACAGCCCTGAAAGCAGCCCATTTCTGCGTATGCCTGGGGCGGTTGCAGCCTGTGTAATCCCGCCGCTGAATCCAGAGGCAGCCAAGCCTCCGTAGAAACAGCCACAAAAGGCTCTGTTTCATCCCCTTTCCTCTTTTTCGGTTAGTCAATAGGCGACCTCTGCCTTGACCAGTTTTGCCTGAGCTGGGGGCCTATTTTTAGTAGTCAGAATTTGTTTATTAATGCCACAATTGGTGTTTGGTTGGACTCAGTCCCTGCTACTGTTAGAGTCTCTTTCCTTTCCCTCTGGGAAGCTGCCTGTGGGGGAGGGCCGCCAGCCGCTGGCCACCGTGGCTTGGGGAAATGCCGCGGCTTAGGGAACTCACTGTTCCAGAGACTCGCAGTCGGTCCAGCTGGTCCAGACTGGGGTACGCTGTGTGTCCGGTCACTATCGTGGTTCCGGGAGCTGTTCTGTACTGTTTCTGGTTATTTAGTAGTTGTTCTGGAGGACGGGCTAAAACGCGCACATTACTAAGCCGCCATCTTGGCCCCTACTTTTCAGGTGCATAAATATTTATGATTGTTTTTTCTTCTTCATGAATTGCTCCTTTTATTAATATGTTGTGTCCTTCTTTGTCCCCTAACAGTTTTGCATTTAAAGTCTATTTTGTCTGATATTAGTACAGCTACCCAAGCTCTTTTTGGTTACTATTTACATCTTTTTCTAATATTTTGCTTTCGTCTATTTTTGTCTTTGAGTCTAAGGCAAGTCACTTGTAAACTACACATAGTTGGATCATATTTTTAAATCCATTTTTAGAATCTTTGTCTTTTAATATGGGAGTTTAATCCATTAACATTCAGTGTTATTAGTGTAGAGGCAATACTTGCTTCAGGCATTTTATCCTTTGATTTTTATATATCATATCTTTTTGTTTGCTTGTTTTTATCTCTCTTTTTACCCGTTTAGTTACCCTTACTGATAATGTTCATTTCTTCATACTACTCCAAGCCATGCTTTCCTGTCTTTTCTTTCAGCCTGCAGAACTCCCTTTAGTATTTCTTGTAGGTCAGTATCTTGGTGATGAACCCTCTTAGCTTCTGTTTATCTCTGAATATTTTAAACTCTCCCTTGTTTTTGAAGGACAGTTTTGCCAAATAAAGAATTATTGATTGGCAGATTTTTCTCTTTCAGTACTTTAAATATATAATATCATTGCCTTCTTAACTCCATGGTTTCTGATGAGGAACGGACACTTAGTCTTATTGTGGATCCCTTGTATGTGACTATTTTTCTCTTGCTTTTAGAATTATCTCTTTATCTTTCACATCTGACATTCTGATTAGTATATGTCTCAGAGTAGGTCTGTCAGGATTATTCTGTTTAGAGTTCATTGTGCTTCTTGTACATGTACATTTATGTCTTTCACAAGAGTTGAGACATTTTTAGCCATTATTTCCTCATATATTCTTTCTGCCCCTTTTCCCTCCTCTTCATCTGAGATGCACATGCCATGTATGTTTGTGCACATCATGATGTCATTCAGATCCCTGAGACTCGGCTCAGTTTTTTCCATTCTTTTCTCTGTTATTCTGTCTGACAGATTTGATTGTCATATCTTCAAGTTCACTGATTCTTTCTTCTGTCTGTTCAAGTCTGCTGTTGTAGGCCTCTAGTGTATTTTTAATCTCTTCTACTGTGTCTTTCATCCCCATAAGTTCTGTTATGTTACTTTTCATACTTTCAAATTCTTCTTTATGTCCGCACAGTATCTTTTTAATATCCTTTATCTCTTTGGCTATATCTTCTTTCATCTCCTTGAATTGATTTAGGAGATTTGTTTGAAAAGCTTTGATTAGTTGGTCTAAAGTTTTAAGTTGTTCCTCTGACTGGGTCACACCTTCCTTTTTCTTAATAGGGCTTGCAATGTTTGGCTGCTATCTAGGCATCTGATTATCTTAATGAGTTTACTCTGTTCAGTTTCTCTTGCCTTGGGTTTTACTGTTGATTAGCTTGGTGTTAAGGCTTTCTTTGCACCTGGTCAACTTATTCTTAACATGGATTTCCTATACTTAACTGATCAGATTTTTTTCAGCTCTTCTTTATCTGATTCTTGCCCTAGGTATTATGTATAATTAAAAAATTGCACTATTTGTAGCAATTGTTTCACCCCCAGGAGAAAGCTTCCTCTCCTCTGTTCCATCTCCAGTAATCTTGATCTGTTATGTTTGTTTTTGTTTTGCCTCTATAGTTTTTTTTTTAATTATTATTCTTTTTCATTGCTTCTAGCTGCTTTTTCCTGGAGGGCAAATTCTGGAAGGAGGGTCACCCCAAAGAGAACTTTCCCAAGTCAGTATTTCCCAGCCAGAACAGAGCCAGAGAGCCACAAAGGAGGTGCAGACCAGTTCCAAAGAGCCTTGGGGAGAGAGTCAGGAAAGACATTGAAAAGTCTTTTTGATGGCTCCCTTAAGCTGCACTCTACTAGCCTGACCAATAGATGGCATTCTTCAATAAATTGTTCCCGCAGCCCTAAGGAGGACCTGTGTCTTTAAACCTCTACTGTCTTCACCTCTGTCAGGGGCGGGGTGAAACAAAGGTTGTGGTGGTCCCTGTCCAGAGCTAAAATAGCGGTTTAGAGCCAGGACCAGTGATCTAAATTTACCCATCAAAAGCCATGGTCAGCACTCAGCCAAGCTCCAACCTCTACCCCATACTTGGGGAAGAGGGCTTCCACATCCCTCTCCATCCACAGCAGCCAGCCAGTGACTGGACCCAAAGCAGCTTGCCTCGAGAGTGGGGAATGGGTACCGGGAGCTGTTGCAGAGTGATATGCTCACAGTTCTTTTCTGAAGTTTCTCAGCCTCTTCATCCCACTCTTCCTTGGATATTGTACAGTGTTCCTCTGGCCTCCAGGGCCCAAGAACAGTTGTTTCAGACAGTTTCTTCCTGTCTACTAGCTGTTTTTGGAGGAAGAGTGGGTCCTGGAGCTCCCTACTCCATCATCTTCCCTGGAACTTCCTCCGCAGACTCTTTATAAACTGACTCTGTGACCAGACACAGACGCAGAGGCACATTCCTCTCTGGTCTCTTTATTCTGAACCCAGTGCCCAGAACACTGCCTGCCACATAGTAGGCGTGCAGTAATTATTTGTTAAGTGAATGAATGAGGTGGATAGGACCTAAATACAGTAAAACCTTTTGTAGGCCACAAGTTAGAAATCCAGCAACATACTGGAATCATGTGTTTCATAAAGTCAAGTTTGCCCTTGAAACTACTGTAGTGTGAATATGCTTAGTTTCACAGGCAAAGCTGGGAGGTAGGGATTAAAGATAGATCTAGTGATGGCATTTTAAAATGTATGCCCAGCAGGCTATGCACATCTAAGAATATCCAATGGCAATTCAAATGCAGCCTGTTCATGAACCTAATCTTTGCTGGTGGGTGTCCTGGAAAACTGTTCTTGATAACACTCCTATTGAGAAAAGAATTACCAGCGATGCTGCAAACTGGGCTCATTTACAGATGCTAGAAGTTCATCCATGTTGTAGCATGTAACAGAACTTCATTCCTTTTTATGGTTGAAAACAATTCTATTGTATGGCTATACCACATGTTGTTTTTCTATTCATCAATTGATGGAATTTGGTTTGTTTCCACTTTTTAGCTATTATGAAAATGCTGCTATGAACATTTATGTACAAGTTTTTCTGTGAACATATGTTTTCAGTTCTCTTGGATATATACCTAAGAATGGAATTGCTGGGTCATGTGATAAGTCTATGTTTAACTTTTTGAGGAACTGCCAAACTGGTTTCCAAAGTGGCTGCACCATTTTACATTCCCTCCAGCAATGTGTAAGGTTTCCAATTTCTCCACATCTTCACCCACACTTATCATTATGGGTTCTTTTGATTATAGCCATCCTACTGAGGTGTGAAATGATATTTCATTGTGGTTTATTTCTGTTATTTTTGAAAGATGTAATTTCCTTCTGTCCTATCTGAGCCCATCTGAAGCATTCTGTCCTAAAGCATCCCATTCACTAGTTTTTTTTTTCCATTTTTCCTCTTTCATATATTTTAAAAATAGTTGTAACTTTTAAAAAATGATTGATTAAAATTAATTCAGGTTCATTGTAGACAATTTGCAAAATTACCTTAGTTTGGATTCCCCCAAAACAAACCTGGGATAAGAACTTGGGTGCAGGTGGTTTATTTGGGAGGTGAGTCCAAAAAAGTACATGAAGCATAGGGAAGAGTGATACAGGGAAAGAATAAATGTCATTGATGTTTGCATTTGTGGGTTGTTTATAACTGAGGGCAATGAGCTCATCTTGCTGGGGACCCTTTAGGAACCATGTAGAACACACCCCAGAATTGCCTGTCTAGAGAATGGGGAGGGTTGGGCATTTATCTACCAACTCCCAGCCTCCTTTGGTTGAGAGGTGCCCCCAGGGACATTTCATGACCTCCCCCTTCTGCATCATACCTGCTTGTGGGTATAAGGTAGACTTGAGGGGAAAAGCTGTCAGCATTGAAAAACTGTACTGCCACTGTAAATGAGCTCAGGTGGGCTGTTTGCTATGAGATAGGGCATCGACAGTATCTAATTATATGTACTGAGATGAAGAAAGTAGATCACCCATAATTCCACCACTCAGGATAAATAAGGTTAACATTTTGGTTATATTCTCACTCATCTTTTTTTCCCAGTCAACAAGCATTTATCGAAAACTGAACTATGTAGTATCAGTGCTCGTAACATAGTATACACTCAAACAATATTTGTAGACTGCCTGATTAATTCTAGCAGGGGGAAGAGTGGATGAATTCTTGCTTCTGGCTGCTAATAGTCTAGATGGGGAGACAAGATTACCTGGAAGAGTTATTCATATAGGACCTTTCATTTTTACTGAACTGCTATAAGGCTTGAAACACAGAGTATGAATTATAAGGGGGGAGGTCACCATGAGTTCTAAAAGTCATTGAAGATGAGGAGACCCTTTGGCTTGACCTTGAAAAGTAGGTAGAATTTAGGTAGCCGCATCTTTTCCCTATATACAACCCCTCAGAACACCTTGATCCTGTTAAGTGCTAGCAACCTTTCTTCTACTGTGCATCTTAAGGCATTTTAGGACACATGTTCGGGGATGGGAGAGGAAAGATATGAATTATCTGGCAACACTGAAGGAGATGAGAAAAATTTGGAACTGGGAAGGAAGGAGTGAAAATAAGAGAGGGGAGGGCAGAGTTGGTGAGATAGAAGAAAGCCTCTTGTAATTAGTTTTGATCCCCTAAATGATCAATACATTCTATTTAAATTCTTGAGGAAATGGTCCAAGGATGAGTTTTGTGTCTGGGTTCATGGGGAGAGCAGCATCATGTTCGGAATAGATACTGGAAGACAACAGGTGGTCTTTGCCACTCTCACAATCAACTGGTGGCAAGATAGGTATGATGGTTAATTTTATGTGTCAGTTTGGCAGGCTATAGTACCTGTTATATAATTGAACATGAATCTGGATGTTGCTGTGAAGGTATTCTGTAGATGTGGCTAACATCTACAATCAGTTGACTTGAAGTAAAGGAGATCATCCTTGATAATGTGGATGGGCCTCATCCAATCAGTTGAAGGCCTTAAGAGAAAAATTTGAGACACCACAGAGAAGAAGAGAAGCTGTCTCAATATGGCAGCATGAATTCCTGCCCTTTGGATTTTGGACTCAGAACTACACGACCAACTCCTGCCTGTGTCTCCAACCTGTTGGCCTGTCTTGCAGATTTCAGACTTGCCAGTCCCCACAATTGCATGAGCCAATACCTTAAAATAAACAATATATTTTATTGATTCTGTTTCTTTGAAATATCCTGAGTGACACAGTAGGGACAGAGGAGGCCTTATTGGGGACTGAAGCCAGGCCTGACTTGCTCTATGTGGTGGCTTCATTTTCTCAGGCTGTCCCCAAGAGGGTGGCTTTGTCAACATGCAAAGGCCATCCACTCTATTTACCAAAAATTCTGGATAACAACTGTGGTTGGCTGTGCCTGGACGGGTCCCTCCCTGGACAAATTGCTGTGTCTGGGAGGGAGGTACATGACTGGCAAAGCACATGGTTGGAGTGGGAGAATGACCATTTCTCCCAAAGGATCTTGATGAGCAGAGCAGATGTGGCCATTAGGGAAGAAAAGAGGATCATTGTGTACAAGGCAGTTGCCTAAGTGTGTGTCTGATATGGTCTATGATTCTAAAAAAAGGTGGGGGATGTACTACCAAGAGGCTAAGTCGGAAGTTTTGAATCTTGAATTAGGTCACTTCTTTAGACCACACTCCCTGCAGCTGTACAGCAAGGACTTCAATCATGGCAGATGTGGCTGCATGTCCCTGTGACCACTGCGTGAGCAAGGTCCAGTTGCCCATTTAGGAGCTGGCTTGATAACACATTCTTTTTGGCTGCCTTCTTTGTTCTGCTTTTTTTTTTTTTTTAAAGACAATTCAACCCATAAAGTCATGTTATTGGAGTCCATATTATTCAGTTCATATTTGTCAGGACTCCATGGTTGCAAGAGACAGACATCCAAGATGAATTTATTTGAGTGAAAAGGGGAAATAAAAGCTGTCTCTTCACCTCTTGTATGAACTACCTACATTCACATTCTTATCTCATGGTATGCTTCCGGGGAAAAACTGAAACCAAGACATGCCCAACTCACCTTCAGATTTCCTAGGGTCAGGTCTGTTGGTTTCCAGTTATGTAAGTTCACCATTCTTGAGTCACATTTACTTAGGTGTGACTTAAGTCCTTGTTTTCTCAACACAATTCCTGTTTCATCTGTTGCCCTGGTGTTCTATTCAGTTAGTGTCACTTTTTCTCTTGAAAACATACTGGGTTGGATGATACATTTCGTGATCACTCAACCATTCTTTGACGTGAGTGATCCTTAATAAGATACATGGGCAGGAAAAAGTGTTTAGTTTTGATCTTGAATATCATCACCTCATTGCTTATTTCGATGAATCGTCAGAGCGTAGAGCTGGAAGCAACTTTCGGGATTAGCTGATCCGTTGACTCTCAACCTTTTTTCTGTTCTGATACACATGGTCGAGTGTTCAATGGATAACAAACACTCCCGTGGGAATTCTCAACATGCCAGTTGCAACTTGACTTCTTTTGCTTCCCCTGGGAAAGCATATTGAATGCTGGTGAGAATGAGATCGTTATAGAGATAATGTATTATTTTTAAAAAAGACTAATCATTCTCAAGAACTGACTCAAACCTTTGGCATCAAATCACTCACCACACAGCTCATGACTGATTGAGAGATGGCTGATCTTGTTCCAAACCTCTGCATTACATTAAAAAAAAAAGTCACTTAGCCTCCTGGGACTCCCATTTTCTCACCTGGAAATACGGATGGTAAAATCTCCTTTCCTGTCTGACCTGAGTTGTGGTGCTAGGCAAGGAAGATAATGAACATGAAAGTTTTGAGAAGTAGAAAACCTTTGAACAAACGGGGGTCATTGTAATGGTTATCTGTAATATGCTAAGAGTCAGGCTGGAAGCTTTCGACAGCCACACCAGGATTTACAAAATAGGCCCACAGGTGAATATGCATCTATTTAATTTGCACTGAGATTCCTTCCTAAGGACTCTTAAAAGTAAAAAATTTACTAGAGATGCTGGTAATAATATGAGTTCTCTACATCTTTGCTAAGGCCTTGTCTTCAGCTTCTTAGTGTTGCTACAACAAATCACTGCAAACAGGATACCTTAAAACAACAGAAATTTATTGTCTCACAGTTGTGGAGGCTAAAGTCCAAAATCAGCTTGTCAGCAGCACCATGCTCCCTCTGAAAGCTGTAGGTGAGAATCTGTCCTTGCCTCTTCCTAACTTCTAAGAAATTTCTCACAATCTTTGGTGCTTCTTGTCTTGCAGCTGTAGCACTTCAGTCTCTCCCTCTGTCTCCCTTTTTCAGGTCTGTCTTCTTGTCCAAATTTCTCTCTTATCAGGACACCAGTCATGTTGGATTAGGGCCCACCACAATCCAGTTTGGCCTCATCGTAACTAATTACATCTTCAAAGACTCTGTTTCCAAATAAGTTGTCATTCAAAGGACTGAGGGTTAATTTTAGGAAGACAACTCAACCCATAACAGACATATCACTGGAGTTCATCATATGCACTCTATATTCGTCAGGACTCCATGGTTGCAAGAGACAGAAATCCGGTATGAATTAATTTGAGTGTGAGGGGAATTATTTTGGCTCACAGAATGAAACCATGGGTCTGCCCTGGGTGGGGGTGGCCACAGGGATGCCCAGAATCTGAGGCTCGTACATCAAAGGATTCTCTGTGTTTCTCACCAGTGCTACTCTATGCGTATTGGCTTCCTTTGCTCAAAATAGCTTATTCACTAAGTGGGGGCATGGCTTCATTGGATGGTGGGCTTCCATCTTCACAGCCTTGTAAACTGGTAGGGAAGAGACCTTCTTACCCCTCCTCTCTCCACCCCCATCCAGTTAGAAGAATCCTGGGGAAGTACTCGAGCTCATCTTTGGACCAATCACTGTAGTTCAGGGAATAATGAGTAGATGAAGTCAGTTAAGACAAATTTCCACACATTGGATCAGTTACCCAAGGGCTTCCCATGTACATGGTTACTGCGGGGCTTGTTAGAGACTGGCAGCCATCGGATCTGTGTCTATTGCTCAGGGAAAACACTCTTATACATTGTCAAAGCTTTATTCCTAATGAATCCATTACATTTCCATGGCTATAAATAGTAAATCTTTTCCCTCTCCTTCCAAATGCAAATATTTTGAGCATTTTAATGATCGCTTTCCAACGCTCACTTTCAAAATTATCTTTCAAAAGGTTTGTGCCAACGTTTACTCTCACAAACAGATGGTGGTGGTCATTTTTGTTTTGTAAGTTGTCATTGCTCTATACTGACAATTCTCAATTGAGGGTGATTTTGTGTGCCCAGAGGACAATTGCTGATGTCCAAATGGAGACATTTCTAATTATTGCAACTTGGGTGTGTGTGTTTGCACGTGCACCATAGGCATCTAGTGTGCAGAGGCTAGGAATGCTGCTAATCATTCTGCAATGCATAGGACAACCACACACAACAAAGAATTAGCTGGCTTGAAATATTAATAGTGCCAAGTTGGAAAAACCCTGGGCCTTTACAAACATGGTCCTTATCTTTGGATATAAAGTAACCTCAAGTGTCTGGACAAGAAGATTTTGCAGCATGCCTTATGACTGGTCTTGGCATATTGAGGTACACTTGAGGTTCTGTTTTCTAGTTTTGGGGGGAGGGCATTGAACATGGCAGGTTAAAGTTTCCAAGGTATCCATTTGAACTGCTCAAAAAACTCACTCTTCCAAGCACTGCTAGACCCTTTCTGTTAGGGGTAGCATTTAGCAAAAGAAGGCTAGATCAGGTTTCAATTTTTTTCAAAGCTAAATATATATATACAAAGTGTTATAATTTTTTGAGATATATTTCATATGCCATAAAATTCACCCATTTGAAGTGTGCAGTTGAATAGTTCTAATATGTTCACACAATTGTGCTCCATTACCATGCCTAACTTTTGAATACTTTCAACACCCCAAGAAGAAACCCTGTACTCATTAGCAGTCACTCTCCATTTCTGTGCCCTGCCTCCACACCCCAGCCTTAGGAACCCACAAATCTACTTTCTGTTTTTATGAATTTGCCTATTCTGGACATTTCACATAAATTGAATCATACTATACATGGCCTTCTGTGACTGCCTTCTTCAATTAAAGCTAGTATATTTTTATTCCACTTTATATTAATTTTAGTGATATTCTCTCAGTTGTAATAATGGAAAGTTGGAGCATTGCAGAAGAAAACTGAAACTCTTCCAATACCTTACCTTTACTTCATGACTCTATTGCTCTATCAGCTGTGGCTTGATGAGGGGTTTCTAGTTATGGGTAGCAGCCATATTATATTAACGAGGTGGTTATAATTTAGTAGTTGGGGAAAATGATCAGTAATAAATAAAGTAATTTCAGTGATTTATTTATAGATCAGGTTATAGTTTAATGTGAGAATTACCAATGTTTGGTTTCTTTCTATTCTGACCCTTAAGGGCATTTAGTGCAGAACAAAATAGACCCCCCCAAATAAAACAAAACCAAAAACCTCCCACTATGAACATGGTTTGGTCTCAGCAAATTCATACAACAGAATAATTTCTCTTTAACTTTAAAATTCCTTATTTTGCATCTTTCTCCACTCAACTAACTGCTTCCCCTCACGTGACAACCCCAACTAAGGGTAATATAGTAGATTGGATAGTGTTACCCCCAAAGTCATGTCCACTTGTAATCTCAGAACATGACCTTATTTAGAAATAGGGTCGTTCCAGATGTAGTTAGTTAAAGATCAAGATGAGATCAGACTGGATTATGGTGGATCCTAAATTCAAAGCCTGGTGTCCTCATAAGAAGAGGAGAGGACAAAGAAAGACACACAGACACAGAAAAGATGGAGACACAGAGACGAAACCCATGTGGAGATGGAGGCAGGAACTGGAGTTAGGCTGCCACAAGCCAAGGCTCGCCAAGGACTGCCAGGTGCCACCAGAAAGCTTCAGAGGGAGCACAGCCCTGTGGGCACCTTGATTTTGGACTTCTGACCTCCAGAACTGTCAGAAAATAAGTTTCCTGTTGTTTTAAGCTGTATTAGTTATTAAAGCTGCCGGAATGCAATATACCAGAAATGGAACAGCTTTTAGAAAGGGAAATTAATAAGCTGCAAGTTACAACTCTAAGACTATGAAAATGTCCAAATTAAGGCACCAAAGGAGGTTACCTTCACTCAAGAAAGGCCGATGCCATCCAGAATACCTCAGTCAGCTGGGAAGGCACGTGGCTGGCATCTGCTGGTTTCTTTCTTCTGGGATCCATTGATTTCAACCTCTGTTTCCTGTAGTTTTCTCTCTGAGCATCTGTGGGCCTTCACTTAGCTCCTCCAGTACACTACTCTGGGTTCTGGCTTGTTTAGCATCTTATGGGAAGGCACATGGTGACATCTGCTGGGATCTGCCCATGTCTTGGCATCTGCTTTCTCTGTTGGCACTCTAAGCATCTCTAGTATCTGTGTCTCTGTCAGCTCTGAAGCAACTAAGTGTCTGCATCTGAGGTTTCTTCAAAATGTTTCTCCTTTTAAATGACCCTAGTAAACTAATCAAGACCCACCTTGAATGGGTAGAGTCACATCTCCATCTAATCAAAAGGTCACACCCACAATTGGGCATGTGATATGCTCTGCAAAGATATTCTGATCAAAAGTTTCCACCCTACATTACTGACTCAGGATTAAAAGAAACATCTGCCCCCCGCAAAGATGGGGTCAAGATTAAAACATGGGGGTGGGCCATGGTGGCTCAGCAGGCAAGAATGCTTGCCTGCCATGCCAGAGGACCCGGGTTCGATTCCTGGTGCCTGCCCAGGTGAAAAGAAAGAAAAGAAAAAAAGGATTAAAACATGGCTTTTCTGGGGCACATAATAGTTTCAAACTAGCACACAAGCTATCCAATTTGTGGCATTTTGCTATGGCAGTCCTAGGAAATTAACACAGGGGCCACTATCTTCTCATTTAGAAGTACTATAATGAGGGAATAAAGAGCAGGGATTTTGGTTTCTTCCTACCTGAATTTAAATCCTGACTCTTTGTGTGACTTTGGGCAAATTACTTAAGTAACCTTAGCATCCTCCTATGTCAAATGGAGGTAATAAAATAACTCCTTATAGGGTTGTTGTGAGGCTTCAATAGTTAATATACATAAAGAACTTAGAATAGTGCCTAGAATATAGCAAATGCTATGTAAGTGTCAATAATATTATTTTCAATGCTGTTTTCAGTTCAGTGATTAAATATGACCATCATTTTCCAAGGCTCTGAATAGAAATAAACTAAACATTGGTAATTCTCACACTAATTTGTAATCTAATCTAGCCCTCTTTTGCTAGAGTACTTCAAATACCATCCTTAAGGCAAAGAATTCAACTTTACCACTTGATCAAACCCTTATATCACACCTATAAGCAATATTATGTATATAGGTTATATAGTCTTATGAATAATAGCAGCCTAGTATGGGATGGTGGAGAGCATCTCTGGGTTTAAGAACTTGAGGTCTCAACCAGGACAGTACTTCGCATATAATTCAACCAACACATTTTCAGTATATACAGAAAGTTTATCCAGTAATAGAAATACTGTCTAGAGCAGGGGATAGATGGCCTGCAGGCCAAATCCTACCAGCTTCCGTTTTTGTAAATGAAGTTTTATATGAACACTGCCACATCCATTCATTTACATTTTAGCTACGGCTGTTTTCATGCCAAGGGCAGAGTTGAGTAGCAGCAACAGAGACTGTATGCATGCCAAGTCTAAAATAGTTAACTATCTAGACCTTTACAGAAAGTTTGCTGACCCCTGCTCTCAACCCTTTGTACTCACTGACTGAGCAGCATCATCAGCATTACCTGGGAGCTATTAGAAAGGCAGAATCTCAAGCTTCACCCAGGCTTACTGCATCAGAATTTGCATTTTAACACAATCTCTAGGGGATTTATGTGCACACACACACGCAAAAAAAAAAAAAATTGGAGAAACTCTGGTGTAAAGGACTCTCATTTTGGTAGGGAGAGTAATTATGTGACTTTGGTAGCTTGGAGCTTATGTACCCCAGAAAAGCACGCTCTTAATCTTAACCTATTCCTGTGGGTGTGAACCCATTATTAATAGGACCTTTTGATGAGGTTAGTTCAGTTAAGGTATGGCCCAATTGAATGAGCGTGGGTCTTAATCCTATGACTGCAGTCCTTTAAAAGCAGAATGAAATTCAGACACAAAGAGAAAAAGGTGCAGGGAGCAGCCAGAAGTTGGAAGTCAAAAGAATCTGTGTTCTAGTTTGCTAGCTGCCAGAATGCAACACACCAGAGACAGATTGGCTTTTAATAAAAGGGGATTTATTTTGTTAGTTCTTCATAGGAAAGGCAGCTAACTTTCCACTGAGGTTCTTTCTTACGTGGAAGGCACAGGATGGTCTCTGCTGGTCTTCTCTTCAGGCCCCTGGGTTCCAACAACTTTCCCGGGGGTGACTTCTTTCTTCATCTCCAAAGGCCTGGGCTGAGCTGCAAGTGCTGAGGTGAGGAATGCCAAGCTGCCTGGCTGTGCTACGTTGTGGTCTCTCGTTTAAGCACCAGCCAATTAAGTCAAACGTCCTTCATTGCAGCAGGCACGCCTCCTAACCGACTGCAGATGTAAATCAGCAACAGATGAGGTTCACGTACCATTAGCTCATGTCCGCAGCAACAGAACTAGGTATGCTCACCTGGCCAAGTTGACAACTGAATATAACTAACACAACCTGGAAGAGAAAAGAGAAGTTAGGAGGAGCTGTCATGGACACTGCCTCATGTGATGGCTAAGTTCATGTGTCAACTTGGCCAGGTTTTGTGTCCAGCTGTTTGGTCAAGCGAGCATTGACCTGATTGTTACTGTGAGGACATTTTGGAAACTTAAATTGTCACTAAATTGATTGCATCTATGGCTGATTACATCTATAATCAACTGAGGAGATTGCCTTCAACAAGGAGAGAAGTCTCATACAATCAGTTGAAGGTTTTAGAAGGAGAAGTTATGATTTCAGCAGGCAGAGGAGAGAATTTCCATTTCTGTTTCAACCAGCCAGCCTTTCCTGGGGAGTCATTGAAAACTGTCATCAGAGTTCCCAGGTTGCAGCCTGCTCTGGAATTTGGGAGTGACCATCCCCACAGTCGTGTGAGTCAGTTCTTATAAAAATCTCATAATATTTACAGTTATCTATTATTGGTTCTATTTCCCTAGAGAACCCCAACTAATACATTATGTGACAGCCAAGGACCAAGGCTCACTGGCTGCCAGCCACAGAATACTACAGTCTTCTGGGAGAAAGTATTGCCTTTTTGATGCCTTGATTTTGAACTTCTCCTAGCCTTGAAACCATGAACTAATACGTTCCCGTTGTTTAAACCAATCCATTGCATGGTATTTGTTCCATCAACCAGGAAACTAAAACAGTGCCTTTCAGGGTTCCTTCAATGCCAACATTCAAGTGAAGAACTTAGTTGATCTTTTTTTTTTTCTTAGTTGATCTTTAATTTGTCTTTCACTGATGTTAAAAATTGGAGCTATAACTTGAAATTGATAAGTTTAGAACTGGAAAGAAATTTAGAGATTGCCATTTCTTTCTTCTCTCCCGTTTAGGACTATTTCCCCATTATTTTTCATTTCATCAGGGTCTGTGAGCTTGCAGTGCTGGAGAACTTAGCACCTGAGTAAAACCAAGTAAGACCTGTTTAGTTGTAGTCAGTGAACTAGGAATCAGAAAACCTGGGTTCCAGCCTCATCTACACTCTACTCTTGACCAAATACCAGACGAGAGTCCTAGCATCCTCATCTGTAAAATGGAAACAATTTTACCTGCTTGGAGTTTCTTTTGAGGATGAGTTGGAATACTATATGTGAAAATGCTTCATCATTCATAGAGGAGTATAAAAGTATAAGAAATTATGCAGCAATTGCATGGCACAGAACTTGAACATAGAAATTGCTGCCTAATTGTCATTGGGTGGCTATTTTTTCCTGTGGGAGCTAGTCCAATTATAGCCACTAGATGTCAGCAAAGAGTAAGCTTCCCCTCAGAGACTACCCTGGCTGAGAATGAAAAGCTTTCCCTGATTTCAAGTTAATTCCCCTTCAAGCACATATCACCCCACCCAACACTTCTCTACTCCAGACCCATCCAAATGTCTTTTGTGTCTGTCCAATTCCTACCATAAGAACAATACAAACAAAATGCTTTGAGTTGCAAATTGAAAGTGACAGCAATTTCCATGTTCAAAGGCTGAAGTTTACAAATAGAGATTAAACCTGGGGGGGTTTATGAAACATGGAAAAATGAGTGAAAATTGATGAGGTAATGGGAAAATGAAAATATTTAAACAGATTACTTGCTCTCTAAGCCCCTGTCCAAACTAGGCCATCCATCCACCCATTGTCCATTCAACAAGACATATATATTCGTGGCTTGGGAATATAGATAGATACACTCCCAACTCTCTTGGAGAATCCAGAAAAGCATTAATTATACATGTGTTGAGAGCTAAGATATCTAGGGAACCATGTAATGGGAGTGATGTAATTTTTGGAGTGGATTAGGAAAGGCCTCCCAGAAAATGATGTCCTCCTTGGAGGTGAGACCCAAGGATGAGTCAGGGTTGGCAAAGGGAAGGGGGCACATGAGGGAGCAGGCTGCTTGATGGTTCACTGACCGCCATATAATTTTAGAGCACTCAGATCAAGGAAAGGCGTAACGACCCCAAATTACTGTGATTCAAAGACACAGCTGAATTCTATGGTACTTATTACAACATCCTCTCCGTACATTTGCAAACTTCTCATCCATGTACATGGAAGGCAATATCTACTCAGTTTACACAGGGGCAACTGGTTGTCCAGATTTCATAGAGTCCTCATGATAACTCAGTGACCTCCAGGATTACACAGGGCACAATCTCTGTCCTCAAAGAGCTTATAGTTCAATTACAGCAGTAGTTGTCTCTGCAGTCCCCTCCCTGCCACTACACACATTATCTTTAACAGTTCAAGGGGTCGCTTATATTGAAACATTTCCACGTTTTGTTCATGTGTTTCCTGGATCTGTTTCTGTTTCTCTAATCATATTTCTTCCACCTCTTCTCCAACACTCATCAGAATGGAAGTTTCAAATTGGGGTTCATGAGCCCCTAAGGGGACTCTGGCTACAATTAGACATCTGTGAACTTGGATGAGGTGGGGAAATTACTTTGTTTTTAAAGAATTAAAAAAGCTATCCATTTTCTGCCTGCAATTTAGTATTTCTCCTTCCATTATTAATGAGGGCAATAAACCAGAATTGTTTTAGTGGTCCCTGTGGTTTTGTCACCAGTAGAAGCCACTTATGTTTGCATATCATGTGTAAGGTTGTTACTGATATCTCAGAATTAATGCTCATCATGGTCATTGCTATATCTTATTATTAGTGCATTAATAAACACATATATTGCTATATCCCAAATTGGTTTTTCAAATTATTTTGATAACGATTTCAATATAATTGGTTCCTTTGTAATCCTATGTGTTTTATTGTAGGCATTTACAAATATAGTTCTGAAAGGGGCCCTTCAGCTTCATATAGCTGCCAAAAGGAATCCATGGCACAGGGAAGGTGAGAACCTCCATGTGAAGTGTTGATTGATGTTCTTCGTCTTGATCTGCATTCTTGTAGGTATGAACCCATTGTACTTGGGATCTCTTTTTTTAAAAAATTTATTTATTAATTTAAAAAATTTGACAAACGAACTAAAACATTAACATATATAATCAGTAATTCACAATACCATCACTTAGTTGCATATTCATCATTTCTTAGAACATTTGTATCAATTCAGAGAAAGAAATAAAAAGACAACAGAAAAAGAAATAAAATGAAAACAGAAAAAACAAAAGATTATAATACCCCTTACCCCTCGCTTTCATTGATCACTAGCATTTCAAACTAAATTTATTTTAATATTTGTTCCCCCTATTATTTATTTTTATTCCATATGTTCCTCTCATCTGTTGACAAGGTAGATAAAAGGAGCATCAGACACAAGGTTTTTGCAATCACACAGTCACATTGTGAAAGCTCTATCATTATTCAATCATCCTCAAGAAACATGGCTACTGGAACCCAGCTCTACATTTTCAGGCAGTTCCCTCCAGCCTCTCCACTACATCTTGGATAACAAGGTGATATCTACTTAATGCATAAGAATAACCTCCAGGATAACCTCTCGACTCTGTTTGGAATCTCTCAGCCATTGACACTTTGTCTCATTTCTCTCTTACCCCTTTTGGTCGAGAAGGCTTTCTCAATCCCTTGATGCTGAGTCTCAGCTCATTCCAAGATCTCTGTCCCACGTTGCCAGGAAGGTCCACACCCCTGGGAGTCATGTCCCATGCAGAGAGGGGGAGGGTGGTAAAACTGCTTGTCGTGTTGGCTGGAGAGAGAGGCCACATCTGAGCAACAGAAGAGGCTCTCTTGGGGGTTACTCTTAGGCCTAAATTTTAAGTAGACTTGACCTATCCTTTGTGAGGTTATGTACTTGCGATCTCTTGAAGATTTTTTTTAGTTAAGGTATGGCCCAACTGAATGAAGTTGGGCCTTAATCCAGGTTACTAGAGTCCTTTATATACAGAAGAAATTCAGACATAGAGAGAGAAGGCCACAGGAGAAAGCCAGAAGTCAGAGGGAACATTGCCATGTGACGGGAAAGCCAAGGAACCCAAGGATTGCCAGCCAACCAGAATGCTACCGACCCTGGGAGAAAGCAAGCCTTCCAGCCTCCCAAACTATGAGATAATAAATGTAAGTCAACCCATTTGTATTGTATTTGTCTCAGCAGCTGGGAACCAAGACATTCTGAAGACTTCAGAGTTCCTTAACTTGACTTGAACTCAGCTCCCCTCCATCTGGGTGGACTCACAGGACACATCATGACTCACTTTGCCTTTGTGGGCCCCTTCCTCCATAAAAGATACTAATTTTTTTTACATCTATGTTGGTATAAAGATGAATATAATCCAGGCTGGATTTCATCATATATATTCATTATTATTATTATTACATATTTTTTCTTCTGGTTTTAAAAGCAATTAAAAGACTTTTTTTCTGGACCCTGGGCACTGTGCCTACTGTGCTTAATGGAGAAGTCAACCCTGAGTGAACTTGTCCATTTCCATTTCTTCAGCTATTACCTATGTCCTAAGGACATTTTTGTTCTCTCTCCAGCATCGTAATCTTTCTTGAATGGCAGACCTAACTGTACAGTCACTCAGTGAATATCCCTACTGGCTGTCCCAGAGATTTCTTAAATGCATCAAGTCCAAAACTGAATGCACTGCCTTTCCATCCAAACCTGCTGTTGTACCAGAATCCTTATTTGCACTACCATCCAATTAGTCCCAAAATGAGAAACTTCGGAGTCCTCTGTGACTCCTTCCTTTCCTTTCATTCTTTAAAATTATTTTTTTATTTTGGGATAATTTCAAACTTACAGGCAAGTTGCAAAATAATACAAACTACATACATAGAATTCCAGCATACCCCCACCTAGATACCCTGACTCACCAATTTTAACATTTTGCCCCCTTTGCCATATATCATTCTATCTACCCATCTATCTATCTGTATTTCTATCTATCTATTTTCTGAACACCTGAGTGCAGGTTGTATGTCATGCTCCTTGAATACTTAATCTGCCCATGTACATTTCTTAAGAACAAGGGTATTCACTGATGTAACTAACTTAAGTTCAATGATCAGGTTCAAGAAATTGAACACTGATATAAAGGTCACAATTTATATCCCATTTCCCAATAATGTCCTTTGTCCTTTCCTTCATTCTTCATATCCAATCACTTATAAAATCCTTTGAACACCACTTCCCGCATCTGTCACAAGTCTAATTCCTATCATCTATTCATGATATCAGTGACCTACACTGGGGTTGAATCTTGTGCCTGGAATTCTCCCACAGCTCCTAACTAGTTTTCCTGTGTCTCCAGAGTCCTCGCTGTCTAGAGAAATCTTACTGTGAACGCTGGTCTGATCATCTCCTACCATTGCTCAGTCTTTGTACTATTTCCTTAATCTGCCCTAAATTAGCAGTGGCTCTCAACCCAGGGAGTGTGATAAAAGTGCAGATTTCTAGGTCACAGTGCAGAGATGAGCTTCCAATTCATCTACTGGTGGATGGAGACCTGGCATCTGCATTAAAAAAAAAACAAGTACCCAGGGTGGGCCATGGTGGCTCAGGAGGCAGAGTTCTCACTTGCCATGTCGGAGATACGGGTTCGCTTCCCAGTTCCTACCCATGAAAAAAAAAAAAGGCACCCAGCTTATTCTTTTGTGGGGCAGTTCTTGGATCATGTTTTGAGAAACACAGTAATACCAGCTAAGTATAGCATGGCAGTCAATTTCCTTTCTGACCCGCCTCCAAACTATCTTCGTTGTTGTTTTATTTTTTCATTTTGAATTAATTTCAAACTTACAGGACAGTTGCAAAAATAATACAAAACCCAGATTTTCACAATGGGTTTGCCACCAGAACCCAGATATTTTGAAAAACATTGCTAAATCTTAAGCCAAAATGGGAAAGGAAAAGATTCATATCAGTCAGAATTGCCATCATTAGACGTGTAGATTCAGGCATGTCCACCAGATCTACAAATGTGATAGAATCAACAAAAGAATCACGGAAAAACTTGAAAAGGTAGCTGCTGAGATGGGAAAGAGTTCCTTCAAGTATGCCTGGGTGTTGGACAAACTGAAAAGTTGAATGTGAACGTGGTATCCCCATTGATATCTCCCTGTGGAGATTTGAGGCCAGCGAGTATTATGTGACCATCACTGATGCCCCGGGACATAGATACTTTATTTTAAAAACATGATTACAGACACATCTCAGACTGCTGTCCTGGTGGTTCCTGCCGGTGTGGGTGAATTTGAAGCAGATCCATGGGCACATCCTTCTGGCTTAGACATGGGTGTAAAACAACTAATTGTTGGTACTACAAAGTGGATTCCATGGAGCCACCCACAGCCAGCAGAGATATGAGGAAATCGCTAAGGAAGTCATTACCTGCCTTGAGAAAATTGGCTACAACCCCATCACAGTAGCATTTTTGCCAATTTCTGGTTGGAATGGTGACAACATGCTGGAGCCAGGTGCTAAAATGCTTTGATTCAAGGTATGGGAATTCACTCCTTAGGATGGCAATGCCAGTGGAACCATATTGCTTGAAGCTCTGGATAGCATCCTGCCACCTACTCATCCTGCTAACAAGTCCCTGCGTCTGCCCCTCCAAAACTGGTGGCATTGGTACTGTTCCCATAGCCAGAGTAGAGACCGGAATCCTCAAACTGGGCCTGGTGGGCACCTTTACTCCAGTCACTAGTACAACTGAAGTAAAAGCTGTTGAGATGAACCGTGACACTTCGAATGAAACTTTTCCTGGGAACATCATGGGCTTCAATGTCAAGAGTGTGTCTGTAAAAGACGTTCATCATGACGATGTGGCTGGTGACAGCAAAAATGACCCACCAAGGGAAGCAGCTGGTTTCACTGCATGGGTGAACCAACTTAGCCAAATTATCGCTGGGTGTGCACCTGTGATGGATTGCCACACCGCTCACATTGCTTTGCAAGTTTGCTAAGCTGACGGAGGAGATTGATTGCTGTTTTGGTAAGAAGGTGGAAAATGGCCTCCCCCAGTACTGAAATCTGCTGGTGCTGTCATCAATGCTATGACTCCTGGAAAGCTCATATGTACTGAGAGTGTCTCTGACTCTCCTCCTTTGAATCATTTTGCTGTTTCTTATGGGAGGCAGACTGTTGCTGTGGTGTCATTAAGGCAGTGGACAAGAAGCTGCTGGGGTTGGCCACTTCACCAAGTCTGCCCAGAAAGCTCAGGAGGCTGAGTGAATATTATCCATAACACCTGTCACTCCCTCTTAGTGGTGGGAGAACAGTCTCAGAAGTGTTTGTCTCAATTGGCCATCTAAGTTTAACAGTAAAAGACTGGCTAATGATAACAATGCATTGAAAAACCTTTGAAGGAAAGGAATGTCTTATGGACCATTTATTTATTCTGTATGGCAGTTGTAAGTTATTAGCTTTTTAAAATCAGTGCTTTTTAAATTGGAAACAACTTGGTCAAAAATCTGTCACAAAAAGTCCCTTGAGGGACAGGAGAGAAAAAAAATGAGACTATTAAGCTTTACCACTAGGGAAACCCCTGATATTGTTTCAAGCATTAGGGACTCCCAAGCGAATAGGCCAAGCCTATTGAGGCTTGCTCTTGTGAAGCTTATTTCTGTAGCGGAGAAGCTAAGTTGATCTATAATTATGGCTAAGAGTTGCTTCCAGAAAACTTCTTTTGTTGCTCAGATGTGGCCTCTCTCTCTAAGCCCAACTCTGCAAGTAAAATCAGTACCCTCCCCCCTATGTGGGACATGACATCCAGGGCGAAATTCTCCCTGGAAAAGTGGGACATGACTCTCAGGGATGAGCCTGGCTTTTATACCATGGGACTGACAGTGCCTTCATGACCAAAACGGGGAAAATAAATGTAACAAAATAAGTTATCAGTGGCTAAGAGAGTTCAAATAGAGCTGAGAGGCTATTCTGGAGGTTTCCCTCACTGGCTTCAGCTAGATATTGCTAATTACCAGGGTTTACCACACCCCAACCAAAACCATTCTTGTAAACCTTAAAGAACACCCAGGGCTTTATCTGAGATCCTATAACAGTTTCATACACTGAGATTACTTTCCAGAAACCCACAACTTCAAGATCAGTTCCGAGGCCAGATAAGTCCTGAAACCCAGACAGACCAGCCTTTCCAAGAACAGCAAGTAGTTCCATCCCCTATCCTATATTATTACTACCTCCTTTCCAACATGAAAAAGCTAGAATGGGCATAACCCAAATGACCCTAAAGATTGGGAGAAGGATCAAAGGAGAAGGAGGAGTTATAACAGAGAGATAGGATTTAACAAATGAGTATGACTGCTGAATCATTACATTGATATTTCTTTTAGTCTCCAGAGTCTTGGAGCAGTTAGAAGGAAAAACCTAAAATTGTGGAACTGTAACCCATGCCAAACTCTGAAATCTGTTCTAATAACTACTTGTTACAATGTACTTTGAAATATATTGCTTTTTTGTACATATGTTATATTTTGCAATAAAAAAGTTTGAAAAAATCTGCCACAGAATGTTGAGACCCATTATAACAAAGTTTAATGAGAAACCTGACTTATTTTAAAAGGTCAACCCTGAATTACTTAGGCAAAAGATTTAATATTGCCCATAAAAATCTATTTCTGGGGACTTCCGGAGAAGATGGCGGCTTAGTAAGATGCGCGGGTCTTAGTTCCTCCTCCAGAACAGCAACTAAAGAAACAGAAACAATACGAAACAGCTCCCAGAGCCACGACAGAGACCAAAAAGACAGTGTACCCCATTTTGGAACGACTGAACGGGCAGGGAGAATCTGCTGCGGTGAGATACCCGAGGGGCGCCCGCTTTCCCGGGCCGGGGAGGCGGGCGAACAGGGTCCCTTCCACACACGTGGCTTCCCGGTCCGACTGGTAACGTTGGATAGTGGGGCCCTCCCGCCACACTTGGTGTCTCGGGCCAGCTGGGCAATTTGGACCGGCACTCCCCCAGGCCGCAGTGGCCGGCGACCCCCCCTCCATGCGCGGTTTCCCGGGCCGACTGCGAGATTCGGATTGGCAAGTTAAAGGAGCCACAGCATCTTTTACTGGTGGGACCCACAGACAGACAAGCGCCACGAGCACCACCTACTGGGCAGGAAAAGAAATATAGAGCCCAGAGATTACACAGAAAAACCTTTCAACCAGCCAGGTCCCACACCCAGGGAAATCTGATCAAATGCCCAGACACCAGCAGAAAATAACGGATCACGCTCGGAAAATTGAAGATATGGCCCAGTCAAAGGAACAAACCAATAGTTCAAATGAGATACAGGAGCTGAGACAACTAATGCTGAATATACGAACAGAAATGGAAAACCTCTTCAAAAACCAAATCAATAAATTGAGGGAGGACATGAAGAAGACATGGGCTGAACAAAAAGAAGAAATAGAAAATCTGAAAAAACAAATCACAGAACTTATGGGAGTGAAGGACAAAGTAGAAAAGATGGAAAAAACAATGGATACCTACAATGGTAGATTTAAAGAGACAGAAGCTACAATTAGCATCTGGAGGATGCTACTGGAGGATGGAACATCTGAATTCCAAAAAGAAACAGAAACTATAGGGAAAAGAATGGAAAAACTTGAGCAGGGGATCAGGGAACTGAATGACAATATGAAGCGCACAAATATACGTGTTGTGGGTGTCCCAGAAGGAGAAGAGAAGGGAAAAGGAGGAGAAAAACTAATGGAAGAAATTATCACTGAAAATTTCCCAACTCTTATGAAAGACCTAAAATTACAGATCCAAGAAGTGCAGTGCACCCCAAAGAGAATAGACTCAAATAGGCATTCTCCAAGACACTTACTAGTTAGAATGTCAGAGGTCAAAGAGAAAGAGAAGATCTTGAAAGCAGCAAGAGAAAAACAATCTGTCACATACAAGGGAAACCCAATAAGACTATGTGTAGATTTCTCAGCAGAAACCATGGAAGCTAGAAGACAGTGGGATGATATATTTAAATTACTAAAAGAGAAAAACTGCCAACCAAGACTTCTATATCCAGCAAAATTGTCCTTCAAAAATGAAGGAGAAATTAAAACATTTATAGACAAAAAGTCACTGAGAGAATTTGTGACCAAGAGACCAGCTCTGCAAGAAATACTAAAGGGAGCACTAGAGTCAGATACGAAAAGACAAAAGAGAGAGGTATGGAGTAAAGTGTAGAAAGAAGGAAAATCAGATATGATATATATAATACAAAAGCCAAAATGGTAGAGGAAAATATTATCCAAACAGTAATAACACTAAAAGGTAATGGACTGAATTCCCCAATCAAAAGACATAGACTGGCAGAATGGATTATGACCCAGCAATACCACTGCTAGGTATCTACTCAAAGGCCTTAAGGGCAAAGACACAGACGGACATTTGCACACCAGTGTTTATAGCAGCATTATTTACAATTGCAAGGAGATGGAAACAGCCAAAATGTCCATCAACAGACGAGTGGCTAAAAAAACTGTGGTGTATACCTACAATGGAATATTATGCAGCTTTAAGACAGACTAAACTTATGAAGCATATAAGAACATGGATGGACCTAGAGAACATTATGTTGAGTGAGTCTAGCCAAAAATTAAAGGACAAATACTGTATGGTCCCACTAATGTGAACCGACATTCGAGAATCAGCTTGGACTATATCATTGGTAACAGAGACCAGCAGGAGTTAGAAACAGGGTAAGATAATGGGTAATTGGAGCTGAAGGGATACAGACTGTGCAACAGGACTAGATACAAAAACTCAAAAATGGACAGCACAATAATACCTAATTGTAATGTAACTATGTTAAAACACTGAATGAAGCTGCACCTGAACTATAGTTTTTTGTTTGTTTGTTTGTTTGTATCTTTTGTTTTTGTTTTTTCTTTTTTCTTTTTTTATATATATATATTTTTTATTATTATTATTATTTTAATTTTCTTCTCTATATTAACATTCTATATCTTTTTCTGCTGTTTTGCTAGTTCTTTTCCTAAATCGATGCAAATGTACTAAGAAATGATGATCATACATCTATGTGATGATACTAAGAATTACTGAGTGCATATGTAGAATGGAATGATTTATAAATGTTGTGTTAATTTCTTTTCTTTTTTTTAATTAATAAAAAAAGTTAAAAAAAATCTATTTCTGGTATTTCATCTGCTGAAATCTGATAAGAATTTGATAGTTCAGGGATACCCGATTTTCTTAAGAACAGGAATTGAGGGTTGTTATGTTTTTTAGAGATCATCTCTAAAAGTGATTTAAATACTTACTAAAAAGCTTATGAGAGTGGTTTGCCAGTTGTAATGCTTATTTAGGACAGAAAAGCAAAGGGCATCTTGTAATGTTTTAAGCTCCCTTATAAGAAGCCAAGTTCTGTAGTAAAAGCCAGTGTTGCATATAGATTTTAATTTTGTTGTAGTTATATTAATTAATATTGAGTGAATTTGAGTGTTAATTGTTTCTAGGTTTCAGGAAAGATAAATATACTGGAAGTTGAAAAAAAGCAAAATCTATACAAAGAACTACAACATACATCCCACCCAGATACCAGATCCACCAACTTTTAAGATTTTGCCACATTAACATTCCATCCATCCATCCATCTATCCATCCATCCACCTTTATTTCTCTCTCTATTTTCTAAAAATTCGAGAGTAAGTCGTATACATCATGTTCCTTGAACACTTAATACTTCAATGTACATTTCATAAGAACAAGGATATTCACTTATGTAATCATCTTAAGTACACTATTATGATGTCATGCTGCCTACCACTTCTCAATACTATTTCTGCCTCTGTCCCTTTGCTCATTCTGCTCCCCTTTCTGTTTAAATGCCTTTCTATCCCTATCTGATGAAACCACCTTATCTTTTGGGTTCATGTCAAAGGCTACATTTTTTCAATTCCTTCTTTGATGCCTCCAGGTAGAATTCGTCATGTTCTTCTCTGACCTTCCATGTCACTTCGTACAGACTTTTAGGATCACAATGTCATGCCTAGGTGGGGGAGTGATATTCAAAATAGCTAACAGTAGTATGGCATATTGACCACACCAATCACAACTCAGAATATTGAGATCCTCTAGTATCTGGTTTGTGGGGAGAGTCCTGCCCAAGAGGGGCTCTGGGTAGTTGTAGCAGAGGGTGGAGGGGAGGAATAAGTTTTGAAAAGAGCAGTTACTTACTAATTGGTAGGGACATGTTTCAACATTTTAACAATCAGTATAGGCATAGTAGTTGTATTAGCTTGGGTTCTCTATAGAAACAGAATCAGCAGGTGATATCCATAAATATAAAAATTTATAAAAGTGTCTCATAAAACCATGGGGATGTAGAGTCCAAGGTCTGTAGGGCAGGCCACAAGCTGGCAGCTCTGACAAAGGTCTTCAGTGAACTCTTGGGAGAGGCTGGCTGGGCAACCTTGGGAACGCAAGGGTCCAAGATCTGTAGAGCAGGCTGCAAGTTGGCAGCTCCAATGAAGGTCCTCCACTCTCAGGAGAGGCTGGCTGGCTGAAGCAGGAAGAGTGACTGTCTCTTCTGAATACTCCTTAAAAACCTGCGGGTGATTAGAGTAAGCACCACTCATTGCAGAAGACACTCCCCTTAGCTGATTACAAAGGCAATCAACTGTGGATGCAGCCAACGTGATCATGATTTAAGTCCATGAAATGTCCTCATAGCAGCAGACAGGCCGGCACTTGCCAGACCAGACAACCAGGCACCACCACCTGGCCAAGTTGACACATGAACCTGACCATGACACTAGTGAATAGTAGTGGCTAAGTAGTAGCTGTTTGTATGAAGCGTGTGTGTGTGTGTGTGTGTATGTGTGTGTAATCCCAAACCTCTTCATTTAGCTCACTCAATGAGCTTTGGACTGACTGCTAGGAAATAGCAACACTGATGGATTTGTGTCTTGACTCCTTTCCCTTTTTTTTTCTATCTCTTGCAAATATGACTGGGCACCTTTAAAAAAAAATGAAGAACAAAACTTAAATTAACAGAGGAAGAGGGCATCAGAATTCCTTGGATTGCTAGTTAAAAATGCAGAGTCCAGAATCCCACCCTAAGCCCATCAAATTAGAACTTCTGGGATGGAAACCAGGACTCTGAATTGCTTTAAAAATTCCTCTAAGTGGTTATGATGCATGCTAAAGTTTAGGAACCATTGGTTTATGATGTTTTTCAGATCTCGTTGCATGTTAGAATTATCCAGAGAGTTAAAAAAATGCAAATGACCAGATGCCATCCTAAACCAATTAAATCAGGATTGATGTGTATAGGGCCCAGACATCTATATATTTTAACATGCCCCTGATTATGGTTTGCAGTTAGAATTGGGAACTACCGGTTTAGGAAATTCTGAAACTGGATAAACAGCTCCCGAACAAAGGACTTTTATGTTTGTTGTAGTTAATAAATAATTTTCTCTCTGGAATTTGTTCTTATATCTTGCTTTTTTTGTTGCAATGGAGGAAAACTCATTCCTATTTGACTGCTGTCAGTGGGGAACTGCTCAGTAAGTCATACATTTCTATTCCATGCTAGGCACGATGATTATTAAAGTCTGGAGATTGTCTTGAGTGTGGGCAGAGATGGAGTCTGCCTACTTGTCATTCAGTGGCTTCATGTTAATCAGTGGGGCAGATGACTTTGAGCCTTTCTGCAGTATCTGATGATTACAGACTGCTTTGCACAGCCCCCTTGTGAAATAACAGACTTCTTTTCCTCCCCAGTTCATGGAAGAAAAATAAGATGCAGAAACTTAAGGGAGATGCTCCAAGCCTATTATTATCTTACAAGCATCAAAGTCAAGATTAGAGTCTCTGAAGCCAGGTTATACAACACAAAGTGGTGATCTGATAATATTCTAGTCAACTGGGCATTGAGAACAAGTATTTTGGATGACTTAGACCCCTGCCTTCACCCACTATCCTTGCACCTTTTCAAAATTGTCATTAAACGAGCTGAAAGCACAGGCCAAATTTATTACTTAATTGCTTATTATCCAGTTTGCTAATGTAGACCTGATCTAACAGAATAGGTTAAGTTCTCACTATCAGAAGTAGGACCTGGGCCTGAATTACATAGTTGTTTCAACAATGGGAGCCAGCAAGAGTTAATCGTGTGCATTTCTTCCGAATTCCATGTTCAGTGGCCTCAGGTTGGTAGCTTGAAATTAGCCATGATGGGAATATTTACACCACAGAAGTTGGGAAACACAACAAATCAGGTTGTTGGCTTTGTGTTTTTGTTTTTGTTTTTTTACTTGAAGAGAGCCAATTGTTAAACATTTACCAGCATGCCACTGAAACAAGGTCAGCATAGAAATTTATTCAAGCCCTATAGGTTTTCACAAGTGGTAGAGTCAACGAGCAGATATGAGGAGAAAGACAGATCTGATTTAACCTACTTTAGGTTTTCTCTTTAATGCAGACTACCATGTAACAGTTTTCGATGTGAGATTATTCCTCACCTATCAGATTGGTTTAAATGAATGATGATAAGCCTCAAAATTGGCAAGGGTGAGGGGAAAAGGAGACTCTAACTCACTGGTGATGGGAGCATAAATAGCACAATCTTTCTGAAGGGCAACTGACAAAGTCATAACCAAAGCCCTAAGATGTGCCTGCCTTTGGAATTTATCCTAAGGAAATATTTAGAGAAGTATTCAATATGTTCACTGCAGCATTATTTACACCAGTGGTTCTTAATCCTGGTTGCATGTTGCATATTTGACTCACCTGGGGAATTAAACATAGTATAATCAGAGCAGTGAAGGTGGGGAGGGAGGAAGCCCATTTTGTCTCCAGGGGTTATTTGGCAATATTTGGGCATATTTTTTGTTGTCACATGTCAGGGAGAGGGTGCTACTGACACTGAGTGGGTAGAGGCCAGGGATTTTGCTAAACATCCTATAATGCATGGATGGTCTGTCCCCCCACAACAAGGACAGGTCCAAAATGCCAATAGTGCTGAGACTGTGCACTGCTGTTTACTGATGTCTGGGCCCTGCCTGAGATCCAATTACATTAGAATGGATCTTTGGGGAGAGCACCAGTATCTAAATAATGACAGCCTCTGAGGTGATTCTTTTTGCAATGAGAATTGAGACCACTGATTTTCATTTTCAGGAATTTGAAAATAACTTATGTAATCAATAGTAAGATACCAATTTCATAAATTCTGGCACACCTTTATAGTAGAATACTACACAGCTGTAGTAGTTAGGTTCAGGTGTCAACTTGGCCAGCTGATGGTGCCCAGTTGGTCTGTTGCTCGGGCCTTAAATCATCAGCATGCGTGTTCTAGTTTGCTAGCTGCCAGAATGCAATACACCAGAAATGAATGGCTTAAAAAGGGGAATTTAAGAAGTTGCTAGTGTACAGTTCTAAGGCCAAGAAAATGTCCCAATTAAACAAGTCTATAGAAATGTCCAATCAGAGGCATCCAGGGAAAGATACCTTGATTCAAGAAGGCCAGTGAAGTTCAGGGTTTCTCTCTCAAGTGGAAAGGCACATGGCAAACATGGTCAGGTTTTCTCTCTCCTCTGGAAAGGCACGTGGCAAACACAGCGTCATCTGCTAGCTTTCTCTCCTGGCTTCCTGTTTCATGAAACTCCCTGTGAGGCGTATTTCCTTTTTCATTTCCAAAAGTCTCAGGTTGGAAGACTCTCTGCTTCTCGTGGCTATGTCATCTCTGCTCTTTCAGAAATCTTTCTCCAAAATGTTTCCTCTTTTATAGGATTCCAGTAAACTAATCAAGACCCACCCAAATGGGTGGAGACGCACCTCTACCCAACCCAGTTTAATAACTACTCTTGATTAAACCACATCTCCAGGGAGATGATCTAATTACAGTTTCAAACATACAATACTGAATGGGGTTAGAAGAAGCGGCTGCCTTTACAAAATGGGATTAGGATTAAAACATGGTTTTTCTAGGGTACATACATCATTTCAAACCAGCACAGTGTGAAACTCATCCATGGCTTATTACATCAGCAGTCAGCTAAGGGGAGTGCCTTGGCAATGAGTGACATTTAACTTAATTAGCCGGAGGCTTAAAAAGAAAGCTCAGCAGAGCTCAGCACGGCCGAGCACAAGCAGCTCAGCTCAGCAGCTCAGAGCCCAGCAGCTCAGACCCAGATATTTAGTGATGCAGAAAGTGAATCGCTCTGGGGAAAGCAGTTTGAACCCAGAAGCCTTGCAGAGAGGCCAGCGGAAATCCGCTGCATGTCATCCCACATCAGTAAATGTGTACATAAATAAATCCCCTTTATAAAAGCCATTCCAGTAACCTCAGCAAACTAAAATAACAGGCTAAAAAAATTCTTATATTTTTTTAGAACATGATTTCTTTAGTAAACAAAGAGATTAAATATCAATAAGAAAACTGTAACCCAGTGGAAAACTGTGCAAAGGACATGGAAAGGCATCTCAGAAAAAGAAATGCAAATATATCCAGCTTTCTAGCATTTGGGGAGATAGAAATTCAAACAATAGTGAAATACAATTTTTTACCTATCAGATTAACAAACAGTAAAAATTTGATCATACACAGCATTGGTAAAAGGATTGAGAAGTAGGCACTCTTATAAACTCAGTGAAAGTGAAAGTTGGTATTTCTTTTTGGTGGGCAGTTTTGTAGTAACTACTGACATTTAAAATGCATTATTAATTCTGTACCTGTTTTAGTTTCTCGGCTGCTAAAACAAATACCATGTAATGGGTTGGCTTAAACAACGGACATTTATTGGCTAGGAGAAGTTCAAAACAAGGCATCAGCAAGGCAGTGCTTCTCCCCAAAGACTGGCATTCTGCGACTGGCTGCAGGCATTCCTTGGCCCTTGGCTTTCCTTGGCCCTTGGCTTTTCCATCACATGGCAATGCACATGGCAGTATCTTCTCCTTTCTCTTCTGGGTTCCATTGACATCCAGCTTCTGGCTTCCCCCTGCGGCTTCTCTCTCTAAATTGCACTCTGCTTATAAAGGACTTCAACCACAGTGGATTAAGGCCCACCCTTATTCACTTTGGGCACACTTTAATAACATCTCCAAAGATCCTATATATAAATGGGTTCATGCCAACCGAATATGCCTTTCATGGGGGATACAATTAAATCCCCTATAGTACCTTATTAACTTACTAAATCTGTACCTGGAAATGTGTAGATTTCATAGTATACAGACTTAATGTCTGTACTTTAAATTTTATTAGATATTGCCAATTGGACTTCCATATATGTGGATGGATGGATATATATATATATATATATATATAAATAATAGAGAACATTGAATCGTTGTTTGTAATTCAGTATCCTTCAAGAGGAAACTGGTTTAAAAATATTTCATACGTATACAATAGAATACCATGCAGCCATAGAAAGATGTCTGAAATAAATTGTTACAAGTAAATAATAAGTTGCTGAATAACAATATAGTGTTTTTCTATTATATAGAATATTTTCTAATATTCCAGTCCAGAATAAATGGAATATTCTGGAAGTATTCCCAAGAAAAATTTAGCAGTAGGAATAGGATGAAGTTTTTTCCCCTTTCTCTTCTGTACTGTTTGGAATTTTTACCATGAGCACATAATTTTATATAACTAGAAATTATTTAAATTGATTATAATATGTGAACATTCTTGTAGAAGAATATTAAACAAATGACAATATCCTTGATACACCGCTAAGGGGAAACTGCAGCTCCAAAACAGTTCATTTGGCATAGACTCATTTTAAAAACATTCCTAGAGAAAAGACTAGAAAGTCCATACATCAAAAAGTTCCACTGTTAGGAAGATGGGTGTTTTCTTTATAGTTTTTTTTCTCTATTTTCTGAATTTTCTGCCATGAGCTTGTGATTCTTCTGAGATTAGATAATTTAAAAACCTACAATCAATGTTATTTTCTCCAGGAAGTGCATCAACCCATAACCACTAGGACATTGTGCATAGTTCTAGCATAGTAAGTGCAAAATTAATTTGACTGTTAGTACAATATTTTGCCAGGCATCTGTGGCGAGGCTGGGAAGTAGATCAGCTGGAATGCTGACCCTGAGAGCCCTTCGTTAAAAATGGCTACTTCCTCCACACATGCCTACCAGATGCATTGCAGTTTTGGATCCATTTACGTAATGTGAAAAATGTTTCTGCTGTAGAAATTCATTGTTATCTCATGTTTATAGAGAAGATATTTTCTTCTCAGGGAGCAGCCTGCCAATATCTCAAAAGGGAAGCAGAATCTTGAGTCCTTCATTCGGTGTATATTTTTAGGATGCCAACTTAGACTTTAGATATTGTTCTAGGTGCTTAAATTCTGGTGCCTAAGGAGACAGACAAGGTGCCTGCTCTTAGGAAGATGATATTCTAGAGGTGGTGAGAAAGCTGATAAACTAGTGAACAAGGTGGTCACAGAGAGTAAAAACTGCCAGGGTGATGGTAGAGCATACATAAGTTGGGGTGGCCAATTTTGGTTTGTGTGGTCACCCAGAGAAGGGCATATTTGAACCAAGAAATGAATTATAAGATGGAACTAGTAATCTGCGAGGCTAGTGGATGAGTGCTTCAGGCTGTGAGAATAGCAAGTGCAAAGGCCCTGAGGCAGGAACGAGTTCGGAAATAGAAAGAAGGCTAATATGGCTTTGGAGTGGTGAGTGAGTGAGGAAGGGAGGAGAAGATGAGGTGGGGGGTAATGGGCAATGTTCAAGCCGGGTCTTGTAGGTCACTGTTAAATAGTTTGGATTTTATTCTAAGTTTAAACTTCTATGCTAAGTTGCAACAATGCAGTAGCTTACACTTACTGAATACCTACTTGTTGTAGGTATTTGTCTAAGCATTTTAATAGCATTATCTCATTTAATCACTACAACAACCCTATAAAGTGGGAATTACTATTATCCTGATTTTTCAGATAAGATAATAGATGTATAGAGAACCTAACTTACTTCATATTACACATATAATAAGTGGCTGAACAGGAATTTGAACTCTGACATTTGGACTCTGAAACCCACACTGCCTACCTCTGAATATGTCCAATAAGCCTATCAGATGAACCCTACACCTAATTTAGCCTGCAACAAAAAGCTTGCTACAAATTGTCCAATCTTTACAACAGGGTTTACTTTCCTGCTTTCCTAGAGTTAGATGGGACCATGTGACTTGCTTTGGATAATGATTTCAGAATGAAAGAGATATCAGATCTGGTGGGACCTTTCAGAACCAGCTCATGATTCATCACTCCTTTTTTTCTCTTTGGCATGGCAACCAACATCTTTCAAGGCAGTGGCTGTTCCATCAGCCTGAATCCCTGAGTAACCATAAAGATCAGAGTGGCTTGTCAACAGAACTTGGACATTTTATATAAGCAAGAAATAAACTTTTGTAGTATCAAAACATTGAAACTTTGAGATTGCTACCTTGGTATAATCTACCCCAGTGGTTCTAAAACTTGTGCATGTTTGGAATCTGCTGGAGGGCTGGTTAAAGCACAGGATGCTGGACCCCTCCCAAAGAGTTTCTGATTCAGAACGTCCGGGATGGGGCCCAATAATTTTGCATTTTTAACATGTTCCCAGGTGATGCTGATGATGCTGGTCCAGCACTTTGGGAATCACTGACCTAGTGTCCTTACCAATTCAATTTGATCCCAAGGAAACTGTAGCTCAGGCAAAGTTCATTCATTCTTCTACTAATTCATTCATTTATGCTCAGGGAATAGTTACTAAAGTCTACTATATGCCAGGCACTATTCTAGATTATTAGTGTTAAATAAAGCAGACATTGGTTCTTGCTCTGAAGTTCCATAGACTAGTGATTTGCTTGATGATATGCAGTTAATGGTAAAGCCAAGACTAGAATCTCTGTCTTATTCCCAATCTAGTTTTCATCCCACTATGCAACAAAGCAAAATTAACAAACACCTTAGTTACAATTTATTATCCCTCTCAATACCTTCTAAGGAGGTAACATTTGCAGTAACTCACTGACTCTTTTTTTCACGGATGGGTTTGTATTTGCAAGTTTGGGGAGAGATATTACAAAGGGGAAAGGAATTTGATGGGCCCTCAACACTGTGAGGAGGCAACAGATAAAAGGAGCATGCCTAGTGGCAGCTGGGGGAAGAAGGAAATGACTGAGGAAGTATGGTAGACAATGTGATGGATTGTCCAGAACTCCTTCTAGAATGAAGTACTTACTCCTCCAGTTGCTGGGAGTTCTGTTGATTGACAGTCCTCAGCTGCCACCTCCTTAAGGGGACTGTCTCTCCTAAAGGAATGTGCTCTCCTAATGACTGATTTTTAGGGGCCACAAGGGCCGGGCTCCTTGGGACTACTCTGAAGGACCATTGCAACTCCAGAGCAACCCCCCTGGGGTTGGCTGAGGCCTTTGATGGGATTGCATCACAGCTCAACTCCAATCCTGCTTTCTTCTCCTGCCTTCCACAGTTTTGATGCCAAGATGATTCTCTAATAAATGTCCTGCAAGTTTATCTCCATCTCAGAGTCTGCTTCCTGGGAACCCAATCTGTGACAGGGGATTTTAAATTGTGTGCTGTGGGATGAATAATTTAAACCTCCTCCTCCTCCTCTCTTTCAAAAGCTTGGATAAAATTTGCATTGCTCACTAATGCTTTTGTGAGACAGTATTCTTATCTGGAAGAACTAAAAGGGGAAAATGAGGCAACAGCTGACCACTGTAAGAATGGAAATGAAATCCCCAGTGCTGAGAATGTAGTAGACATTTCATAAATGCTTGTTGAACTAAACTTAACTGAATGCTACTAAAAGGGAAAGGCAAAGTTTACTATGAGTTACCTTAGGAGAGTTGTTGTTTTCTTTGGACCCTGGGTACATGGGCACTTAGGAATTTGCATATTTATTCATGATATTTGATTCTGCTTATGGAGCTATGGGAACAGCTCTATTCATTTTTGGATAATTTTAATAATTCTTTAAAAGTCAGCCACTAATGAGGTCCCTGCATTATTTTAATATATTGCATGTCCAGATCTTTTAACTAGATTTATAATTTTAAAATGCCCTTTTACGCCCAACCTCGTTTTTTAGCTGCTTATCCTGGTCTCTCAGGAGCCTCTGGTTCTATTTTTAGGTGTCTAGGCAGGTTGATAGTATATCACATTATCATGTGAAAATAAATCACAAAGATGATTTAAGATCTCAGTGCAGCATCCAATGAGTGATTGCGCTTGCTAATGCTAGAAAAGTAGCAGGTAATCCTTATAAGAGAAAAGTTACCAGTGAGGATGTTTTTTATTGCATTCTAACTCCAGATGGCTTAAACAATATAAGGAGCTTCTTATTTATTTGCTTACATAACTGGGAGTATGTAATAGGCACCAGGTAAGGCTTGGTCCAGTATCTCCTAGAATATTATCAAGAACTTCTTTCTTGCTGGCTCTCCTCTCTAACTCCCATAGTGTTGGCATCATTCTCAGATTCCACCCAGAAGTTTAGAGGCTCTCTCCTTTTTAGTTTATCTTCTTCATACTGTACCATCCAGGGAAAGACAGAATATATCTTGACATCTCTTACATAAGTTCTGGGATTCATCCTTCTTTAGTGACCTGAACCCAGCCATTTTCCAATTCCCAAACTAATCACTGTTGCCAGGAGATGAGAATCAGGGACCAAGAAGCTCTCAGGAGTCAAACTTCTTTCCTCAGGGTTTCTTTTTCAGATGCTATGCGGTCTCTCATTTCATTCCCCTCAGCATTTCTACTTTGTTCTTTCTTTCTGCCCATCAACTTTCTCTATTTTTCTCTGTGTATTGTGGAAGGTGATGATCCTCATTTCTTGAGTTTACATGGCTTCATTTGAAGGCTAGAGAAGACTAACAGATTCTCATGTCCCAATTTCAAGTCCTGGAACTAAAAATCTGATTTGGCTCAGTGGGGTCAAGAAGTTAGAATCACATGGTCTAGACATGGTCAAAGAGGCCACCACTGGGGTTGGGGGTGGGGACAGGACGGTTGTCAAGAGCTTGGCAGACATCCCAATAAAAGTCTACTCCACTCTAACCAGTGCAGAAAAGTGAGCATACACCCTTATACCCCTAGGTTTGGGAAATGTCACCACCTCAGTGACCCAATACATGTATCAATGAGGATTCTTCTGTTGCAAGTGACAGGAATCAACTTCAGTAAAAGGGGTTGGGGAAAAAGATAAATCTCCTCCTCTCTCTCCTTTTTTTTCTTCTTTCCTTCCTTCCTTTCATCCATCTGTCTCTCTGTCTGTCTGTCTGTTTGCCTATCTATCTTTCTTTCAGTACTTATTTATCTGTAGAGCATATGGAGATCCATGAGAGTTTTTAATTAGAGCCGCTGGGTCACATACTGTGGTGCATCATTGTAACAATGTTCCTCAATGGCTCACACTTTCCTCAGCCCATCTCACTTTGCAATGTGATGTTGCTGTTCCTCCCATTGAGAGATGGAGTTTGTTTATCCAATCCTTTGCATTGGAGTCAGCTTTATGACTTCCTTAACCAATAGTCGTGGCAGAAATGATGTGTTGTGGGCTCCAGAGTCCAGGAATTAGGAGGCCTTGCCTCTTTTGCTATTGCCCTTCTGGAGACTAGCCCTGCTGTGAGAAAGCAGGTCTAGCCTATTGGAGGATGAGAGGAGAACTGAGGCTCGCTGACTGCCCGTACCCCCTACCAGATGTTGAGCAAGACCATCTCAGGCCTTCTAGCCAAGCTGACACCAGCTGAATGCAGCTATTTGAATGAACCCAGGTGAAGCCAGCAGATCTGCTCAGATGGTTAACCCACAGAATTGCAAAAAATTATAAATCATTGTTTTAAGCCTCTAAGTTTAGGGTTGTTTGTTACACAACAATAAATGAATGAAACACATGTCCACCTCCTGGAGCTAAAGAGGAGGGGCCTCCCTAAGCTCCTTTTGGCTTCCACAGTGCAAGGGCTGCATACATAGATACTGTCCCACCTACTGCCCACAGTAAAGGATATGATCATCTCCACTGATCCAGAAATGGTCTTTTGCAAAATCCAACACCTTTTCAGGGAAAACAAAAACAAAAACATGCACACATTAAAAAATAGGAATAAAAGGGAACTTTCTTAACACAATAAAGGATATTTATGAAAAGCCCAAAGAAAATGTTATATTCAATGTTGAAAGACTGAAAGCTTTCTCCTTAAGATCATGAACAAGACAAGGATGCCTGCTTTCACCACTGCTATTCAGCATTATACTGGAAGTTCTCGCCTGAGCAATTAGGCAAGGTAAAGAAATAAAAGACATCCAAATTGAAAATGAAGAAGTAAAACTATCTTTGTTCACAGGCGACATGATCCTATATATACGAAATCCCAAAGAACATACCAGAAAGCTATGAGAACTAATAAATGAATTCAACAAAGTTACAGGATAAACTATCAGCATGCAAAAAATCAGTTGTGCTTCTATACACCAACAATGAACAATTTGAAGATATCAAGAAAACAATTCCATTTATAATAGCATCTAAAAGAACAAACTATCTAGGAATAAATTTAATCAAAGAGGTGAAAGATGTTACACTGAAAACTGCAAAACATTGCTGAAAGAAATTAAAGAAGATTTAAATAAATGGCAAATCATCCTGCATCCATGGATTTGAAGATTTAATATTGTTAAGATGTCAATACTCAACAAAATTTTAGGAAATTGAATCCAATGATATGTTAAAAGAATTACACCTCACGACCAAGTGGGATTTATATCAGGAATGCAAGGGGGTTCAACACAGGAAAATCAGTCAATAACATAATATAGCACATTAACAAATCAAAAGGGAAAAATCACATAATTGTATTGATTAATGCTGAAAAAGCATTCAACAAAATTCAGCATCTTTTTCTGATAAAAATACTTCAAAAGGTAGAATCAAAGGAAACTTCCTCAATATCATAAAAGGAATATATGAAAAATCCACAGCCAGCATCATTCTCAATGGTGAGAGATTGAAGAATTCCCCCTACGATTGGAAACGAGGCAAGGATGCCCACTGTCACTACTATTATTCAACATTGTACTGGAAGTTCTAGCTAGAGTGATAAGGTAGGAGAAAGGAATAAAAGGCATCCAAATAGGAAAGGACAGAGTAAAAATTCCATTATTTTCAGATGACATGGTCCTATGCATGGAAAATCCTGAGTAATCTACAATAAAGCTACTTGAGCTAATAAACAAATTCAGCAAAGTAGTGGGATAGAAGATTAAAATACAAAACTTAGTAATGTTTCTATATATAAGTAATGACCTCACAATTAAGGAAAAAAATCCATTTAAAATAGCCACTAAAAGAATCAAGTATTTAGGAATAAAGTTTATTAGGAATGTAAAGGATCTGCACACAGAAAACTACAAAACATTGCTAAAAGAAATCAAAGAAGATCTTAACAGATGGAAAGATATTCTGTACTCATGAATAGGAAGGTTGAATGTTATTAAGATGTCAGTTCTACCCAAATTGATTTACAAATTCAATGAAATACCAATCGAAATATTAAGAACTCATTTTGAAGACTTGGGAAACCTAGTTCTTAAGTTTATTTGGAAGGGAAAGAAACCTCCAATAGCTAAAGATATCCTAAAAATGAAGAGCGAGGTGGGAGGTCTAATACTTCTTGACTTTAAAACTTACTGTAAAGTCACAGTGGTCAAAATAGCATGGTACTGGCACAAAGAAGTATTGGCCAATAAAACGGAATCGAGAACATGGAGAGCTACAATCAAATCTGTGGTCAATTAATCTTTGGCAAGGCCTCCAAATCCACCAAATTCGGACAGAATGGTCTTTTCAGTAAATCAGCTTGGGAGAATTGGATGTCAATAGCCAAAACAATGAAAGAGGACCTTTAGCTTATACCCTATACAAAAATTAACTCAAAATGGATCAAAGATCTAAATATAAAAGCTAGTACCATAACACACCTAGAAGAAAATATAGGAAACATCTTCAAGACTTAGTTGTAGGAAACAGATCTTTTGACCTTCAGGCTAAACCTCGAGATGGTGACCCTGAACACTGGGTCCCGTAGCTCTTGCGGAACACTGCAGGTGGCTCGTCTCCTACAAGGAAGCTTTGAAAGATAAAAGGGCTGGGGGCTGGAATGTGCTTTACTTTGAAGAGATTTCACAGATAAACAACTTAGCTTAAAAAGTTTTGCATTTTCTTGTATTTTACATATTGGCATAATTGTAACTAACATTGAAGATTAACTTGGTGTTATTTCCTCCTGCCTTTGGAAGGAACCACTAATAAATAGCTGGAGCAAAACTAGTAAAGGGCTCTTGGCTCTAGAAGTTCAAGAGTCTCCTGCTCCCATTTTCGGAAATCTGTGTCTGTCTTAATTCTCGCGTCGCCCTGTCAGCAACACCTAGTGATAAGAGGTTTCTTCTTGAACTTTACACCTGAAGCACAAGCTATGAAAGAAAAGCATGATATATAGGAACTCCTCAGAATCAAAAGCTTCTGTGCCTCAAAAGAGTTTCTCAAAAAGATGAAGACGCAGCTAACTCAATGGGAGAAAATATTTGGTAACCATATATTGGGTAAAATCTTGATATCCTGAGTTATATAAGGAAATTATATAACCAAACAATAACAAAAAAACAAATAATTCAACTACAAAGTGGGCAAAAGATATGAATAGACATTTTTCTGAAAAGCAATACAAATGGCTAAAAAAGCACATGAAGAGATATCCATCTTCATTAGCTATAAGGGAAATGCAAATCAAAACTACAGTGAGATATCTCACACCTATAACAATGACTGCTATTAAACAAACAGAGAACTACAAATGTTGGAGTGGATGTGGAGAAACTGGAACAATTATTCGCTGTTGGTGGGAATGTATAATGGGTCAGCTGCTATGGAAGACAGTTTGGTGATTCCTTAGAACATTAAATATCGAGTTGCGCTGTGAGCTGGCAATATCACTACTTGGTATATACCCAAAAAACCTGAAAGCAGTGTCACAAACAGACATTTGCACACCAGTGGTCATAGCAGCATTAGTTACAATTGGCAAAAGATGGAGACAATCCAAGTGCCCATCAACAGACAAGTGGATAAACAAAATGTGGTATATACATATGATAGAATACTATGCCGTAATAAGATGAAATGCGTTCCTGAAGCATATGACAACATGGATGAACCTTGAGGACATAATGCTGAATGAAATAAACTAGACATAAAAAGGTAGATACAGTATGATTTGACTATTATGACTCTGGTAAAGACAGCAAACTCCAAATCATATGGCTCAGGAAGAAAATCTGTACTCACATATCGCAATGAACTTGATGTTACATGTCTGCAGCTAGAGTATGCAAATGACTTCACAAGTAATGGCTTCCATATGTGTCACATTTTTAACATTGACCATTCATAATAAAGATTCTATAAAAGAGAAAAAAAGAAGCCATATATAAATGAGTATGTATTATATACTTTTATAAAAAGAAAAACTACCATCCAAAATTAGACTCAATTTAATCCCATCAAGATTCCAGCAGCCTTTTTTTGCAGAGATGGAAAAGCTGATCCTCAGATTCTTATGAAATTGAAAGGGGTTTTGAATAGTCAAAACCATCTGGAAAAAGAAGAAGTTGGAGATATCACACGTTGATTTCAAAACTAGTACAAAAACTATGTGGAATTAGAATAAGGACAGACATATAGACTAATGGAATAGAACTAAGAATTCATAAATAAACTCATACATCTGCTGCCAGGTAATTTTCAATAAGGGTGATAAGTACATGCAATGCAATGAGATAAGAATAATCTCTTCAACAAATGGTGCTAGGAAAATTAGACATCCACCTATAAAAGAATGCAGTTGGACTCTTATGGCATACTCAAAATGGATCAAAACCTTAACATAATGCTAGTGGTACATGAAAGCGAGGGATAAGGGGTATGGTATGTATAGTCTTTTTTTTCTCTATTATCATTTTATTTCTTTTTCTAAATTGATGCAAATGTACTAAGAAATGATGAATATGCAACTATGTGATGATATTAAGAATTATTGATTGTATATGTAGAATGGAATGATATCTTAATGTTTTGTTTGTTAATTTTTTTTAATTAATAAAAAAAGTTAAAAAAAACACAGAACCTTAACGTAAGAGCTTAAATATAAAACTCTTAGTCTCTTGGTAGTTACCTTTGATGCCCAATTTTTGTGTGTGTGAAGTCCAATTTGTGTATTTTTGTGATGTTGCTTGTGCTAGTAAATCTTCATGACCTTGGATTTGGCAATGGTTTTATAGAATTGACACCAAAGCATAAGCAACAACAACAAAAATACGCAAATTGGACTTCACACACAAAAATATAATTGTGCATCAAAGGAAACTACCAAGAGAGTGAAAAGACAATCCACAGAATGGGAGAAAATATTTGCAAATCATATATCTGATAAAGTTCTATATCCAGAATATATAAGGAACTACCACAACTCAATAATAAAAATTCAAATAACCCAATTAAAAAAACGGGCAAAGGATTTGAATAGACATTTTCCCAAGAATATATAAAATAGCTACCAGGCATACAAAAAGATGCTCAATGTCATTTGTCATTAGGGAAATGCAAATCAAAACCGCAATGAGGGGTGGTACAACGATGGCTCAGTGGCAGAATTCTTGCCTGCCATGCTGGAGACCTGGGTTCATTTCCCGGAGCCTGCCTATGTAAAAAACAAAATAAAAGAAGCAAAATACCTCAATGAGATACTACTTCACACTCATTAGGTTGTCCATGATCAAAAACAAAAAACAAAGAAGAAGTGTTGGTGAGGATGTGGAGACATTGGAACCTTCATATATTGCTGGTGGAAATGTAAAACAGTGCAGCCACTTTAGAAAACAACTTGGCAGTTCCTCAAAGATTTGCCATATAATCCACCAATTCCACTCTGATGTACATATTCCATAGAACTGAAAACAAGTATTCCCACAATTACTTGTACACAAATGTTGATAGCAGCACTATTTATGAAAGCCAGAAGGTTTAAACAACCCAAATGTTCATCAACAGATGAATGGATAAATAAAATGTGTTATAGCCATATAATGGAATATTATTCAGCCATAGAAAGGAATGAAGTACTGATACATGTGACAGCATGGATGAACCATGAAACCATTATTATTCTAAGTGAAAGAAGCCAGACACAAAAGGCCACACATTGTATGATTTCACTTTTATGAAAGGTTCATAATAGGCCAAACCAAAAAGACAGAAAGTAGATTAGTGGTTTCTATGGGATGAGTGGAGGAGGAGAATGGGAAATGACTGCCTAATGGGTATGATGTTTCCTTTTGGGGTAACAAAGTGTCCTGGAACTAGATAGAGGTGGTGGTTGCATAATACTGTGAATGCGCTAGATATCATATTGAATTGTACACTTTCAAATGGCTAATGGTTAATTTTATGTTAATTTTAACTAAGCTAAAAAAAAAAAAAGCAAGGTGCTGTTAGGGAGAGAGAAATATATACCTGGCAGTAAAAAACAACAAATATCCACTCTGTTTTCCTTTGTGCTTCTTGGAAGTAGAGCTGTATAAATGCTCCAAGTACCTATTTCATGTTGTCTTAAACCCATAGTTTTGAAATAAATACCATTGGGACATTGGTATTTATTGAATTAAGTAGAAGAGATAAAGTCTGTGACATCTGCAATTCTCCACTTCTTCTTGGCCCAATTTGAGAACACACACACACCAAATCACAAGCGAATTGCTGATTTAGGATGCCTTAAGTAAAGCAACCTGTAAGGTGTCAATACTGAGCACTCTAAGACAAGATCCAGCACAACTTCTCTACGTGTAGACTAGGCATGTGCTCAGCCACTAAATACTCCCAGAAGCAGGCTCAGCATAACTTCTCTTTATTAAGTAAACTCTAACACAGTGGTTCTGGTCCCGTGATGATTTTGACACCCTCCCCCCTCCCCAGGGACATTTGGCCATATCTGGAGACACTTTTGGTTCTCAAAATTGGTGGAAAGGGGAGTGGTGCTACTGAAGCCAGAGGTGCTGCTGAACATCCTACAATGCACAAGGAGGGACACTCGTAACAAAGAATTATCCAACCCAAAATGTCAATGGCACTGAGTTTAAGAAACCCTATGCTAATAGAGAAATAATTGCCAGGTAGGACAAGAGTCATAAGCACATCCCTCCCACTGGACCTTAGAACAGTCATGAATAACAACTCTAAAACCTTGCTGCTCACCAGTGATTCCACTCCTAATTATTAATCCAAGAGAAATGAAAACGTATCTCTGGACAAAGAGTTTGCACATGACAGTTTGTACCAGCGTTATTCATAAAAATCAAAACATGGAAGCAATCCAAATGTCTGTCAACTGGTGAATGGCAAACAAAATGTGGTCTACCATACTATTCAGCAATAAAGAGGAATGAAGTACTAGTCTATGCTATAACATGGAAGAACTTCAAAAAATTAACCATTATGCTCAGCGAAAAAAGGGAAGGAGAAATCATTTGCAGAGACTACAATGATATCATCATCATCATTCACCATCACTATCATTATTACTCTCTGATCACACACACACCTCTACCTACTCACAGTCTGTGTAGTTCGGGAAAGTTGACTTCCTCTCCCTGTCTCCAAATATGAGCACACAACTCCGACTTGAATAACCATTGGATTCTGCCCCCTGACCACTGTGATGGGTTCAGAGACGAGCATGTGAACCATTTTGTCTCCAATGAGACCCAATCTTGTATCTTCTGTGGGACCATTGGAAAAGCAGGCCTTCTTTTTCTACTGTGGTTACTAACTTGGTTAAATGGCAGCTGATAGCTACCTTTGTCAGCCTGTGAGGAAACCTCACCTGTGGATGAATCCTGGGCAGAGGAAAGAATAGCTGAGATAGGGAGGGACAGATTCTTGATGTTATCTGAGCACCCGGATCCATCCATGCCTGAAGACCCAATGTGGACTTCTCAGTGACATAAGCCAATTTATTTCCTATTAGTATTTAAGCCTATATAAATTAGTTTCCTTTACTTATGACCAAGAAGGTATTGAATAATACACGTGAAGGAGCTAGCTAAGGGTCATGATAGTGCATTCAGTATACACTAAATTTTAGGGTTACACAATATAAGTTCTATGAGAAATCAGAGGGAATGACGAATGCATATTGAAGTAAAGGGGAGATTCTACATGAAGGGGGCAAAATGGAAACTGAGTCTTCAAAGGGTGAGAAGAAATTGGACAGGTGGTCGGTAGCCAGTACTGTTTTCTTTCTCTTGACCTAGCTGCCTGGATTTGAATCCAGGGAAACTGATTAGCATCCATAATTTTACTGTCTAATCTGGCTCTCCGTGAAAAAAGGCATGGCTATTTAAATAAGGCACATTATTTAAAACCAACCACTTCTTGTGATGGTAGCACAACATTGTGAACATAATTAACTGCTCTGAATTACATGTTTGAATGTGGAAAGGGGGACATTTTAGGTTGAATGTATGTTACGAAAAAAATTTTTTTAAAAAACAAAAAGACTGTACAACCATTGAACCGTAATGAAAAGAATGGACTATAGTTAATAGTACAATTATAATAATATTCTTTCATGAATTGTAACCAAGTTAATGCAGAGTTTTAATAGGAGGGGTACATGGGAACTGTGTATTTTCTGCATGATTTTTCTGTAAAGTACAACTTCTCATATATATATTAGAAGAAAGCCAAAAACAAAGCAATCACTTCTCTCTCCACCCCCGGCTCCCCAGCCCCTTACTGCCACTTTCTTGTTCCCAGCCTTGGGCCTTGGCTTTCCTACTGGGGTAGCCATAGGAAGCCATATTTATATCCCATTCGAGGACCATTTCCAAGTCCACACGATCAGCACTAGCTCAGAAAGGAACCCCGGGGCATGTTGGAGCTAATGGTGTTCTTTTTATACAGCCCATGTGGGGAAGTGAAGCAGTATGTTTGAGGTTTCTGGTCAAATGTAGAAAAGTGCTGTCAAAGGTCTGAAATAAAAGCACAGTTGAAGGAAATAAGCAGTCTTAGGGAGCTTACTTTCCATAACAAAAGAGTCTTTTCATAACAGGCCCAACTGGTTCATATTATGCTCAGGGACACGTCCCTCCTTTAAGCCCAGGAAGTCTCTGCACCATGTTCTACTCTCAGGTCAGGTAATTAAAAAAATAAAAAACAAGAAATAGCTTTTGCTTATTACTCAAATAATGAATGCTCATTATTAAAAAGTCCAAACATTACTGAACTATGTATAGCCTAAACATGGCAAAGCACTCAAGGGTAGCCACAGCTCTCACCTGGGCCCACCTTGAAGCTGCATTCAGCACTTAATTTGGATGCTAGGAAACCAGGTCCTATCTGCCACACATGAGCAAGAAATGCAGCTTTTGCAAGAGATTTTTTGAGATGGCTGGGAAGACGGATTGCATTACATATGACATGGCAAAACCCTACAGCAGATTTATAGGAAACATCATCGCTTGGCTGAAATCTCCTCTCTAAGTGGCAGCTTCCTCTCTTCCTTCCTTGCTGTCTCTGCACAGCTCAAAATCCCCCTATTGTCTAGAACAACTCAGTTTGAGCTCACATATTGCCTATCCCACTCAAAAAGACAAAAAGTCCAGTAAATGATCTTTTGGGGGATGCTTTTTAAACAAAGTAGCTCATTATCTGTTGCATCTCACTGAACCAACAGCGGAACTCTCCTCAAAAGGAGAAATAGAGGGAGACCCAGAGGGACTGCCCTGAATCTGCCCCACAGAGGAGCCTGTTGAGATTCCCAAGAGGCACTGAACATCAAGGTGGTCAGTCCCCTAACTTGCCACAGACAGCAAGATGGCAAGAGGTTCTCTCAGGTGTGTCCACACGTTTGGCAACCACTCTTTAGGTAAGGCTGGGGGACAGAGATGGCTGAATCCCAGAGGCTTGCGTGTGCAAGTTCTGGGAAAACATCTGAGTAGGTGCTCTGTTCTCAGAAAAAGATGCCTTTGGGGCAGGCAGTGTTTAGGGGTTTAGCAGTTAAAGCTCAGCCAGCTTCCAGGGAGTTCCCAGGAGGGATGCCAGAAGAGGGGGACGGAAGGAGGAATGACGACAGTCCTCGTTCAGGTAGGAGATGCTACATATACCGGCCAATATCTATCAATTATTTCTCGAGAATGGTTGGGGTGGGTGCTGGCGTGGCTCTCACAGGCTGGGAAGACCTAATTGTGTCCTACTCTTCCCAGTTCTGCTTACAGTGACATCATGTTGGTGGCTTGAAATTGACTGTGATGGGAGTATTTACACCATAGAAATCCACAAATGGTATAAATCAGGGCTCAAACACCCCTCCCCCCTCCAAGAAAACTACTTCTTAAATATTTACTGGACCCTCTAATATGCATATCAAAGTTTTTAACAAATGAAAATGGGTTTTGTTCTGCCAAGGGCAATGGGGGTTGTTAGGTCGGGGGAACGGGGAAGGGCACTGCAACTGGAGCTGCGGAGGCTGTGTCACCCCTCCCAACCTGACTTCCGGAACTAATGAACCGCCCCTTCCGGACGTCACCTGACCTCCATCCTTAAAAGCTGCCCGCGTCAACGCTCATGTGTGCACTCACTTCCCTCCATCTTGGATTTGGTGAGCTTTACCCGGGAGCCCAGAAATAACCGACCCCCCCCCCCCCCACTTTAAATTTCCCAGTCTACCTTCCTTCTTTCTCACCCTTCTGCCTCCTTTTACCACGGGTGGGGGTGGTAAATTTTGATGCCAAGAAAACAAAAGTTTCTCCATATTGTTATACATTTAATATAGGAAGTATAATTCTCATTTCTCTCCCCTCCCACATCACATATTCCCTCTAAGGTAGTAATTTTTTGTATATATTTCTCTCATTTTCCCCAAGTATATACTCACAGATGTTCACGTCATGTGTATGCCGTTGTACTGTACATCCTGTTTGGTATCTTCTTTCAGGGTGTGTCTTGGATATTTTTCAATGTTAACACAATCACTTAAAAAAAACCGGTAGATGCATAGTATTCTATTGTGTGAATGTACCTCAATTAATTTAGCCAAGTTCCTGTTAAAGGATGTGTGACTTTTTTACAGTTATTTCTTTTCTCCTGTAAAAAAAAATGTTCCATTTTTTCTGTAGGGTAAATTTCTAGAGGTATAATTGCTGGGACAAAGGGTATATGATTTTTCATTTTAATAGATATTGACAAATTCTGTCCAAAACACATGTGCTGATTTAAGTTCCCACTACCAATATAGGATAGTTTTTTTTTGTTGTTGTTGTTGCTGTTTTTTTTTTTGTTTTTTTTAATTTTTATTTTTTTATTAACGGAAAGAAAAAAAAAATTAACACAACATTTAGAAATCATACCATTCTACATATGCACTCAGTAATTCTTAACATCATCACATAGATGCATGATCATCGTTTCTTAGTACATTTGCATCGGTTTAGAGGAACTAGCAACAAAACAGAAAAAGATATAAAATGTTAATATAGAGAAAAGAAATAAAAGTAGTAATAATAGTAAAAAAAAACAAAAAAAACAAAAAAAAACCCTATAGCTCAGATGCAGCTTCATTCAGTGTTTTAACATGATTACTTTACAATTATGTATTATTGTGCTGTCCATTTTTGAGTTTTTGTATCTAGTCCTGTTGCACAGTCTGTATCCCTTCACCTTCAATTACCCATTGTCTTACCCTGTTTCTAACTCCTGATGGTCTCTGTTACCAATGACATATTTCAAGTTTATTCTCGAATGTCCGTTCACATCAGTGGGACCATACAGTATTTGTCCTTTAGTTTTTGGCTGGACTCACTCAGCATAATATTCTCTAGGTCCATCCATGTTATTACATGTTTCATAAGTTTATCTTGTCTTAAAGCTGCATAATATTCCATCGTATGTATATACCACAGTTTGTTTAGCCATTCTTCTGTTGATGGACATTTTGGTTGTTTCCATCTCTTTGCAATTGTAAATAACGCTGCTATAAACATTGGTGTGCAAATGTCCGTTTGTGTCTTTGCCCTTAAGTCCTTTGAGTAGATACCTAGCAATGGTATTGCTGGGTCATATGGCAATTCTATATTCAGCTTTTTGAGGAACCGCCAAACTGCCTTCCACAGTGGTTGCACCATTTGACATTCCCACCAACAGTGGATAAGTGTGCCTCTTTCTCCGCATCTTCTCCAGCACTTGTCATTTTCTGTTTTGTTGCTAATGGCCATTCTGGTGGGTGTGAGATGATATCTCATTGTGGTTTTGATTTGCATTTCTCTAATGGCCAGGGACATTGAGCATCTCTTCATGTGCCTCTTGGCCATCTGTATTTCCTCTTCTGGTAGGTGTCTCTTCAAGCCTTTTTCCCATTTTGTAATTGGGTTGGCTGTCTTTTTGTTGTTGAGTTGAACAATCTCTTTATAAATTCTGGATACTAGACCTTTATCTGATATGTCATTTCCAAATATTATCTCCCATTGTGTAGACTGTCTTTCTACTTTCTTGATGAAGTTCTTTGATGCACAAAAGTGTTTAATTTTGAGGAGCTCCCATTTCTTTCTTTCTTTCTTCAGTGCACTTGCTTTAGGTTTAAGGTCCATAAAACCGCCTCCAGTTGTAAGATTCATAAGATATCTCCCTACATTTTCCTCTAACTGTTTTATGGTCTTAGACCTAATGTTTACATCTTTGATCCATTTTGAGTTAACTTTTGTATAAGGTGTGAGATACGGGTCTTCTTTCATTCTTTTACATATGGATATCCAGTTCTCTAGGCACCATTTATTGAAGAGATTGTTCTGTCCCAGGTGAGTTGGCTTGACTGCCTTATCAAAGATCAAATGTCCATAGATGAGAGGATCTATATCTGAGCACTCTATTCGATTCCATTGGTCGATATATCTATCTTTATGCCAATACCATGCTGTTTTGACCACTGTGGCTTCATAATATGCCTTAAAGTCCGGCATCGCTAGACCTCCAGTTTCCTTTTTTGTTCCTCAAGATGTTTTTAGCAATTCGGGGCAACCTGCCCTTCCAGATAAATTTGCTTATTGGTTTTTCTAATTCTGAAAAATAAGTTGTTGGGATTTTGATTGGTATTGCATTGAATCTGTAGATCAGTTTAGGTAGGATTGACATCTTAATTATATTTAGTCTTCCAATCCATGAACACGGTATGCCCTTCCATCTATTTAGGTCTTCTGTGATTTCTTTTAGCAGTTTTTTGTAGTTTTCTTTATATAGGTTTTTTGTCTCTTTAGTTAAATTTATTCCTAGGTATTTTATTCTTTTAGTTGCGATTGTAAACGGGATTCGTTTCTTGATTTCCCCCTCAGCTTGTTCATTACTAGTGTATAGAAAAGCTACAGATTTTTGAATGTTGATCTTGTAACCTGCTACTTTGCTGTACTCATTTATTAGCTCTAGTAATTTTGTTGTGGATTTTTCTGGGTTTTCTACGTATAGTATCATATCGTCTGCAAACAGTGATAGTTTTACTTCTTCCTTTCCAATTTTGATGCCTTGTATTTCTTTTTCTTGTCTAATTGCTCTGGCTAAAACTTCCAACACAATGTTGAATAATAGTGGTGATAGTGGACATCCTTGTCTTGTTCCTGATCTTAGGGGGAAAGTTTTCAATTTTTCCCCATTGAGGATGATATTAGCTGTGGGTTTTTCATATATTCCCTCTATCATTTTAAGGAAGTTCCCTTGTATTCCTATCTTTTGAAGTGTTTTCAACAGGAAAGGATGTTGAATCTTGTCAAATGCCTTCTCTGCATCAATTGAGATGATCATGTGATTTTTCTGCTTTGATTTGTTGATGTGGTGTATTACATTAATTGATTTTCTTATGTTGAACCATCCTTGCATACCTGGGATGAATCCTACTTGGTCATGATGTATAATTCTTTTAATGTGTTGTTGGATACGATTTGCTAGAATTTTATTGAGGATTTTTGCATCTGTATTCATTAGAGAGATTGGCCTGTAGTTTTCTTTTTTTGTAATATCTTTGCCTGGTTTTGGTATGAGGGTGATGTTGGCTTCATAGAATGAATTAGATAGTTTTCCCTCCACTTTGATTATGTTGAAGAGTTTGAGGAGAGTTGGTACTAATTCTTTCTGGAATGTTTGATAGAATTCACATGTGAAGCCGTCTGGTCCTGGACTTTTCTTTTTAGGGAGCTTTTGAATGACTAATTCAATCTCTTTACTTGTGATTGGTTTGTTGAGGTCATCTATTTCTTCTTGAGTCAAAGCTGGTTGTTCATGTCTTTCCAGGAACCCGTCCATTTCATCTAAATTGTTGTATTTATTAGCCTAAAGTTGTTCATAGTATCCTGTTATTACCTCCTTTATTTCTGTGAGGTCAGTAGTTATGTCTCCTCTTCCATTTCTGATCTTATTTATTTGCATCCTCTCTCTTCTTCTTTTTGTCAATCTTGATAGGGGCCCATCAATCTTATTGATTTTCTCATAGAACCAACTTCTGGTCTTATTGATTTTCTCTATTGTTTTCATGTTTTCAATTTCATTTATTTCTGCTCTAATCTTTGTTATTTCTTTCCTTTTGCTTGCTTTGGGATTTGTTTGCTGTTCTTTCTCCAGTTCTTCCAAGTGGACAGTTAATTCCTGCATTTTTGCCTTTTCTTCTTTTCTGATAAAGGCATTTAGGGCAATAAATTTCCCTCTTAGCACTGCCTTTGCTGCATCCCATAAGTTTTGATATGTTGTGTCTTCATTTTCATTTGCCTCTAGGTATTTACTAATTTCTCTTGCAATTTCTTCTTTGACCCACTTGTTGTTTAAGAGTGTGTTGTTGAGCCGCCATGTATTTGTGAATTTTCTGGCACTCTGCCTATTATTGATTTCCAACTTCATTCCTTTATGATCCGAGAAAGTGTTGTGTATGATTTCAATCTTTTTAAATTTGTTAAGAGTTGCTTTGTGACCCAGCATATGGTCTATCTTTGAGAATGATCCATGAGCACTTGAAAAAAAGGTGTATCCTGCTGTTGTGGGATGTAATGTCCTATAAATGTCTGTTAAGTCTAGCTCATTTATAGTAATATTCAGATTCTCTATTTCTTTATTGATCCTCTGTGTAGATGTTCTGTCCATTGATGAGAGTGGTGAATTGAAGTCTCCAACTATTATGGTATATGTGTCTATTTCCCTTTTCAGTGTTTGCAGTGTATTCCTCACATATTTTGGGGCATTCTGGTTCGGTGCGTAAATATTTATGATTGTTATGTCTTCTTGTTTAATTGTTCCTTTTATTAGTAGATAGTGTCCTTCTTTGTCTCTTTTAACTGTTTTACATTTGAAGTCTAATTTGTCGGATATTAGTATAGCCACTCCTGCTCTTTTCTGGTTGTTATTTGCATGAAATATCTTTTCCCAACCTTTCACTTTCAACCTATATTTATCTTTGGGTCTAAGATGTGTTTCCTGTAGACAGCATATAGAAGGATCCTGTTTTTTAATCCATTCTGCCAGTCTATGTCTTTTGATTTGGGAATTCAGTCCATTAACATTTAGAGTTATTACTGTTTGGATAATATTTTCCTCTACCATTTTGCCTTTTGTATTATATATATCATATCTGATTTTCCTTCTTTCTACACTCTTCTCCATGCCTCTCTCTTCTGTCTTTTTGTATCTGACTCTAGTGCTTCCTTTAGTATTTCTTGCAGAGCTGGTCTCTTGGCCACAAATTCTCTCAGTGACTTTTTGTCTGAGAATGTTTTAATTTCTCCCTCATTTTTGAAGGACAATTTTGCTGGATATAGGAGTCTTGGTTGGCAGTTTTTCTCTTTTAGTAACTTAAATATATCATCCCACTGTCTTCTAGCTTCCATGGTTTCTGCTGAGAAATCTACACATAGTCTTATTAGGTTTCCCTTGTATGTGACAGATTGTTTTTCTCTCGCTGCTTTCAAGATCCTCTCTTTCTCTTTGACCTCTGACATTCTAACTAGTAAGTGTCTTGGAGAACGCCTATTTGGGTCTGTTCTCTTTGGGGTGCACTGCACTTCTTGGATCTGTAATTTTAGGTCTTTCATAAGAGTTGGGAAATTTTCAGTGATAATTTCTTCCATTAGTTTTTCTCCTCCTTTTCCCTTCTCTTCTCCTTCTGGGACACCCACAACACGTATATTTGTGCGGTTCACATTGTCCTTGAGTTCCCTGATACCCTGTTCAAATTTTTCCATTCTTTTCCGGATTGTTTCTGTTTCTTTTTGGAATTCAGATGTTCCATCCTCCAAATCACTAATTCTATCTTCTGTCTCTTTAAATCCGTCATTGTAGGTATCCATTGTTTTTTCCATCTTTTCTACTTTATCCTTCACTTCCATAAGCTCTGTGATTTGTTTTTTCAGTTTTTCTATTTCTTCTTTTTGATCAGCCCATGTCTTCTTCATGTCCTCCCTCAATTTATCGATTTCGTTTTTGAAGAGGTTTTCCATTTCTGTTCGTATATTCAGCATTAATTGTTTCAGCTCCTGTATCTCATTTGAACTATTGGTTTGTTCCTTTGACTGGGCCATATTTTCAATTTTCTGAGCGTGATCCCCTTATCTTCTGCTGGCGTCTGGGCATTTAGTCATATTTCCCTGGGTGTTGGATCCAAAAGTTTGGAAGATTTTTCTGTGAAATCTCTGGGTTCTGTTTTTCTTATCCTGCCCAGTAGGTGGCACTCGTGGCACACGTTTGTCTACGGGTTCCACCAGTGAAAGTTGCTGTAGGTCCTTTAACTCTGGAAAATTCTCGCCGTAGGGGAGGTTCGGCAGCCGAAGCATCTTGGAAGAGTGCCAGCCGGCCGGGGGTTCCGAACGCGGGGAGGGTCGCCCGCCACTGCAGCACGGGAGAGCGTCCGGCCGAGTTACCTAGTCGGCCTGGGGCACCAAGCGTGGCGGGAGGGCACCAGCTGTCTCAGCCCGGGAGAGTGCACTGTTCCCAGCCGGGCCGGGGAGTCACGTGTTTGTAAGGGACCCCCCGGTCACTGTTCTCCGCAGTCTGGGGATTTCCGACCCAACTCTCTCAGTTGGTCTGGGGGGCCTCGCGTGGTGGGGTCGCCAGCCGCCGCAGCCCAAGGGGACCGCCTGTCCAATTCTGCCAGCTGGCCTGGGAAGGAGGAAGGGAGGGACTCCGGCCGTTTGCCGTCCCACCCAGGAAAGCCCGCGCCCCTCGGTGATCTCACCGGAGCTGGTTCTCCCAGACATTCAGCCGTTCCAGGATGGGGTACGCCGTCCCTTTGATCTCCGTCGTGGCTCCGGGAGCTGCTCTGTATTGTCTCCACTCCCCCAGTAGCTGTTCTGGAGGAGGAACGGTGAGGGTGGCAAGGCTGTCGAGGCCGGTGGCGGAGGAGCCGGTGAAGGCGGAAGGGGGGAGAGGAGGGCTGGCGGGTCGGCTGCTGCGGGGTGTGGGCGCCGCGCGGCGGGCCGGTGGACAAAGAGCTTGTTTTGTTTTTTAAATGACTTTCCAGATAAGATTTCATGTTCTGATCTTAGTTGCAACCATACTGGGGACTTACCAGTGATGACTTGATTGATTTTCCCATTTGCTTTTTGTTTTGTCTTCCCTGGGCCCTTATTTGAGCCATTACCCAAAGTGGAGACTCTTTCCCCACAGAACTACATCCCACCCATTCTTCCAGATTTATCTTAAATCCCTTTTTAATCCACAGGTTCTTAAGTAGGGGGTGATTTTTCATGCCACCCCCGGCAACATTTGCCAAACAGCTTTTGGTTGTCATAATTGGGGGGTGGGGTTGGGTGCTTCTAGCATATAGTGGGTAGAGACCAGGGATGCCACTAAACATCCTGCAATGAGCAGGATAGCATCCCTCTGCCCTAACAAAGAATTGTCTGGCTCAAAATATCAAAAGTGTCAAGGCTGAGAATCTCTGCCCTAGCCGAATAGATTTCTCCCTTTTTGGAATACTTGAGGCACTTTGACACTTAATAGTTTGCTTTATTTTATTAATTACCCTCTGTATCAGTTAAGATTCTTGGAAAAGAGAGAAATTTCAGCTTGTATTAATTTAAATAGTAAAGGGGACTTATTAGCTCACGTAAGTCAAATGTTCTGTGATCATGCTGATTTTAGGTGGTATTTGGTCTGGTGGCTCCAATGAGGTCATCAAGGACTCAATTTATTTCCATTTCTCCTGCTATTCTTTAGATGTGGTCAGTTTCATCCTGAATTTCCTGTCCTCTGTAGACTTGTGTTATCACTTATCACAAAGTCTATAGCAGATCCAGTCCTCACACTACAGTGACCAGGCTGCACTAGCCAAATAAAACTCTTTGAGAAATGTGGCTAGGCTGAATCAAGATGCGCTGTTATGAATGAAGCTGATCTGGATAGGATTAAGGTAAATCAGACTGAAGGGTAAAGGATGATATGGTCTATATTTTAAAACTTCGATTTCATGTGGGACTAAAGGAAGAGATGTTTAATTGGTGCAAAATTTATATCTTCGATAGCACACTATCTAATTTAACTGGTATGGTCAGTTTATTCAAACACCATAATGGCATGGAATCTTGAATAGCAAGTGAGATCTTATTGGTTTGTACAGATAGTGTGATGCCCTGATATATTGCAGAGTAATGTGGGCAGAGAATGAAAATGTATTTGCAAAGTCCCCTTGCGGGGCTGGTGAGAAAGGAGGAAAATATTAAACTTCAGTTAGATGGCCAAAACCATTCCAGCCAATCATAAAGAACACCCAGGGCATTATCTAAGATTCTACAAAGGCTCCATGAACTAGGGTAACTTTCCAGAAACCTACAGCCTCCAGATGGGTCCCTGGACCAGATAAGTCCTGAAACCTAGAGGGTCCAGCCTCTCCAGATTTCTGCTGTACTGAAGGACAAATACAAAGATTTGAAACAGTTGGTATGGAGGCTGCAATTGATGCAGGAATACCTAGAAGTTACTTACCTAGGACTGTAAGACCTGCTTCAGGGAAAGACTCATTCTGCTACAACTTCAGGTGATTTCAGGTGAAAATAATCTCACTCACTGAAGATGATCATTTGCTCTCCAGGACAAAACTTGGGCTATTTCCATTCCAGAATAGCTGGGGACCTACTATAAGCACTGCATAAACTACTTTATCCCTTGAATAGCTGCCTGACTTTGTGCTGTTTCAGGATATGTGCACTGAAGAAAAACAGAAAGTTTGTCTGAAATGAATAAAGCTTTTCATTTTTGTTTTTCTACATAGAAAACAGGTGTTTAAAAAATAAGCATTGATATGCTTAGCACAGCTATACTGATTCTAATCAGAGTAATCAAATAAAGTGACTTAGGAAGAGTTAATATTTAAAAATTAGAGGAAAAAGGATCAAGTTTCTTTACTTCAATTGACAACATAAAATTAAAAAGAGGGCCATACGACATAACTGTGAACCCGACTTTTGAAAGCAAAAAAATTGGGCTCATTTATAATTATACCATCATACAAAATAATTCTTGGTTCCCTTCCATTGGTAATGGTGCTGTTGGTTGTTAATGGAGAAATGGAATTTCAGAAAACTTAGCGGATTGAAAATATTAAATTTTTAAATATGATATAATGTCTCACTAAATTTTCAAAAATTTAGTTTTTGTCATTATTGACAACCTCTTCAAGGATCCATTTCCATAAATTCAGAATGCCCAGATATAAGCTGGGAATACAGGCCACAAACTGTCTTGAGCATATTAAAACTTGTCTACCACTTATAAAAGCTTACATTTTAACATTTTTCAGTACATGTATATAAATACCATTGTCTTCATGATAAGTCTTTAGAGAATTTAACTGACAAAGAACTTTAATACTACATGTCTTCTGCTGAAAATATGTTTCAATATACTTTGTTTATGTTCTTTAAAAATGTTTCAATATAAGAACAAAACAAAAACTGTATATGAGGTTCACATGGCATTTGTCTCAAGCAGCGCTGGTCCAAGGGAAGAGACTCTTCTTGTCCCTTCCTCAAGAGGGAGGGGGCATTTCATTTCTTGCCCCAGAGACCACAGTAAACGTTTCCTTGCCTGTCGTTGGCTTTTGTTGCTTTTTTCTTTCTTTGCTTTGCATGTATGTTATATTATACAATAAAAAAAAATCCAAACACAGTGGACAAAGGGCTCATGTGAACAGTAAACAGGAGAATCCTGCCTCGCTGTTCTTTGTGTCACCAGTAATGTCTGATACTGCTGTGCCCACCAGAGCCACTGAGCAGCTGGGGTGATGAAGGGGACGTCCAAGTTCACTTAGTGACACTCCTGAAGATGCTGGGCCATCTCTGGGCAGTGTGCAGGCGTAGCGGGCAGGGAGACGTGCCATAGAGCAGCGTGGGTCCTCGGTATTTGGAGGGGAGGTAGATGGGGAGACTGTTTTCATCATTCCGAACTAAAACTCATTCTCTGGTAACCAAGTGTGCTGGTTTGAAATGATGTATGTACCCTAGGTAAACCATGTTTTAATCCTAATCCCATTTTGTAAAGGCAGCCGTTTCTTCTAATCCCTATTCGGTATTGTATGTTTGAAACTGTAATTAGATCACCCCCCTGGAGATGTGATTGAATCAAGAGTGGTTGTTAAACTGGATTAGGTGGAGATGTGTCTCCACCCATTTGGGGAGGTCTTGATTAGTTTGCTGGAATCCTATAAAAGAGGAAACATTTTGGAGAAAGCTAGAGATTCAGAGAGAGCAGAGCAGAATGACATAGTCACAAGAAGCAGGGTCCATCAGCCAGCGACCTTTGAAGATGAAGAAGGAAAACGTCTCCCAGGGAGCTTCATGAAACAGGAAGCCAGGAGAGGAAGCTAGCAGTCGATGCCATGTTTGCCATGTGCCCTTCCAGATGAGAGAGAAACCCTGACCGTGTTTACCATTTGCCTTTCCAGATGAGGGAGGAACTCTGCGTTTGCCATGTGCCTTTCCACTTGAGAGAGAAACCCTGAACTTCATCAGCTTTCTTGAACCAAGGTATCTTTCCCTGGATGCTTTAGATTGGACATATCTACAGACTTGTTTTAATTGGGACATTTTCTTAGCCTTAGAACTTGTAAACTAGCAACTTAGTAAATTCCCTTTTTAAAAAGCCATTCTGTTTCTGGTATATTGTATTCTGGCAGCCAGCAAACTAGAACACCAAGATTCTGCTTTGTCTCTATGAATTTGCTTAATCTAAGTACTTCATATAAGAGAAATGATATGATATTTGTCCTTTTGTGTCTAGTTGCTTTATCAACATGATATCTTCAAGTTTCATTCATGTCATAGCATGTGCCAGCACATCTCTTCTTTTTATGACTGAATAATATTCCATTATTTGAATATGCCACATTTTGTTTATCCATTCATCTGTTGATGGATACTTCTATTGGCAATTTTGCATCATCTCACTATGAACATTGGTGTGTGAATGTCTGTTTGATTATTTTAGTATGTACTGACTGAGGAGTGGAAATCTTTTAGGTATATACTGAGGAGTAGAATTGCAGGGTCATAACACGATTCTATGTTTAATTTTCTGGGGAACCACCAAACTGTTTTTCACAGTGGCTGCACCATCTTACATTCCACCAACAATGTACGAGGGTTCCTATTTCTTGGCATCCTACCAATATTCATTATTTTCAATTTTTTAAATAACAGGCATCCTAGTGGGTGTGTGAGATTTAACCCGTTGTGGTTTTGATTTGCGTTTCCCGTGTGGCACCTTTTTATATATTTATTGACCATTTGGATCTCATCTTTGAAGAAATGTCTATCTAAATCCCTGGCCCATTTTTTAAATTGGGTTGTTTGTCTTTTTGCTTTTGAGTTGTGTAAATTCTATTCTCGGACCAAAGGGTGCATGGCAGTGGATGGTGTCTCTCAATCATGGGGAAGGAGATCTTGGCATTTAAACTAAGGTGATGTTGGCAGCTAGCCTGCATAGTGTGGGGGACAGACTCTAAGGCAGTCCCCATGATCCCTGACTTCTGCTATTCAAATCTTTGTGTGATCCCCTCCCACTGAGTGGGGGCCAGACCTGTGACCTGTAACATGACAAGATGTCAGTGCCGTGATTACATTACATGAGATTATAATGTCTGTCTTGCTGAGAGATGACTGCTGGCAGCATTCAGTTCCTGAAATCTGTAGGATCGAGGGTCTCAGTTCTTGCTGGCTGTCAGCTGAAGGCCACCCTCAGTTCTTGCCACAAGGTCCTCTCCACTGGACAGTGCACGGCATGGAGGCTTGCATCCAGAAGCCAGCAAGGGAGAGAGTATCTCAGCAAGACAGACATTATAATCACATGTAATGTAATCATGGCACTGACATCTTGTCATCTGTTACAGGTCACAGATCTGGCCCCCACTCAATGGGAGGGGATCACACAAAGATTTGAATAGCAGAAGTCAGGGATCATGGGGACTGCCTTAGAGTCTGCCCCTCACACTGTGCAGAGTGGCTGCCAAGATTCTTCAGGTGGTTCAGTGGCAGAATGCTTGCCTTCCAAGCCAGAGACCCGGGCTCAATTCCCGGACTATGCACCCTTACCCACCCCCCACCTAAAAAAAAAAGCAGACCCTTTGCCAGCTGAGCCTTGAGATAAGCTTGAATCCCTGGCAACACCTTGATGGCACCCTTTAAATAACCCAGCTAAACCCGGCCTGGACTTCTGACTCACAGACACTGGTGAGATAATAAATGCATGATGTTTTATGCAGTTTAAGTGGTGATATTGGTATGTAGCAAAAGGTAACCAATATAGTTAGGCCTGGGTGACTGCTATATCCAATTCGCAACAGGAGTCCAAAAATCTATAGGGTTGTCCTCATTTTATTTACTAGTATTAGTGAATACAGAGACACTCTAGTGAAAACTAAAAACTATCTCTATAAGTTACCATAGAAACATAGGCCCTGATTTCTGTTATTGATTGGCAGTAATGAAAATTTCTAATACATTTCAACTCTTAATGCTTTCTTGTTCCTTAAGGAATCTTAGCTATACAGCATGAAAAAATTGGCGGAGAATCTCAGACACATTGGCTATTTGTTAGTGCTAGAAACAGTTTTTACTTGGCAAAGGAAAGTGGGCTGGAAATTGTGCCCTTGAAAGAACCAGAGTATTTCCACAGTCTGCTTTTTTAGCCCCTGCTAATGGGGAATGGAGAGACAGCAGCCTTGGAAGAGTTTTCATCTTTGAACTACATTATCTTTTGATGAGAAATTTTAATCCTAAAAATATACCACTATGTACATCAATTGAAAGAGAAATGTCTTAATGGTTGTGGGAAATTCTTTTTGCCCAGAAAATTGGTCACATTAAGGCATGCTCTTGCTTTTGTTTGCAGTGAGCACAAAGTATGTGGATGCATCAATCCATTGTACTTCCTTTTTAAGTGTTTCATCCTAAATAACAGCAGACTGCAAGAGTTTAAAAAAAATCAATTCATCTCTATTCTCCTGTTTCCTACTTAGTGTGTATCGGAGTCTACCATTTAATGTTTGTACATGCCCCCTCTTAAATATTTACAATTTATTTTGGCTTATAGGTCACCTTTTTTTTTTTTTTTAACATTTTTAATTGTGAAATATATATGTTAAAAAACAATAAATTTCAAAGTACATTTTAACAAGTAGTTATAGAACAAATTTCAAAGTATGGTATGGATTATAGTGCTACCATTTCAGGTATTTCCTTCTAGCTGCTCTAAGATGCTGGACACTAAAAAGAAATATCACTATAATAATTCATTTGTTAAATCGTATCTTCTCTTTTACAACTCCTCCTTCTCCTGTGATTTTTCTTCCACTCTTTAGGGCTATTTGGGCAATGACCATTCTAACTACTTCATGTTGAAAAGGAGTGTGGACTTGATGGGAGAGGGGGATGCAACGGGTTGATACTCTTGGAGAGACTGGTAACTGTGGCTTTCAAGACTTATCTGGCCTAGGAACCATCAGGAGATTTTAGGTTTCTAAAAAATAAATGCAGTGAATGAAACTTTGATAGATTCTCAGATAGAGCCCTGGGTATTCCTTAGGGTTTATAGGAATACTGTTGGTTGGGCCTTGGCATACCATTAGGCATCCCTTGTTCTTATGCCAAAATATAATGTATTCTCGGAGACCCCCATGATATAAAGAGTATCTTAAAATAGTTTGAGCTTCTTGATTGCCTTTTGTAACAGAAGGAGGCAGCAGGGCTCAAAGCTGAGGACTAAGAATCTTCAATGACCCTATGATTCAAAGAGAGAAGAAAACAATTGGAGTCTCTCTGTTCTCTTAAGAAGGAACAAACTCAGGGTATAGTAAACAGATAATAAAAAAATATTGACAAAGTCCCTTGAGGGATGGAAGAAAATATATTGAACTATTAAGCTTTACCACAAGGGAAACCCCTGATACTATGTCAAACATTAGGGATACCCAAATCAACAGGCCAAGCCCTTGATCTTGAGGCTTGCTTTTGTGAAGCTTATTCTATGTAGTGGAGAAGTTTAGCCTGTCTATAGGTATACCTAAGAGTTACTTCTGGAGGACCTCTTTGTTGCTCAGATGTGGTCTCACTCTAAGCCCAACTCTGCAAGTGAAATCATTGCCCTCCCCGCTATGTGGGACATGACTTCCAGGGGTGAAAGTCTCCTCTGGTGTGGGAAATGACTCCCAGGAATGAGCCTGGCCCTGGCACTGTGGGATCAACAATGCCATCCTAACCAAAAGGGGAAAAAGAAGTGTAACAAATAAGGTATCAGTGGTGGAGAGAGTTCACATAGAGATAAGAGGTTACTCTGGAGGTCACTCTATGTTAACATTACTACCTACCATATCTTGCCAAACTCCAACCAAACCATTCCTGCCAATCCTAAAGAACACCTAGGGTGTTATATAATATTCTACAAAGGTTCCATGCACTAGGGTAACTTTCCAGAAACCTACAACCTCTAGATGGTTCCTGGACCAGATGGGTCCTGAGACCTGGAGGGGCCAGCCTTTTCAGAACATCAGCTAGTTCTCTCCCCCTATTCCATATTATCGACAGCTCCTTCCAACATGGAAAAGTTAGAATGGGCATAGCCCAAATACCCCTGTGGAATAGAAAGCTCAAAGGTGATGGTTGAGTTATACAGAGAAGGTATGGTTTAACAAACAAGTATGATTGCTGAATCATAATATTGATATTTCTTTTAGTCTCCAGTATCTTACAGCAGCTAGAAGTAAAAACCTAAAATTGTGAATTGTAACCCATACCAAACTCTGAAATCTGTTCTACAACTAATTGTTGTGATGTGCTTTGAAACTTATTGCTTTTTTGTATTTTATTTTTCACACTCAGAAAATTCCTTATAGCCTCCAGTGTTTTGGAGCAGCTAAGAGGAAAAATCTGGAATAGTGGAATAGTTACCCGTAACAAACTCTGAACTCTGTTCTGTAACTACTCATTGAAATGTACTTTGAAATTATTGTTTTTTCTTTCTTTTCTTTGTATATATGTCATATTTAACAATAAAAACATTAAAAAAAAAAAAAAGGAACAAACTGCTGTGGTTTACCCAGTAAAGAATCTCTTTTAGAGATGGAAGGTGCCTGCCAGAAGGGAGAACTGCTGGCATCTTGTTCCCTGAGGCTTGCCATGGGTTCTTGGGCTTATTTTATTTCTTGGCCGTTCTCCTGCATTTTTTCTTCCCAAAGAATATTATTTTCAATTTCTTAATTCTTTTCCTCACCTCACCCCCAAAACTCAAAAGTTCGGGGGTTTGGAATTGCATTTCAATTTGACTTACATTTCATTTTTCCAACTTTATTGAGGCATAACTTACATACAACGAAATGAGCCATTTTAAGGATACATATAGATGAGTTTTGACAAATGTATATACTCATGTAACCCATCAATGCAGGCAAAGTCTGGAACGTTCTCATTAGTCCCCAAAAGGTCCCTCATGTCCTTTTGCAGTTATTCCCCATTGACATCCTAATTGCCATCACTTTTCTTCCTTTCTAGAATTCCGTATCAGTGGAATCATACAGTATATACTCTCTTGTGTTTAACATCTTTCATTAAGCAGAATGATTTTGAGATTCCTATGTTTTGTCATGTGTTATCAATAGTTCATTCCTTCTTACTGCTGAGTAGAATTCCATTGTATGGATAGAACACTATTTATCCTGCTTTGCATTTTTATGTTAATTTGGAAAGAAAGGGAAATGTTGACTCTCCCTATTAAGGGATAAGCCATGTCTCCCTATTTTCTTATTCAAGTCTTATTCTTATGTTTGTAGTCAAGCTTATTTATAGCTTCTTTATATGTTCCTACTCTTTTTTTGTTGAGTGTATTTATAGGAATTTTATAGTTTGCTGTTATTGGAATGGAATCTTTTCTTCCTTGGTTCAATGGCTGTTGCTAGTATATTGCAAAGCTACTGATACTTTTATATAGTCATATGGGGCCATCTTTTGAAACTGTTGTGGTTCTGATTTCTTAGTTGAGTCTTTTAAATTTTTTTAGGTTTATAGTCATCACTTATGAATAATGATAATGTTATCTCCTTTTAAAAAAAGACATACCTATTCCATTTTCTTACTTTTGTGATCCCTGATACTTTTTAAAAATTTATTTATTAATTAAAAAATTAAGAAACCAGATAAAACATCAACATATATAATCAGTAATTCACAATATCATCACTTAGTTGCATATTTATCATTTCTTAGAACATTTGCATTAATTCAGAAAAAGAAATAAAAAACAACAGAAAAAGAAATAAAACGAACACAGGAAAGGAAAAAAAAAAAAAGATTATACCTACCATACCTGTTACCCCTCGCTTTCATTGAGTACTAGCATTTCAAACTAAATTTATTTTAACATTTGTTCCCCCTATTATTTATTTTTATTCCATATGTTCTACTCCTTTGTTGATAAGGTAGATAAAAGAAGCATCAGACACAAGGTTTTCACAATCACACAGTCACACTGTGAAAGCTATATCATTATTCAATCATCCTCAAGAAACATGGCTACTGGAACACAGCTCTACATTTTCAGGCAGTTCCCTCCAGCCTCTCCATTACATCTTGAACAACAAGGTGATATCTACTTGATGCATAAGAATAACCTCCAGGATAACCTCTCGACTCTGTTTGGAATCTCTCAGCCATTGCCACTTTGTCTCATTTCCCTCTTCCCCCTTTTGGTCGAGAAGGTTTTCTCAATCCCTTGATGCTAAGTCTCAGCTCATTCTAGGGTTTTTCTGAATCCCCTGATGCTGAGTCCCAGCTCATTCTAGGATTTCTGTCCCATGTAGCCAGGAAGGTCCACACCCCTGGGAGTCATGTCCCACGTAGAGAGGGGTAGGGTGATGATAGAGAGGGGTAGGGTGGTGAGACTGCTCATCGTGTTGGCTGGAGGGAGGAGCCACATCTGAGCAACAAAAGAGGCTCTCTTGGGGGTGACTCTTAGGCCTAAATTTTAAGTAGACTTGACCTATCCTTTGTGGGGTTAAGTTTCACATGAACAAACCCCAAGACTGGGGGCTCAGCCTATAGCTTTGGTTGTGATCCCTGATACTTTTTGAGGAAAGGGAAAGGAAAACAGGAGGGAGATGACAAAGGGAAGAGAGGTGGAGAGAGGGGTGCAAAAATGAAGCAGCCTGGACTTGTGGTACATGGCAGGGCAGGTGTGGAATTGAGTGGACACCTTAGAACTTAGAACTTGAGAAGGGATGGCTAGAAAAGTTCACTCGGGAGCCCATTTCCCATTTCAGGAAACTGTGTAGGGTGTAACGCTTCTTAAATTCTGGTCTTGCTCCAAAAAGATGAAAGGAGGGAGGTGACATGAAAGAGCAGATCACTCTCCCTCTCCCCTCCAAAGCCCAGCCTGTTTGTGGGTAAGAGGTTGGGGGTGGGGTGGGGTGGGGGAGGTAGTTTATCAGATGGAGTTACATAGGACTTTGTAAAAACTGAAGGTACCTGAAAGCTCTGGGGTTTGCCAAGAATGTCTTTTAAAGGACAGAAAAGGGAGATTTGATGGGGAAGGTTTGAAGGGAGACACTGCAAGACAAGGAAATTGTTTCTTTTGTACATTTTGCTTAACAAACAGTTGCATTTAAAATGTCAGCTGTGTTTCTATTATTGCTATTTTAGGAAGGGGTATAATTATGAGCAGACTGGAGACGGCATTCTTATTTGGGGTGTGAACCCCATTTGGGGTTTTTAATATTTATAAAAACATGCCAAACTGAATCAAACTTGAGCCTTGCCTTTCATGGGACTACCTGAGGGCCATCACCAGGTAATAAAATATCCTCAACGTCGGTGTTGGGAGAGGCACGATGAAAATAGGGGCGGCACCTGCCTGCAGTTACTCGATTTAGCCACTAGATAGCGCTTCTGCTTCGGTGAGGCGAAATGCAAACCAAACAAAGGTGCTTTTTAGGTGGTTTAAAGATAAAGAAAGCAGGATGGAAATAATTTTGAATGTAGGTGCCTCAAGTCTATTGAAAGTGAAGTATAGGTATTCATTAGGGAGTGTAAAATAAGCATAATCTGGCTAAATGCCTGCATTCCATATAAAATTTTTCTATTGCTACATGAGGACATGAAAATTGGATAAGGTATTGATTGCCCTCTGGTATTTTTCCTTGAATAAGAAAGTTGCTCCTGTTATTTTGCCTTAAAGACATACGACCAAGAAGACAAATGGATTTTTAACAAAAAATTTTTATGGTGTAATATGACATACATGGAAAGAAAAAAGCAATAGTTTTCAAAGTACTCTTCAACGAGTAGTTACAGGACAGATCCCAGAATCTGTCATGGGGTACCATACCATTATCTGAGTTTTCCTTCTAGCTGCTCCAGAGCATTGGAGGCTAGACGGAAGATCGATATGTAGCGCGAAAACCAGGAACGAGGCCACAGGCCTCCAGGAACGTTCCGCGAAGTTAGAACAGGCTGAGACTAAGGATCCACAGTTTCGGGAAGTAGACTTTATTAGCTCCTGCGCACGAGGGCCCAGCTAAGTCACCTCAAAAGTCTGAGCCCCAAACAAAAGGCAACCGTAGCTTTTATAGACTTTTTGACATGATAAAGACAAGGTACACAATTGGCTGATTTAAGTTGAGAATGGCCCAGAGCTGAACCACTGATGGGCCCCCACCCCAGGAATGTCTTCTTTTGCCTATGTGCATTTTTACCAGTTCCTGAAGGCTAGGGGAGGGGGTTTCTATACCAGGAAATGAACATTATCTCACTTGCCTGCAAGGAGAGGGGGTTTGGGGATTTTTCACAGAGAGCACAGCTAAACCAGAAAGACGGAAAGGCCTGCCTGCTACAGATATATTTTATCATCACTTTTTTTTCTTTTTTTGTGAAAAATAACATATATACTAAAAAACAACACATTTCAAAGCACAGCACAACAATTTGTTGTAGAACTGATTTCAGAGTTTGGATGGGTTACAGTTCCGTAATTTTAGGTTTTTACTCCTAGCTGCTCTAAGATACTGGAGACTAAAGGAAATATCAATACAATGATTCGGCAACCATACTCATTTGTTAAACCTGACCTCTGTATAACTCCATCATCACCTTTGATCTTTCTATTCCAGTCTTTAGCAGGTAACAAATGGCTTTAAAATGTGTGAAAAGACACTCAGCTAAAACTCTCCTGAGATAGTACTTACCAGGTTGGCAAAAGCAACATATTTCAACCACATGCTATGTGGGCGAAGGTGAAGGTGAAGGAAAAGGCAGCATTGCACGTTGCTAGTAGAACTGTAAAATAGCATGGCCACTCTGGAGGAAAATTTAATGATTTCTGTAAAACTAAAGTTTTGACCCAGCAGATATCACTTCTAAAAAATTTATCCTAGAAATTTATAAACTTGAATATGTGTGAGACGGGATATATAAAGGTTAATCTTCGCAACATTATCTGAAATAGCAATAAATTAGAGATAATCTAAAGGTCCATCAATTGGGCCTAGTTAAATGAAATTTGATAGAACCATACAAAGCACTATGTAGCATTAAAAAGGGAATAAGGAAGCTCTTTATGTAGTAATATGATTATCGTATTTTAAGTGCAAAAAAGCAAATTGTGGAGGTGTGTACATCACACTATGCTATCGTTTGTGTAAAAAAATGTTCTAAAAACCCAGAATATATAAATTTATGATTGTATTTGCAAAAAATGTCTCTGGGAGGAATTATATGAAACCTCCTCATTGGTTGCCTCTGGGAAAAGGAACAGGATTCTGGGCAGCAACAGGAAGGGATACTCTGTTGTATTTCAATCTCTTTGGAATTTTGTATTACGCAAACGTATACTTTGTTCACAAATAACTACATAAATGTAAACCATGTGACAAATCCCTAAGATTTCATCCATGGCTAGTTGCATGGAGTTATAAGAAAAGGGGGAGACGTGAACAAAGTATTTTAGAAAGTAATGATTTTGACATTGATCAGAATAATTGAGCCAGTATTTAAGTGCTCTTGGTATGGAGGGCTTTGATTGTAAAACAGTGTGCTCACTATGTAATAGGCTGAAAAAACAGCCTCCCTCCAAAATATATCCACATCCTAACCCTGGAACCTATAAATGTTATCATATTTGGCAAAAAGTTTTCTGTATGTTTAATTAACGTTGGGGTCTTGAGAAAGGAAGACTATCCTGGATTATCTGGGTGGAACCTAAATGAAATAACATGTATCCTTATAAAAGAGAGAGGGAGGTTGGAAACCCACAGAGGAGAAGGCAATGTGAAGACAGAGCAGAGAGAGATTTGAAGATGCTGGCCCTGCAGATTGGAGTGATGTGGCCACAAGCCAAGGAATGCCAGCTGCCACCAGAGCTGGAAGAAGCAAGGAACAGATTCTCCCACAGAGTCTGAGGAGGTAGCACAGCCCTGCTGACACCTTGATTTGATTTAGCCCATTGACACGGACTTCAGACTTGTAGCTTTCTGAACTGTGAGAGAATAAATTTCAGTTGTCACCTCATTTGTGGTAATTCTTTACAGCAGCCATAGGAAACTAATAGACATTTCAAACCAAAACATTTAACATAACCCCCACTTACGTCTCTCAGCTCACCCCTCACCATGTTTCCCTTGCACTCTGAGCTCTAGGGACACTGTCTTCTTTCAGTTTCTTGATGCCCATACTCCTTTTTGCTACTGAGTTTCCTCATGGGCTGTTCCGTCATTTAAAACATTTTCCTTACCCCTGGAAACAGGGGTACATCTGGAACATTTTCCTTACCACCATTCCTTCAGATGGCAGCTCAGAGGGTACCTGTGTAGGGAGCATTTCCCAGCTACATTTCAGCTTTGTATATCCAGATGAGCATTCTCTATGCCAGAGAACTCTGAAAGAGGCCAGGCTTGGGGTGGGGGTAAATTATCTAATATATACCTTACAACATCACTGTGAGATAGGTATTATTATCTCACTTTGTAGATGAGGAAATTGAGACAAAGAGAGGGTAAGTCATTTGTCTAAGAGCACACAGAGAGTAAGTGGCAGAGTTGGTATTTGAACCCAAATCTGCTAACTCCAGTGCTTATCATAAACACCAGCCTCTACTACTGAGAAACAAAATGCTCAGAGATTGAGCTGGGAGTGGACTCAAAGTTTTAGTCACGAAAGGACTTTGTTTAGGACTCTAAGGACCTTGGGAGGCAGGTAAGATTTCCGATGTCAGGGTTCCTCTCTTTCTAGATCCCTTGCATGGTTCATGGTAATCTCCACTTCTGCAGAAAAATAGCTTCATGGGCTGAGGTCCAGGGCACAAAGCCTGTGTGGATTTAAACTACAGTGGGGTTATTAAAGATCACCAGAAAATCCCCAAATCAGACCTGGGAACTTGCCCTCTCACAAGAACAGATGAGATGAACAGTTTGAGGCAGAAAGAGTAACATTCACTTATCTCTTGTTTATAGTCCCTTTGTTTAGGAATCCAGCTTCAACTCTCTTTGGTATGTTGGTCAATGGTCCGTAATGAACCATAGCCCCTGCCTGTGTCCCCAGCCCTTTGCCCCTTCCCTCAAGGGTGATCCCTCTTTCTCCCCTCCCTGGACCTGGACTGGCCTTTTGACTTTGTTTCACCAATAGAACTAGATGGAAGTGACACTGCAGGAGTTCCAGAGCCTCCGCCTCCTGTGGCCTGACAGCTTCTACTCTGGGAATCCTGACAGCACTGTGCCAGGAAGATGTCCAGTGTAGCCTGCAGGAGGCTGGAAAGCCAATGGAGAGCTGTGGTGTGCCAGTGACAGCCAGGGCAGACTAGGAAGTCCCCCTGAACCCTCCAGCGCCAGCCTAGCTGCCTGTTGAGAACAGATGCATGAGTGGTCCCAGGAGAGGCCAGCAGCAGATCCGCCCCAATTGCCACTTAAGTTTAGGGTAGTTTTCTGCCCAGCAATAGATACTTGAAACACCTGCCAGAGGTTAGAACAAAAAAAGAGGCGGGTGCAGGAGTAGTTGAATGGTTAGAATGCTCGCCCTCCATGTGGGAGACCCGGGTTTGATTCCCGGACCATGCACCCAATTACAAAAAAAAAAAAAGAGAGGAGATTGTAATTAGGTTTCCCCTACAAAACCTGCTCCAGGGGAAGTCATGAAATAATCAGAACACCCCAGGCCTGGCTAGAAGGGTTACAGCTGGAGGTAAGGATCCTCTTCACCCATCCCTCCAACCACACTGGCCCCAGGCCCAGGACTTTCCCGATGATTGAAGAATGCTGCCTTCATGGGGGCGGAGGCTGATGCAGCGAGGGTACCCCCCATCCCCAGTACTGTCCAGTCCAGGCAGTGTTAGAAGGGAAGAAAGAGTACGTGAGACCTTTGGACTACCCTGTGTCTTGGCGTCTTGGAATCTACATCTCACTGCTACTGAAAAGGAATTGAGTTTTGGCAATAGATGGTGGCCGAACATCGTGAATGTGGTTAATAGTACTGGATGTACACTTCAAAAATGGTTAAAATGACAATTTTTTGTTATATATGTGTTACTATAATAAAATAAAATAATGTTTTAGAAAAAAAAAGAATTAATATATTATCTGACCCATAGAAGGGGGACATTCCCCCAGTGGGTAAGTTCCTAAAATGCAATGATTCAATGGATGGTGGTGGAATTGGATCCCACACCAATTTCTCTTCTAAATAATTACATCCCAAACCATGGCGGGATCTGAACCAAGTCAACAGATTGGTTGGCTCTCCATACTTGCCAGACAATTGCTTAACTCATTGTTTCTAAAAACTTTGTTTGGGACCAAACCACTCTGTGACAAACTGAAAAATAAGGATAATGTGTATAACTGATATGAGAAGTTAAATGTCCTTTATTGAGAGAGAGTGTCCCAGATGCAGAGTTTACTATTGGGCTCTTTTTGTTGTTAAAAGTCATTTCCTTTATGAAACGATGATGAAAGATGTTCTTTTATAGAAAAAACAATGTTCTTATTTTTTTACTTAATTGCCAATAAGTTATTGTAATTATTTGTTGTTAAATGTATTTATACATATGCGTTCAATATGTGCGGTCCATAGTTTGGGAACTACTGGCTTAACCATCTATTTGCTTTAGTTTATTTTTGGGGGAGCATGACTCATTCTGTTTCTATCTGGTTCCCCCTTGACAGATCAGGGGCCTTGGGAGCAATTCCAGGGGGGCTGAACTGGAGGCCATGTGTTTCGCAGAATGTGCTACCCAAAATATAAATTTTGCACCAAATAAACATCTCTCCCTTTGGTCTTGCACAGAGGTTAAAGTTTGAAAATATGGGCTATATTATCCTTTACCTTAGATTTCTTCAGATCAGCTTCATTCATATCTTTAGTAGAAGTCTGATCACTTTTTTAGCTTTTTTAACAGTTGCTGAGTTGCATAGCTTCAAAGCTCTAACTCTGAGTCTCAGGTGTCACATAAATACCCAAAGTTTCAGGGAACAACCAGATTATATACAAATAGCTCAATATCTCAGAATTTAGAAATATCGGCTACAACTCCAGAATAGATGTGACTGCTATAAGAGCTTACAATCTAGGAAACTTTTAATAGACCTCAACCTGAAAACCCATGCTCTCGACTTCAATTCTCTGAGTCTGTATATTATAGTTAGTCCATAGGATTTTGAGCCATGATAATATTTGTCTTTTTGTTCCTGACATTTCATTCAACATATAGTCCTTAAGGTTCATGCACCTAGTTGCATGCCTCACAACTTCATTCCTTCTTGTGGCTGTTCAGTAGTCCATTGTATGTGTACACCACAGTGTCCCCTTCCATTCCTCAGTCATTGTACCCTTAGGCCACCTCCATCCATTGTGAGTCACAAACACTGCAGTCATAAACACCACTGTGCAAATGTCCATTTGTGTCCCCACACTCGGTTCCTCCAGGTATATACTGAACAACAGCGTTTCAGGAGAATATGGCAACCCCACTCCCAGCCTCCTGTTGAACCACCACACTGCTCTCCAAGGGGCTGCAACTCTCTTTCCCTACCAACAGTGAATAGGTACATCTCTTTCTCTGCATTTTCTCTAGCACTTATTTCTGTCCATTTTTAAATAGTTTTATTCACACATCATACAATCCAATGTAAGTATATAGGCATCCACCATAATCTAAATGAAGACATTTCCTTTTCTTCCACAAAGAATCCATATGCCTTCCCCATGCACCCTGCTTGTTGACATCTATTTTTGGCATAATGCCTGTGTTACATACAGTGGAGGCATATTACAATATTACTGTTGACTATAGACCCCAGTTTGAATTGACTGTATTTTTTTCCCATACCATCAATTTTCAGCACCCTGCAATATTGACATTCATTTGCTTTCCCTCTTGCAAAAACAATTTAATTGAGTTTTGAAAATTTATCTTTCCTTGTTAGAAGATTTGTTTAAGGTCAAAGAAGGAACAAAAAACATGTTTGTTAAATGCTGCTGGAATGCGAGATACTGGAAATTGAATGGCTTTTAAAAAGGGAATGTACTAAGTTACAAGTTTACAGTTTTAAGGCCATAAAAATGTCCAACTAAGGCATCCAGAGAAAGATACCATGATTCAAGAAAGGCTTATCTGGGAAGGCATGTGGCTGGCTGGTGCCTGTGGACCTTTGGCTTCTGGTTTCAAACAGCTTCCCCAGGGGCGTTTTCTTTCTGCATCTCCAAACATCTCTGTGTAGGCTCTGAAGAAACTGCTCTGCAAACATCTGAGCTTCCTCCAAAGTGTTTCCTGTTATAACAGACTGCAGTAAACTGCTCAAGACCCACCTTCAATGGGCGGAGTTACATCTCCATCTAATCAAAAGGTCACACCCACAATAGGGTGTGTCACACCTTCATGGAAACAATTCAATCGAAGTTTCCACCCTAAACAATTGGTCTGTCCCCACAAGATTGGATTAAGAAAGAAAACATGGCATTTCTGGGGTACATAACAATTTCAAAGCAGCATACATAGATAGGAAATCATTTTGAAGTTGGAGACAACATTTGGAACGTAGTGGTGTTGGAATGAAAGTTCCAACCATCGGTTAAAATTGTCATGACTTTTAATATCTGAGAAAAGGTATTTTTTTATGCGCTCCATTGGCTTAATAAAGCGCATTAATGAATTCATTGAGAATTTTCACATCATACAGTTACAATAGTGGTTCTCAACTGGTGACAAATGTCTTCCCAGGGAACATGGGCCATATCTAAAGACATTTTTGGTTGTCGCAACTGGGTTGTCTGCTATGCAGGAGCATCTAGCGAGTAAAGGCCAAGGATGTTGCTAAATATCCTTTAAGGCACAAGCCAGTGACCCCCACAAGAAAGAATTATCCAGCCCCAAATGACAACAGTGTTAGGGATGAAAGACCCTGAGTTACATTTCTATACAGTTTTAGTTTTCTTTTTTTTTACATTAAAAAAGCTATACTTCACAAACCATAAAGCCCACCCTTTAAAAGTGAACAATTCAGTGGATTTTGGTATATTCCTGAGGTTGTGCAGCCATGACCATTTTCTAATTTCAGAACACTGTCATCACCCCCAAAAGAAACTCAGTACCCATCAATAGTCATTTCCCATCCCCTCCTCCTTCCCTCTCCTTGGCAACCACTCATCTACTTTCTGTCTCTATGGATTTGCCTGTTCTGACATTTCAATACAATTTGTAGTGCTTTGTGCCTGGATTCTTTCATAATGCGGAATGTTTTCAAGGTTCATCAATGTTGTAGCATGTATCAGCACTTTATTTCTTTTTTTTAAGAAGAAATATGGACCTTAATGAGGATAATTTCCCTTTGGTTTAAGTAAGACCTGTGAAAACATCCATGCACAAAAAGAAGGAGACAAGAATTAAAAGTTAACTCTCCCTTGTCCACAAGGCCTAAACAAAGAGTCGGGCCTCTTCGTGGCCACACTGGGCAGCACCGGGCATGTAAAAGGTGCTCAATAAATAACTGCAGGATTTAATGTTCCCTTTCGTGAAACATTTCTTCAGCCAAACGTCTACCTTCTGGCTTCGGTATAAGAGGCTCAGGTCTTCCTAGTCCTGGCCCTTAATTTCTCTTCTGTAAAAAAAAAAACGAATACTGCTGATTCCAATTCCCTCATGGGCCAGGGTGAGGGAAATGCTGATGGCTGTAGAAGGCCTTTGAAAAGCTGAAGAGGTGAAATAAAAACGTAATCGACTATCATTCTGTTCTCAAGAACAAGCCATAGAAAATAAAATCAGAAAGTAAATCTATAGCCCTAAAATACATGTATATGAAATAAAAAATAAAAGCATTTTCACATCTAGAGATGGTACTTGGGGATTTCCTACTTTAGAGTCTCAAAAGCCTTGTTCTCTCCTCTATAAAATCCTCCTGAGAAGAGTTAAGTGTACAGGGGACCTAAATTCAGTCCTCCTCTCCCTAGCAGGGAGAAGAGGCAAGGCAGGGGCCACCGAGAGGAAGGGCTGCACTCTGACTGTAGAGTAGAGCATGCACGCAACACATTGGAGCAGGGCCCGTGAAGCTTATATATAGACCGCTTCCGTGTGTAGTCCCAGTCAGGAGACCTAAGCAAGGGAGGGGTCCATTTCCACTCTGACAGGGAGGGGAGCTCTGGGATGGTCTCTAAGGGTTATACATCCCCCATGGAAAGGGGATAGCTGGCACTCCTGCCTCTATTCTCCCAATCCAAATTGGGGAAGGTTCTGAGCAGGGAGACGATAGGGTCCCAGAAGCCAAGGTGTCAGGACCCCTGTTCTTGACGTCAGGGGCCCTAGGGGAACTCCTTGGATAAAATATCTTCAGACTGAGAAGATGGTCAAGGAACAAAGTTTAAACACCGGGCGGGAGTGGCGACGGGCAGTGGTGATGGTGGGGGGTTGTTGAGAGGGATCTGGGTGGTATCTTGAGCCCTGGGGTAAGACCAAAGTTGTGATTTGTTCCCTCTTCCCTGGAAGGCCCTGCTTCCTCCTCTATACAATCCTCCTGGGAAGAGTTAACTGTGCGTATCACCACAGGATGTTCTCCATTACAAGGAGGTACTGCCCAGGCCTCAAGCATCCACTTTCTTGGGAAGAGGGAATCAGGGTGGCTCAGGCAAGATCCAGGGAAGGGGCTACTCTTGACAGTATTACTTTGGTGAGGTTTAGGGAGAAACAGGATTCCACCCCAGTCTCCCGATTAAAATCCTCTTACTCAGTGGGATGCTGAACCCAGTGTCCACACCACTTCTAGCTCCTACACAAGGCCAAGCCTACAGAATGCTCCCGAGAAGTCCTGAGAGCCAGGGATAAGAGCTGATGTGGCTGGAGGGTATCTTCTGGGAGGATGCACTGAGATGGATTGCAGTTTCTGCTCTAGAGGCTGTTGGAGACAGTTTGCCACCCTCAGAGATGATGGACAAGTGATGTACACGTGGTAGCTGATGAGGTGACTGATGCTCTTAAAATGGTGACCCTTTGCCTGAACCACAACTTCAGGGTCCACCAGTAGCAGGTACTCAGGTTGCCCATTCTGCAGGCCTCTGAGCACACATTGGCTAGGTGTGCCCATCTCTCCTGTACCAGGAAGTCCCCTTTGGGCTGCAACAGAGACTTGGCCTCCTGCCAGTTCAGCTTCCTGTGGAACAAGGGCTCAGCCAGGGACAATGACTTGGGAGGTGGAGGCACCCAAAGAGTATCTTCAAAGGACTGCATGTCAAAGAGGTCATGGGACATGTCGCCACTGATGGCAGGATTGAGGGGCCTACCTCTGCTCCCCACTTCCCTAGCCTTGTCTAGGTTCTGGACATTGACATAGGAGGGATCATCAAAGAACTCTCAGTCTGGGCAGGGTGCAGAGGTGGCATCTGTTTGCAGACTTTGGGTCTCTCCCCATAGGCTGCCCCATGGCAGTGTAGCCTCCAGGTGGCTAGGGGTTTGGGCACGGGGTGGAGTGGGTTGAGCAGCTCTGGGTGGCTCCTTCCAATAGGGAATTCCTTCTCTGGAAGTTCATAGGATCTGGTAGCTCTTGCCCTTCCTCATCCCAGGCTGAGCCATCATAGCCGGCCATCCTGTGATGGGGGATGACTAGCTTGGGTTGATTTCTGAGGTTTTGTTTAAATGCAACTCAAAAGCCTGGCCAGTGGCACTGATGACGTTCTGTGCAAGCCCTTCAGGGCACTGTAGGATGTGGCAGGTTCTCTGATTCAAGGGATTTTTTAGCAGCATAGGTGACATACTCAGCTGTGTCCAAGTCCCTGCCAGATGTAAATGAGACGGATTTCATGAGGTGGTTGGTGATGATGTGTTTGCAATCTGCAGCTAAGAGGTTGAGGCTGCTAGTGGAGATGGTAAGAGTGATTGGCATTCCAGGTTACTCCTCCCCAGGGTGGAGCTGAGCAGACTTTCTCCTCCTTGCTGACCCCTTAGTACCAGCACTGCCTCAAACACCAGACTGATGGCCTCCTTGGTGACCTGAGTCCAGGTTTTGAAGTCCAGGACATGCACTGACTGCAGAACCTCCCCACAGCTCATGTACCCAACCAAGTAGGAAACCCAGGTCCCATGTCTTTGTTGTTGGAATACAGCCAGCCCCACATGGTCTTACTGATAGGGTTCACTCTGCACTCCCAGTGTGTCCCCCTTCCATCAGAGTCCTGCAATTGCCACCCTCTTAGCTTGTTAATGTCCAGGACCTATAGAGTCTCCGTACCACACTGCAGGCCGATGTGGTTCTAGATTACGCTGCTGTCTCCCTAGGTCGCTGCACCAACTTTCTCCCTAGGCCTGGCCTCCCTGGAAAAACTTTATTGCACTTACTTCCAGTCTCACTAAACCTCACTTCATTTCTTTTTATGGCCAAATAATATTCCATTGCATAGTTATAGCACATTTTGTTTATCCATTCATCGATTGATGGACATTGGGTTCTCCATTTTTTGTCTATTATGAATAATGTTGTCATGAATACTTGTGTGCAAGTTTCTGCATGAACACATGTTTTCAGTTCTCATGGTGTTAAATGTAGGAGTGAAATTGCTGGGTCATATGGTAACTCTGAACAGCCAGACTGTTTTCCAGAGTGGTTATATCATTTTGCATTCCCACCAGCAACGAACAAGTGTTCCTATTCTCCACATCCTCTCCAACACTTGTTAATTTTTGTTTTTTCAATAATCATTCTAGTGGATGTGAAATGGTATTGCAATGTGGTTTTGATTTGTATTTCCCTAGTGGCTAATGACATTGAACATCTTTTGATGTGCTTTTTTGGCCACATGTATGTCTTCTTTGGAGAAATGTTTATTAAAGCCTTTTGCCCATTTTTAAATTTGGTTAATATTAAACCCTTATCAGACATGTGGTTTCTAAATATTTTTCCAATTCTGTAAGTTGTCTCTTTACTTTCATAATGAAGTCCTTTTTTGCACAAAAGCTTTGAATTTTGTTGAGGTCCCATTCATCTATTTTTTCTGTTGTTGCTCACACTTTTGGTGTAAGGTTTAAAGAAACCGTTGCTTAGCAGCAGGTCCTCAAGATGCTTTCCCATATTTTCTTCTAGGAATGTAATAGTCCTGGTTCTTATATTCAGGTCTTTGATCCATTTTGAGTTAATTTTTGTGTATGGTGTGAGGGTCTGTCTTCATTCTTTTCCATAAGGATATCCAATTTTCCCAGCACCATTTGTTGAAGAGACTATTCTTTCCCAATAGATTGAACATGACACCCTTGTCCAACATCAATTGGCATGTTTAATTGTGATGTTTAACAGACATACATGCTGTTTAAGATGACACTTTAAAAATAAAATTCCCGGGCGGGCCGCGGTGGCTCAGCGGGCAAAGTGCTTGCCTGCTATGCCGGAGGACCTCGGTTCGATTCCCGGCCCCAGCCCATGTAACAAAAACGGAGAAACAGAATACAATAAAAAACAAGAAAATGTTTAAAAGATGTTTCCCTTTCTTCCTTCCTTCCTTCCTTCTATCCTTCCTTCCTTCTCTCTGTCTTTCCTTTAAAAAAAAAAAAAAAAAAAAAAATAAAATTCCCTCCTAATGATGACTTGAGCCCTGCCACTTGATGGGAGAATCAGCAGAACCTGTAGGATCTTATTTGGAATTGACATTTTCTCTTGTAATTTTGTTCCTATTTATTTTTATTTTTATTTTATTTTATTATTTTTTTTATTAATTACAGAAAAAAAAGAAATTAACCCAACATTTAGAAATCATTCCATTCTACATATGCAATCAGTAATTCTTAAAATCATCACATAGATGCATGATCATCATTTCTTAGTACATTTGCATCGATTTAGGAAAAGAACTAGCAAAACAACAGAAAAAGATATAGAATGTTAATATAGAGAAAAAAAACAATAATAGTAAAAAAAAGAAAAGGAAAAAGAAAAAAAGACAAACAAACAGATCGAAAAAAAAAAAAAACCTATAGCTCAGATGCAGCTTCATTCAGTATTTTAACATGATTACTTTACAATTAGGTATTATTGTGCTGTCCATTTTTGAGTTTTTGTATCTAGTCCTGTTGCAAAGTCTGTATCCCTTCAGCTCCAATTACCCACTATCTTACCCTGTTTCTAACTCCTGCTGGACTCTGTTACCAATGACATATTCCAAGTTTATTCTCAAATGTCGGTTCACATCAGTGGGACCATACAGTATTTGTCCTTTAGTTTTTGACTAGACTCACTCAGCATAATGTTCTCTAGGTCCATCCATGTTATTACATGCTTAATAAGTTTATTCTGTCTTAAAGTTGCATAACATTCCATCGTATGTATATACCACAGTTTGTTTAGCCACTCGTCTGTTGATGGACATTTTGGCTGTTTCTATCTCTTTGCAATTGTAAATAACGCTGCTATAAACATTGGTGTGCAAATGTCCGTTTGTGTCTTTGCCCTTAAGTCCTTTGAGTAGATACCTAGCAATGGTATTGCTGGGTCGTATGGCAATTCTATATTCAGCTTTTTGAGGAACCGCCAAACTGCCTTCCACAGTGATTGCACCATTTGACATTCCCACCAACAGTGGATAAGTGTGCCTCTTTCTCCGCATCCTCTCCAGCACTTGTCATTTTCTGTTTTGTTGATAATGGCCATTCTGGTGGGTGTGAGATGATATCTCATTGTGGTTTTGATTTGCATTTCTCTAATGGCCAGGGACATTGAGCATCTCTTCATGTGCCTTTTGGCCATTTGTATTTCCTCTTCTGAGAGGTGTCTGTTCAAGTCTTTTTCCCATTTTGTAATTGGGTTAGCTGTCTTTTTGTTGTTGAGTTGGACAATCTCTTTATAAATTCTGGATACTAGACCTTTATCTGATATGTCGTTTCCAAATATTGTCTCCCATTGTGTAGGCTGTCTTTCTACTTTCTTGATGAAGTTCTTTGATGCACAAAAGTGTTTAATTTTGAGGAGCTCCCATTTATTTATTTCCTTCTTCAGTGCTCTTGCTTTAGGTTTAAGGTCCATAAAACCGCCTCCAATTGTAAGTTTCATAAGATATCTCCCTACATTTTTCTCTAACTGTTTTATGGTCTTAGACCTAATGTTTAGATCTTCGATCCATTTTGAGTTAACTTTTGTATAGGGTGTGAGATATGGGTCTTCTTTCATTCTTTTGCATATGGATATCCAGTTCTCTAGGCACCATTTATTGAAGAGACTGTTCTGTCCCAGGTGAGTTGGCTTGACTGCCTCATCAAAGATCAAATGTCCATAGATGAGAGGGTCTATATCTGAGCACTCTATTCGATTCCATTGGTCAATATATCTATCTTTATGCCAATACCATGCTGTTTTGACCACTGTGGCTTCATAATATGCCTTAAAGTCAGGCAGCGCGAGACCTCCAGCTTCGTTTTTTTTCCTCAAGATGTTTTTAGCAATTCGGGGCACCCTGCCCTTCCAGATAAATTTGCTTATTGGTTTTTCTATTTCTGAAAAATAAGTTGTTGGGATTTTGATTGGTATTGCATTGAATCTGTATATCAATTTAGGTAGGATTGACATCTTAACTATATTTAGTCTTCCAATCCATGAACACGGTATGCCCTTCCATCTATTTAGGTCTTCTGTGATTTCTTTTAACAGTTTTTTGTAGTTTTCTTTGTACAGGTTTTTTGTCTCTTTAGTTAAATTTATTCCTAGGTATTTTATTCTTTTAGTTGCAATTGTAAATGGGATTCGTTTCTTGATTTCCCCCTCAGCTTGTTCATTGCTAGTGTATAGAAATGCTACAGATTTTTGAATGTTGATCTTGTAATCTGCTACTTTTCTGTACTCATTTATTAGCTCTAGTAGTTTCGTTGTGGATTTTTCCGGGTTTTCTACGTATAGTATCATATCGTCTGCAAACAGTGATAGTTTTACTTCTTCCTTTCCAATTTTGATGCCTTGTATTTCTTTTTCTTGTCTAATTGCTCTGGCTAGAACCTCCAACACAATGTTGAATAATAGTGGTGATAATGGACATCCTTGTCTTGTTCCTAATCTTAGGGGGAAAGTTTTCAATTTTTCCCCATTGAGGATGATATTAGCTGTGGGTTTTTCATATATTCCCTCTACCATTTTAAGGAAGTTCCCTTGTATTCCTATCTTTTGAAGTGTTTTCAACAGGAAAGGATGTTGAATCTTGTCAAATGCCTTCTCTGCATCAATTGAGATGATCATGTGATTTTTCTGCTTTGATTTGTTGATATGGTGTATTGCATTAATTGATTTTCTTATGTTGAACCATCCTTGCATACCTGGGATGAATCCTACTTGGTCATGATGTATAATTCTTTTAATGTGTTGTTGGATACGATTTGCTAGAATTTTGTTGAAGATTTTTGCATCTATATTCATTAGAGAGATTGGTCTGTAGTTTTCTTTTTTTATAATATCTTTGCCTGGTTTTGGTATGAGGGTGATGTTGGCTTCATAGAATGAATTAGGTAGTTTTCACGCCACTTCGATTTTTTTGAAGAGTTTGAGGAGAGCTGGTACTACTTCTTTCTGGAATGTTTGATAGAATTCACATGTGAAGCCGTCTGGTCCTGGACTTTTCTTTTTAGGAAACTTTTGAATGACTAATTCAATTTCTTTACTTGTGATTGGTTTGTTGAGGTCATCTATGTCTTCTTGAGTCAAAGTTGGTTGTTCGTGTCTTTCCAGGAACCCGTCCATTTCCTCTAAATTGTTGTATTTATTAGCGTAAAGTTGTTCATAGTATCCTGTTATTACCTCCTTTATTTCTGTGAGGTCAGTAGTTATGTCTCCTCTTCCATTTCTGATCTTATTTATTTGCATCCTCTCTCTTCTTCTTTTTGTCAGTCTTGCTAAGGGTCCATCAATCTTATTGATTTTCTCATAGAACCAACTTCTGGTCTTATTGATTTTCTCTATTGTTTTCATGTTTTCAATTCATTTATTTCTGCTCTAATCTTTGTTATTTCTTTCCTTTTGCTTGCTATGGGATTAGTTTGCGGTTCTTTCTCCAGTTCTTCCAAGTGGACAGTTAATTCCTGAATTTTTGCCCTTTCTTCTTTTTTGATATAGGCATTTAGGGCAATAAATTTCCCTCTTAGCACTGCCTTTGCTGCGTCCCATAAGTTTTGATATGTTGTGTTTTCGTTTTCATTCACCTCGAGGTATTTACTAATTTCTCTTGCAATTTCTTCTTTGACCCACTCGTTGTTTAAGAGTGTGTTGTTGAGCCTCCACGTATTTGTGAATTTTCTGGCACTCTGCCTATTATTGCTTTCCAACTTCATTCCTTTATGATCTGAGAAAGTGTTGTGTATGATTTCAATCTTTTTAAATTTGTTGAGACTTGATTTGTGACCCAGCATATGGTCTATCTTTGAGAATGATCCATGAGCACTTGAGAAAAAGTTGTATCCTGCTGTTGTGGGATGTAATGTCCTATAAATGTCTGTTAAGTCAAGCTCATTTATAGTAATATTCAGATTCTCTATTTTTTATTGATCCTCTGTCTAGATGTTCTGTCCATTGATGAGAGTGGTGAATTGAAGTCTCCAACTATTATGGTATATGTGTCTATTTCCCTTTTCAGTGTTTGCAGTGTATTCCTCACATATTTAGGGGCATTCCGGTTCGGTTCATAAATATTTATGATTGTTATGTCTTCTTGTTTAATTGTTCCTTTTATTAGTAGATAGTGTCCTTCTTTGTCTCTTTTAACTGTTTTACATTTGAAGTTTAATTTGTTGGATATTAGTATAGCCACTCCTGCTCTTTTCTGGTTGTTATTTGCATGAAATATCTTTTCCCAACCTTTCACTTTCAACATATGTTTATCTTTGGGTCTAAGATGTGTTTCCTGTAGACAGCATAGAGAAGGATCCTGTTTTTTAATCCATTCTGCCAGTCTATGTCTTTTGATTGGGGAATTCAGTCCATTAACATTTAGTGCTATTACTGTTTGGATAATATTTTCCTCTACCATTTTGTCTTTTGTATTATGTACATCATATCTGATTTTCCTTCTTTCTACACTCTTCTCCATACCTCTCTCTTCTGTCTTTTCATATCTGACTCTAGTGCTCCCTTCAGTATTTCTTGCAGAGCTGGTCTCTTGGTCACAAATTCTCTCAGTGACTTTTTGTCTGAGAATATTTTAATTTCTCCCTCATTTTTGAAGGACAATTTTGCTGGATATAGGAGTCTTGGTTGGCAGTTTTTCTCTTTTAGTAATTTAAATATATCATCCCACTGTCTTCTAGCTTTCATGGTTTCTGCTGAGAAATCTACACATAGTCTTATTGGGTTTCCCTTGTATGTGATGGATTGTTTTTCTCTTGCTGCTTTCCAGATCCTCTCTTTCTCTTTGACCTCTGACATTCTAACTAGTAAGTGTCTTGGAGAATGCCTATTTGGGTCTATTCTCTGGGGTGCGCTGCACTTCTTGGATTGTAATTTTAGGTGTTTCATAAGAGTTGGGAAATTTTCAGTGATAATTTCTTCCATTAGTTTTTCTCCTCCTTTTCCCTTCTCTTCTCCTTCTGGGACACCCACAACACGTATATTTGTGCGCTTCATATTGTCCTTCAGTTCCCTGATCCCCTGTTCAAATTTTTCCATTCTTTTCCCTATAGTTTCTGTTTCTTTTTGGAATTCAGATGTTCCATCCTCCAAATCACTAATTCTATCTTCTCTTTCTTTAAATCTATCATTGTAGGTATCCATTCTTTTTTCCATCTTTTCTACTTTATCCTTCACTTCCATAAGTTCTGTGATTTGTTTTTTCAGTTTTTCTATTTCTTCTTTTTGTTCAGCCCATGTCTTCTTCATGTCCTCCCTCAATTTATCAATTTCGTTTTTGAAGAGGTTTTCCATTTCTGTTCGTATATTCAGCATTAGTTGTCTCAGCTCCTGTATCTCATTTGAACTATTGGTTTGTTCCTTTGACTGGGCCATATTTTCAATTTTCTGAGCATGATCCATTATCTTCTGCTGGCATCTGGGCATTTAGTCAGATTTCCCTGGGTGTTGGACCCAACAGGTTGAAAGATTTTTCTGTGAAATCTCTGGGTTATGTTTTTCTTATCCTGCCCAGTAGGTGGCGCTCATGGGACTCGTTTGTCTGCGGGTCCCACCAGTAAAAGGTGCTGTGGGTCCTTTAACTTTGGAAAACTCTTGCTGTCTGGGAGGTTCGCCAGCCGAAGCGGCTTGGAAGAGTGCCAGCCGGCCCGGGGATCCGAACGCGGGGAGGGTCGCTGGCCGCCACAGCCCGGGAAAGCGCCCGTCCGAATCTCCTAGCCGGCCCAGGGCGCCAAGCGTGGTGGGAGGGCGCCAGACGCCGCAGCCCAGGAGAGTGCACCGTTCCTAGCCGGACTGGGAAGCCACGTGTTTGGAAAGGACCCCGGTCACCGTTCTCCGCGGCCTGGGATCTCCGATCCAATTCTCCCAGTTGTTCTGGCGGGCCGCGCGTGGTGGGGCGGGCACTAGCCACCACGGCTTGAGGGGACCGCCTGCCCAATCCTCCCAGCTGGCCCGGGAAGGAGGAAGGGAGGGACTCTGGCTGCTTGCCGCCCCGGCCCGGGGAAGCCCATGCCCCTCGGCGAACTCACCAGAGCGGGTTCTCCCAGCCAGTCAGCCGTTCCAGAATGGGGTACGCTGTCCTCCCGATCCCTGTCGTGGCTCCAGGAGCTATTCTGTATCATTTCCACTCCCCTAGTAGCTGTTCTGGAGGAGTAACCAAGACCCGCGCGTCTTACTAAGCCACCATCTTCTCCGGAAGTCTTATTTTTATTTTTTAAAAATTTGTATTTATTTATTTATTTTAACCATAATCATTTTTTAAATTTATGAAACAAGCACATACAAACACAAACATTTTTACCATATGATCATTCTATTCTTGTTATATAATCAATAACTCACATCACCACATAGTTGTAAATTCATCATCATGATCATTTCTTAGAATATTTACATCAATTCAGAAAAAGAAATAAAAACAGAAAAAAAATTCATACATATCATACCCCTTACCCCTCCCTTTCATTGATCACTAGCATTTCAATCTACTAAATTTATTTTAACATTTGTTCCCCCTATTTTTTATTTATTTTTAATTCATATGTTCTACTTGTCTGTTGATAAGGCAGGTAAAAGGAGCATCAGACACAAGGTTTTCACAATTACACAGTCACACTGCAAAAGCTATATTATACAATCATCTTCAAGAAACATGGTTATTGGAACACAGTTCTACATTTTCAGGCAGTTCCTTCCAGCCTCTCCATTACATCTTAACTAACAAGGTGATATCTATATAATGCATAAGAATAACCTCCAGGATAACCTCTCGACTCTAGAATCTCTCTAGGATTTCTGTCCCACGTTGCTAGGAAGGTTCACACCCCTGGGAGTCATGTCCCATGTAGAGAGGGGGATGACAGTGAGTTTGCTTGTCATGTTGGCTGAGAGAGAGAGGCCACATCTGAGCAACAGAAGAGGTTCTCTTGGAGGTGACTCTTAGGCCTAAATTTAAGTAGGCTTAGCCTATCCTTTGTGGGGTTAAGTTTCTTTTGAACAAACCCCAAGATTTTGGGAGGCTCAGCCTATTGCTTTGGTTATCCCCATTGCTTGTGAGAATATCAAGAATTCTCCACTTGGGGAAGTTGAATTTTCCCCCTTTCTCACCATTCCTCCAAGGGGACTTTGCGAATACTTTTTAATTCATTGTTTAAATCACTCTGGGATTTATCAGGGCATCACTCTGGACAAACCTACAAAATCTCATCCCCTACTCAAGGTTCCAAGTATTATGATGTTCAATTAAGCTGTTCACATAAGTTATATTAGGAAATGCACTAAAAAAAATATAAAATTGTACCAAATAAACAATTTTTCTTTAGTCTCACACATAAGTTAAAGTTTTAAAATATTAATTACCATCTATTTTCAACACCATCCAGTTTTGACATTCCTTTGTGCTTCCTCATGCAAAAACATTTTTAAATTTGTACATTTAGCCACTATCCTTATACACTCTAGGCATTCCTAGATTATACCATCTCAGTCTTTATCGTCTATCTTTCCTTCTGATTTCATTTGTGCCCCCAGGCCTCCTCCCTCTATCATTCTCGCATTCAGCTTCATTCAGTGTTCTAACATTATTGCATTACAGTTAGGTAGTATTGTGAATTTTTATAATCAGTCCTGTTGCACAATCTGTATTCCTTCCACTCCAATTACCCAAAATCTACCCTATTTCTATCTCCTGGTGGTCTGTGTTACCAACTGAAATTCTCCAAGTTCTTTCACTAATGTCAGTTCATATCAGTGGGACCATACAGTATTTGTCCTTTTGTTTCTGGCTAATCTCACTCAGCATAATGTCCTTAAGGTCCATCCATGTTGTTACATGCTTCATAACTTTATTCTGTCTTACAGCTGCATAATATTCCATTGTTTGTATATACTACAAAATATTTTTGTTTCACTGGACATGAAAGATGATACTCAGTTTTATTTTTTATGCTTTTAATATTTTTATTGATAAAACTTAACATACAAACACACAAACATTTTTGACATAAAAACACCTCATACATAGTGTACAATCAATGGCTCATTATATCATCACAAAGTTGTATACTTATCACCATGATCATTTTTTTGAACATTTCCATCACTTCAGCAAAATAAAAAAGAAAAAAAAAAAAGCCTCATACATCCTATGCCCCTTACCCCTCCTTCTCACTGACCACTAGTATTTCAATCTACTCAATTTATTTTAATCTTTGTTCCCCCCATTTTTTAAAACTTTTTTTATTGTATAGAATAACATGTATATAAAGCAAAGAAATAAAAAAGCAATAGTTTTCAAAGCATTCTTCAACAAGTGGTTACAGGAAAGATCCCAGAGTGTGTCATGGGCTACCATACGATACTCTCATATTTTTCCTTTTAGCTGCTCCAGAATATAGGAGGCTAGAGGGCTTGAATACTTTATCATCATAATCTACTTTTTTTTCTTCATTTTTTGTGAACAATAACATATATACTAAAGAAGCTATAAATTTCCAAGGAGAGCACCACAATTAGTTGTAGAACGTACCTCAGACTTTGACATGGGTTACAATTTCACAATTTTAGGTTTTTACTTCTAGCTGCTGTAAAATACTGGAGACTCAAAAACATATCAATTTAATGATTCAGCATTCATATTCATTTGTTAAGTCCTATCTTCTATGTATAGTTCCACCATCACCTTTGATCTTTCCGTACCTTTCTTTGGGTAATACTCCAAAGTATTAATACCCAGTTTTAAATATTAAATGTATACAAGTTGCTTTGTTACAACAAAACTAAATGTGTAAAAAAAAAAAAAAAAAAGGGTTTCTGAACTCTCAATTTGATTCCATTGGTCTGTATTTCTGTCTTGCCAGTACCATGCTGTTTGGACCACTGTAGCTTTGTAATAAGTTTTTAATTCAGTATGAGTCCTTCAACTTTGTTCTTCATTTTAAAGATGGTTTTGGCTGTTTGGGGCTGTTTGGGGCTGCTTTACTAGCTCCTGTAGCTTTGTTGTAGATTTTTTTGGACTTTCTATACATAAGATTATATCATCTCCTTTGCCCATTAAAAAAATTAGTGTTCTTATTGTTGAATTGTAAGAGTTCTTTATATATTCTGTAAACTAGTTCCTTTTTACATACATGATTTACAAATATTTCTTTAAGCCTGTGGGTTGCTGGCTTTGGATTTTAGATAGCATTTTCACAACTCTAAATTTCACAATGACTAGGCTTAAATTTAGGCATCAAAAATTTTTGATGACAGGTTTTTCCATTTCTGCAAAGAAGGCATTGAAATTTTGATTGGGATTGCATTGAATCTGTAAATTACTTTGGGTAGAATTGACATCTTGATAATGCTAATTTTCCAACCTATGAGAATTGGAATGTCCATCCATTTGTTTAGGTCTTCTTTAATTCATTTCAGTGGTGTTAATGTTTTGTAGTTTTCCATGCTTAATTTTGTTATATCCTTGGTTAAATTTATTCCTAGATATGATCCTTTCAGCTGTTATTTTAAATGGATTTTATTTCCTCTTCAGATTGTTCATTAGTACAGTGTTTAGAAACACTACTGATTTTTGCATGTCGATCTTGTACCCCGTCTTTCATGGTTTGGAGGTTTTATGGACTCCAGAAAAGATCATGGTCTTAAAGCTCAACCATTCCTGTGGGTATGGACTATTGTGGGTGGGAACGTTTGATTAGGTTATTGCAGTTGAGGCATTTCCCAGGTGAGTCTTAATCCTCTTATTGAGCCGTTTTTAAGAGCATGAAAAGGAGAGAACTGAGAGTAGGCAGAGAAGCTAAGAGAGGTAGAAGTTGAGAGAGAATGACATGAATAAAAGCTCAGAAAGAAAGCCACAGGCAGCAGAAAGAGGCTGAAAGCAAAGAAACCTGGAAGAAAAGAAAGAGACCAGCAGATCTGCCATGTGCCTTGTCATGTAACAGAGGAATCCCAGATCGCCAGCAGCCTCTTTAGGAAGAAGGTATTGCCCTGTTGATGCCTTGATTTGGATATTTTCATGGCCTCAGAAATGTAAACTAGTAAGTTAATAAATCCCCATTGTAAAAGCCAACCCATTTCTGGTTCATTTTATTTTGGAAACTTTGACTAACACTGCCATTTTGCTGGATTTGTTTATTAGCTCCTGTAGCTTTGTTGTAGATTTTTTTGGACTTTCTATACATAAGATTATATCATCTCCTTTGCCCATTAAAAAAATTAATTTGTGTTCTTATTGTTGAATTGTGTTCTTTATATATTCTGTAAACTAGTTCCTTTTTACATAAGTGATTTACAAATATTTCTTTAAGCCTGTGGGTTGCTGGCTTTGGATTTTAGAAAGCATTTTCACAACTCTAAATTTCACAATGACTAGGCTTAAATTTAGGCTTAAAGATGTTAGATGGTATATGTAAAATGAGAAGCCAGTTCATTTATGAATTCGATAAATTTTTATTGAGGGCCTACAAAGTTAATTGTTGGCAGGCTAGAAAGAAGTGGGAACAAGTCTCTAGGATTTGATTTACATTTAAGTTTAAACTCTCTACTTAATAGGGCATCATTAGAGTGAAAGATAGAGAGGAAGGAGAAAAGAAGAAAAAAGATGCAAGATTGAACCTTATGCCCCTTACTTGTGTGTATTGCTTGGGAATCTCTCCCTTTTGTATACTCATCTTCACTCCAGGCTCTAAATGTTGAAAAAAAAATTTCAGGTCAATTGCTAATTTAAGCTGAGTATAACCTATTTTTCGTTTTCCTTCTGTTAAATTTCTTGGCTATCACCCTCTTTGCTTTCATCATGGTGCATCATAGAACTAAGGCTTGGAAGGCCCATCCCAAGATCTTCAGGTAACTGCAACTTAAGAGAGTATGAGAGCTGGTTCCCTCTCTCAGGGACTTATCTTGTTAACAAAGACTGATCGGTAAAGCCATATTGCTGGCTTATTACAATGTAAAGTATTATTTGACATTTGTTAGTAGGTATCTGCTCTCTCTAGGTAAGAAGTTACTGATGTTGGCTGTACCTTGGGGCTACCTGGGGAGCTTTTAAAACTTCCAATGCCCAGGCTTCACCCCAGAACAATGAAATGTGAATCTCTGGTGGCAGAGCCTGGACATTAGCATTTTTTAAAGCTTCCCAGGTGATTCCAATGCTGAGGATCACAACTCCGGGAAAAGATATATGAGCCATCAAATTACAATAAGCTGAGCATGGAATTAGACTTCATTTATTCAGCAAACCTAAACAAATATTTAGGAGAATCTATTATGAGCTAGGTGCTGGATAAACATGAAGGCAGTACAATTTGGTGGCTGTCAAAATGGGCCTTAGAGCAAAAGTTCAAGTCCTGGTTCCATCATTGATTAGTATAACATCTCTAAATTTCAGTTTCCCCACTGGTAAAATGGAGATGCTAATAATACTGCCTCTCTCAGGGGTTTGAGATTATGCCAAATAACGCACCGTCTCTTTTCAAGATTTTTTTTTTTTTTTGCTATAACTGTGTACCACTTGCACTACTGATTAACATTTTATTTGTTTTTCCTTCTTTAGCCTTACTCAAAAGTGAGATCCTCTATGAAATACCTGGTTTGATGGACCAAGCTATAGGTTTTCCTAATACACAGTAATTATACAATTTTAGGAATTATAGCATTTGTATACTACCCAAAAGCATCTCTCATATAGCGGTGCGCTACATATCTGTGGGAAACTGGTAATGCCTAGGATATGCCTAGCACCTAAGAAAGTACTCAGTTAATAGTGACTTTCATTATGTAGAAGTTACCTTTGGCTAAAATTGCTTGAGGCATTCTTCCTGGCAAAGGAGACCAGAACGGCTTTGTCTTTTCATATCTCAGATGGGATCAGCTTCTCAGATTCCTTTTCTGTTGTGTGTGAGGTGGGGTTGGGGTGGGGGAGGGGAGCAGGGAACGTGTATATGATTCTGAAGATCCTGCTAAGCCTAGTTTGAGACTCTCATTCGTTCCTTCTGTCTCTTTAAGGTGCCTTGGTATATCTCTTTGTTATCTCCCAGTTGAACACTCCAAGGGCTATGACATTTCCTAGTTTGGGGTGGGGGTTTTTGCTGTCACATACCACCTGCCCTTTCCTTTAAGGCCAGAGCCCTTTGTATCCTCCACTGTTACAGGAAATTATCACACTCTTACCCAATTGTTAATTTGCAGGTCAGTTTCCACACCAGACTGGGCTCTTTAAGAACAGACAAGGAGGGTGTCTTTTTATTTTTGACCCCAGTGCTTGGCACCATAAATATTTGTTGAATGAATGACTGGATGCAAGAACATCTGAATGTTCTTCATTGTGACTCATTTATGATGAAGTTCTTTCAGAATCCCCATTGCAGTCATCACCATCATGTTCTGCCAGGGTCTGATCGTTGATTTATTTTGTGTAAGAACAAAGTTTCAGGTTTCCTGTTATCTAGCTTTAATATTTCATTCTGTTTGGCAGCATCATATCCTTTTAGTATCAGCACAACCACTATTGCTCCCTCCTAATTCTCTTTCCTCATAAACTTTCTGTGCAGTTACTTATACCTGAAAGTAAATTGATGGAATTGATGTGGTTTCTGCTTTATGGTTATTTTTAATTTTTATCTTGATTTTTTTTTTTTAATTTATTTTACATGGGCAGGCACCGGGAACTGAACCCGGGTCCTCGGGCTTGACAGGCAAGCATTTTTACCTGCTGAGCCACCGTGGCCTGCCCGTTATTTTTAATTTTATTACCTTATTTACTGTTTATTTCTTGTCTTGTTCCACAAAGGATTTGTGGAGGCCAGAAAGTGTTCTAATGGGAAATTAGTAGGATATCTAGGCTGGGTTCAGGGCAGTGCAAAATGGTGCTGTTAACATGGCATTCTAATTATGATGAGCAAGTCCTAAGATTCTGGTAAGGCTTTTATTAGTGACACCTGGAAACTAACAGGTTTGGATGGACTAGAGAAATTAGCAGAAGCATTGACAAGTTCCATATTCATGGTTTCTCTGAGATTCCTTATATCAAGCCAACAGCTGGTTCCAACAGCCTACAACTTACTTTGCCTCACCACTCACCTTCTCCAAACTTTAGCTAATGTCCTCACTGTATGTCATTGGGGGCATTTCTGACTAGTATACATTTTTCTGGACTGGGCGAGCCATTGCAACCCAACAGAAGTCACTGGAAGAAATACCAATACCTCCTGAGCAGGTTTTGTGTAGAGGAAAAGATTTTGAAGTAAGATTGTCCAGGAATTTCAAACCCAGCTCTATAACCTAAAGCAGCATGACCCAGAATTAGTCACTTTACCTCTCCTGGCTTCAGTTTTCCCATCTGTAGAATGTGGACGATATTTCCTTCCTCTCAGGGTTATGGTAAAGATTAAATGAGATAAGGTGTTTGATTACAAAAAAAAAAAAACAAAAACAACAACAACAACAAAATGGGATGCAGCTTGGATAAATAGTAGCCAACATTATTATTCCAGGAATAAAGAGCAAGTTTTGTCTGGAAAAAAAGGAAACAAACCATGTATTATGCAAGTTTTTAGGCTTGAGTTTGTACTGATGCTTCTGTGTGGTAACACATCTCCAATTCTAACTTGGTTAGGGGTTAAAAGAATACAAAAAGGACCGCACCCTTAGTTTTTTAAATATACAGAAGAATCTCTCAATAAATATATGATTTAATAATTATAACTCAAACATACATATAATCACTGTTAAGAAGTTATAGCAGCATCCTGAAGGGCCCCCACCCTCACCCCAGGTAACCACTATCCTGATTTGTGCTTTGTAGCTTTAGCTCAGTATGTACATCCCTAAACATCACAGACATCTTGTCTGTTTTTGAAATTAATACATGGAGTCATACTTGATTCTACTGTCTTTGCTCAGCATTGTTTTGAGACTCCTCACGTCACTGTGTTTAGGTATATAGTCCATTCCTTTTCATTTCTATATGAAAACACCGCAAATAAAAAATGTATCCTGTCTACCGCTGATTGACATTTGGGTTGCTTCCATTTTTTTTTTCTTTTTGCTATTTTGTAGTGCAATACTATGTGTACATTCTTCTACACACCTCCCGGTGTCCATAGTGAGACGTTTCTCTGGAGTGTATGTCAAAGACTGTATCATAGAGTGTGCATATTTTCAACTTTAGAAAATAGTGTTAAGCTTTTTTCAAAGAGATTGTACCAGTTTACACTCATCAGCTAGGTATGAGTGTGCGTAGCTCTACATCCTCACACCAACGTCAGACCTTTTCTCTCTTTTTTTGGCCATTCTGAGGGTGTGCGGGTTACTGTAAACCACTGGGTTTAAATTTTCGTATTTCCTGATTACTACTGAGCTTGAGCACCTTTTCACACGTTTGTTGACCATTTGGATTTCCTCTTTAGTGAGGTACCCGTTTAAATCACTTGCCGTCAATTTCTTTCTAAAGAAAGTCTTTTCAGACGTGTCAGTGACCTTCACCACCTCGCCGTTGGATAATCGCCCTGGAGATGCAGTCGCAGAGGCAAGGCGAAGTTTCCAGCGCCAACAACCTGCAGCCGCAGCTCTAGCAGATAACTGCCAGGTAGTCCCACGCGACAGGTGACTTTAGCTGGGTTAAAGGTCAGAAAGACCAGGTAGAGCAACCTGGCTGCCATCCTCCTCCCAGGAGGCCAGGAGAGGAGGGCGAGGCTCTCTGGCGACCTCCCCAGGGACCAGAAACACAAAACAGACGCGTCCCTAAGCTCCGCATCCTCAACCGTCAGTTTCAAATTTCCGCGACTAACCCTGCCGGTTTGCCTGTGCCCTTCTCCCATTGGCCACGAGTCAAAGGAAGAAGCAATTAGATTGGCTCTTCCCTGAAGGGATTGGGCGGGGCCTGGCAGAGACGCAGTCATCCGTCCTAGGATCGGGCACTCTGATTGGTCCAGGCACGGCTAAGCCCCACCTGCGCCGTTCCCCGGGTTCAAACGCGGCGGCGGGAGGCGCTGGGCGGAGCAGCGTGCGGACTCGTAGGGGCGGCGGAGCGTGAGTCTGACCCCCCACCCCTCACCCCCCGGCCCTCCGATCCCGAATTCTCCCCGCATCCCGCTCGCCTCTCACCTTCAATCCAAGTTTCCTCTCCCCCCCAGGGCTGCCAGACGGCGGGGGAATCCTCTCCGTGTCCGCTGCGCGCGCGCCCACACTCCCCGGGAGCCCAAGGGTCCGCCGGGTGGCGCCTGGGGCGGGCGGGGTTGTTGGGACCCCACCCAGCTCGAGAAACTGGGTGTGTCGTGCTCTGCCGCCTGTCAACATCACCTGCATTCCGTCGACCCCTCCTTTATATTATAAACAACTTTATGAGCAAGATAGTGTGCCCTGTGCCCTTATCAAGTTGCTTAGTTCACCTCCCTGTGCTTCAGCTCCTTCGTACTCTCGGTCCCCTCCTCATTATCTCACCTCCTCCTGTCTCACGCCCTTCTCACCCTGCTCCAGGCCCTCTGCCCTCCCTGCTGTTGTTTGACAAGGCCAGGTTCTACCTAGGGACCAGTGCCCTGGCTGTTCTCCCTGCCAGGCTTACCTTTCTTTTCCCAGATATCACCAAAAGCTTGGTACTCGCTTCAGGTTCAGGTGTTTCTTTCCTAGCGAAGTCTACTCTGACTATACTGTGATTGCACACACACCTGTCATCGCCCTTACCCTGCTCTATTTTTTTTTTTTAACTCCTTCCAACATACAGATCATTTGCTTATGTCATCCATCCAATAATTATTTACTGGTACCTACTATGTGTCAGGTTAGGTGTTTCTCCACTATTTGGGAACAACAACAACAACAAAATCCCTGCCCTTTTAGAGCTTACATTCCGAAGAGGGCATATAATAAGCAGCTCTATAAGTAAGGTAGTATGTCAGATAAGTGTATCACCTCTTGTTCCAGTGAGTTACAACCTGGTTTTTACTCTCCATCATCAGACTGAGCCACCCAAGGCCAGCCCATGTCTGATTTTTCACTTCTCTATTCCTGATTTCTTTGAGGGAGTTCAGGGTTGAGAGACCCTCTTGCTCAAAATGGCAGGTGCCCTAGGGATTGTCGGTACACACCTGATGTTTCTCAATTTTCCTTCAGCACCTGTGCAGAGATGTTGAAGTTCAAATATGGAGCACGGAGTCTGCTGGATGCTGGTGCTGCTGAGCCCATTGCCAGCCGGGCCTCCAGGCTGAATCTTTTCTTTCAGGTAACTGGCTTCCCTGTTGCCTTTGTTCAACTATGTTGACATTTGAAAACTCCTTGATACTCACCTTTTTTTTTTTTTTTGTATTTGGGTGCATGGTACAGGAACCTTTAATTTTATTATAGTGTAGAGACTGATATTCGAAGAGAATTCCTGTTTAGTGCTTTGTGTGACTGATCACATTGGAGGAAAGGAGCCACCATGCAGGCAGGAATAGATAGCTAAACTTGTCCTTGAAGGGAGATCTTTTTATTCTCACACTTCACACTTTTGTCCTTTTATTAAAAGAAGAATAAAGATAGTCTCTGAACAAAAATGTCTGTAAGTGTAATCCTATTTCTTTTTCATTTAAGAGATGTTTACTTTTTAGCTCTTTTTACAAAAATGATTTTTATGAGTGTACACACCTGTGTAACCCACAGCTCTGCCAAGTTATAAAACATTTCCTTTGTTATGGAAGTGTAATACTATGCTAAACCCTCATGCCATGAGATTATTTCCAAATAGAATTCTAACCATTTGTTTCTGATATATAGGAAACACTGTTGAAGTAGAGATCCTCGTTTATGTATTCATAAGTCATGGGCCAATATAGACTGTTGTAAAGATTTTGATTCAAATCCTGGCTCCAGCACTTGTTAACTGTATTACCTTGGCTGAGTCATTAGCCTTCTCTGAACTCATTTATTATTCTTTAAAATAGAGGTTATAACACCTAATTTGCAGGATTGTGAGGATAAAGTGAGAAAATCCATATAGAAACTTAGCATGTTGCTTGGCAGTGGCAGCTATTGTTAATACTAAGTGTATAAATAGTATTAATTATAATACTAAATTTCTGTTCACTTAGCTGTAACTATATTTAGGAGCATATTTAGGTAGTATACCTGTGGTGATAAATAGTAATATATTTTTGATAAAATATCTTTTAAAATACTGGTGTTAGGGAATGTACAAACAGATCAGAGTGGAAACAAATTGGAAAGCTTAGGTCACAAGTTTAACTCATGGGCTGTTTTTTACAAATAAGCTGTCTCTAACCTGCCTAAAGTTCTTGCACTTTTTAGCCCCTTGATCATTTTACTGCCAAACTGCTGCAACTTATTACAGCAGCTCATTGCTACTGTTTCTTAAGTGCTTAAAATGTGTTGATTATATCATGGTTATTGATGGCTCTCAGTGTGCCAGGCACAGAGGTAGGCATGTGCTTCTGATTATCTCACTTCAGCCTCTTAACAAGGTAAAGACTATTCTTATTTTAAATAGGACACTGAGGTAAAGAGGGAGGCAAGGACTTGCCCAGGATCATAGATCCTGTAAATGGCAGAGCCAGGTTTCCCTTTAGGTCTGTGTGACTCCAAAGCCTGGGTCAGAGTTTATTAAATATATCTTTCAATTTCATCATAGCAGTAGGGATTGTAGATGAACCCTAGTACATCTCTTTTTAGTGATGTGTTTCCCCTGGCTTCCAGGAAAAGTGTGATGCATGCTTAACAGTTGGAACAGCTGAGGATACTGTTCCTTTCTCATACAATGCCTTTTTAATCAGGTTTAGAAACAGTAGCAATTTGGTTTTTCATTTAAGCAAGTGCTTCCACCTGGGTCATAGTATCTTTTTCTCTCATCTACTTAACAGTACTTTCCAACAAGTTCTAGGCCAGTGTTGGCACACTTTTGGATTTTTGAGCCAGCAAAATTTCACAGATTTGCCAGGCTGACATAGGTTTGCCAACTTTTCATTTTGCTGAGTAAGAATACAAAAAACAGACAGAAAAAGAAAAACCTGTTATCTCCTGGCCCTTTTATTTAATAAAGAAAGGCCATTTTGAGAAACGCCCAGAGAAGAAGGAGATCATAGAATAAAGGACCATGTTTTCATTTGAATACCTTTAACTTTATAAGCAAGTGATCAAGTGCTGCTCATTTTCTCTCATTTTACTGCAGGCTGTTGAAATCTGGTTAAGAATCAGTACTGTATTTGGGAACCACTGCTGGTTGGTCTGAACTCACTGAAGGAACAGAATAAACATCTTATTTTTCTGAGTTAGTGGCGGAACTGTGACACTTTAGTGATAGATAAGGGCCCCTTGTGACCTAGTGCTTCCCAAATCTGGCCAAGTTCTAAATCTCTTGAGCTTGGTAATAAAACAGAGTCTACTGGCTGGAAAATTTTAATCCAGTAGATTTGGGGATAGGACCACAAAATTTGCTTTTTTAAAAAATAATTTGTCCAGGTTTTTCAAATGTATATTTCTATTATCAGACTCCCAAACTCAGTGGTTGAAGGTAAGTATTTTTTTCTAATGATTCTGTGGGTTGACTAAACTCAAGTACACGGTTCTGTCCTACTTTCTAACATCAGCTGGCATCACTCAGGGGTTCCAATTCAGCTGGGACCTTGGTTGGGGCTAGAACATCTGGGTGCTGACTGCCAGAAAGGGTGCCCCAGGGCTCTTTGATGTGACTCTCCATGAAATTTTCATAACTCAGTAGTCTATTCCAGGAGTTGTAAATTTTTTCTGTAAATAGTGAATATTTTAGGCTTTGTGGGCTCTGTGATCTCTGTTAGAACTATTCACCTGTGCAGATGAAAACAGTCATGGATAATATGTAACTGAATGAGCATGGCTGTGTTCCAATAAAACTTTATTTATAGAAATGGGTGGTGGGCTAGACTAATCCTATGAGGCATACCATGCTGACCCCTGGTGTAGGCCAAGCTTTTTTATATGGCCTCTGGCTTCCCTAAAGAGTAAAATCAGAAGCTGCCAGGCTTCTTTAGAACCCAAGCCTGTACTGGCCCAGTGTCACTTATGACACGTTCTGTTAGTTGAAGTGAGTTGCAGGGGCAGCACAGATGCATGGGAAGGGGAAATAGTTTCCAACTTTTGACAGAGGAGCAGCATGCACATACAGGGATGAAGGTTGTTGGCAGCTCTCTGCAGACGGACCTCTATACAGTCCATGGACTGGCACATGGGAACCGCTGGTGTAGACCAGAGGCTGTAAGCTCATGCCCTTGGGGGCAGGTAATGAGTATGAATGAGTCAAGTGAGACCAGGTGGAAGACTGGGAGTCAGGTCAGCTGTGAACTGTAGAATACATCCCCCATCAAGAGAGGGCAGTGTTATTTAGCGCCTGCTCTCTCTCTGATGAGGCAGAAATGTGGGCCCAATGTTGGCAGTTCTACCAGTTTTCCAAGAGAAGCCAGAAACCCCAAATTTTATGTGAAATTCCCTGATTTATAAATATTGGCAGATAATTCAAATTATTTTAGACACTACAGGCCAAACAAAACATGTCTGTGGGCTAGATACAGCCTGTCAGTTTGTAACTGTTTCTCTAGATCATGAATAAATTCGGCTTTAATCATAGTCGGTACACTCACACAACTCTGGATGGTCCAAATGATGAATTGAAGGAACTGAAATTGTATTAACAAACCTCTGGATACACAGGAAAAAAGAGACAATCTGCATCCTTTTGTGAAAACATGAAACAGAAGCAGCAGGGTCCAGAATAAATATTCAAGTCTCAGAACCACAAGAATAAAGGGCCTTTTCTTATTAATGGCATGCTTGTGAAGTTTTTTTTTTCCAGGTGCTGGTAAAAGAAACCCATAGAAATGAATCGTGCAAGTGATAACTTAATGACTCTCAGTTGATGTTGCTTTAAAGAACTGAAGCCAGAGAATCATGCTGATAGCATGCGTCGTGAACAGTTACTCAAGTTGGTGGCTTGTAATTTACTCTGTGCGGATGTTATTGATCAAAGCTTTTCATTATTGACAGTGTCTCCATCTGCTGTTTGCTGTTTTCAGGGGAAACCACCCTTTATGACTCAACAGCAGATGTCTCCTCTTTCCCGAGAAGGGATATTAGATGCCCTCTTTGTTCTCTTTGAAGAATGCAGTCAGCCTGCTCTGATGAAAATTAAGCATGTGAGCAACTTTGTCCGGAAGTGTAAGTTTGGGGAACTTTTTCTTGAACACTCTATTCGTTAAAGGAAACTAGATGGATGCTGTAGTCAGAATGAGTTAGTTGCTGGTGGTAGCGGGTAGGAACTCTGTTCTGGAGTAAGAAAGACTCAGGTGCAAGTTTAGGTTCTAAGTTGGAAGAACAGGTAAGTCAGGTCTCTTGGTTGCAAGTGACAGAAATTCAACTCAGACTAACTTAGGCCAAAAAATGAATTAAAGAAGTCATGAAACTGGGATATCTAGGGTTGGATCAAGCTTCGAACCTGGCTGGTTCCAGGGGCTTAAATAATATCTTCTGGCTTCCATCCCTGCCCTCACCCAGGGTTGACTTATCCATTAGACAAAGTATTCATGATATTCAATTTTTATTAATTTAAAATTGACCGTGTTTATGCACAGGCAAGTTATCATGTTGCCTGGCACATAGTAGACACTCAGTAACTGTTTGAATTAATTTAATTTTAATTTGTTTTAAAAGTATAAGAAAAAATGAATATAATATGTAATAAATCCAGCCTAGATTATGTGCCTTCTTACTCCATTGCAGTAATAAATGGTAATTCTGGCATTTTTTTATGGAAGAAGGGACCCATAAGGGTAAAAGTGCTGAGGGCCTATGAAAGTCATAATATGGCCCTGCCTTCATCCTATTCTTTGCTTTGCTTGACTTCTACATGGGATTGGATGATGCTGGGGAGTTGGCTGCTGATGCCTTAGTTTCCTTCTCTCTCACCTTACACCAGCGTTTTTCACCTGGAGGCAGTTTTAGTCCCCAGTGGACATTTGGCAGCTTCCAGAGACATTTTTGGTTATCACATCTATGGAGGGAGTGCTACCGGCATCTAGTGGGTGGATCCCAGAGATGCCGCTCGACATTTTGCACTATACTGGACAGCCCCTCACAACACAGAATTATCAAGTCCTAAATGTCCGTAGTGCTGAGGTTGAGAAGCCCTGCCTTATTCAACCTTGCTATACAACCAACCACCCTAAACTTTAAGGTGCTTAAAATAACAGTCACTGTAGCAACTCTCATGATTCCTTGCTTTGCCTGGAACCCCTTCTCCTCTCTTCCCTCTCCACCCCCACCCCAGCCATGTGGTCTTAGGGTCCTTTGCTTTCTATATGGCTTCCCTAGGTGGTCCTTGTACATCTGGGGTCAGCAAGCTGTGTAACCACCTGTTACGTAAATAAAGTTTGCTGGAACACAGCCATAGCCGTTTCTTTTTGTGCTGTCTATGACTGCTTTTGGGTTGCAGTGGCAGGACTTGTAACAGAAACCACACGCCCCAGAAAGCCTAAATACTTACTCTGGCCATGTGTAGAAAAGGTTTCTCAGCCTTTTCTCAGACCATGGTTTACATGGTCTGTGCAGCAAGGTTGCTGGACTCCTAGAATGGATATAGCATTTCTTCAGCTGTATTTTTTTGTTTGAGGTGAGACATAGCGATCAGATTCTGTATGGAAGGAAACTACAAGGACATGAATTCCAGGAGGCATGGTTCAGTGGGCGCCTTATTTGGAGACCATTTGCCATACCTAGTACAACTTTTATCTTCAATTATTCATCCCAGGGCCGATTCTGACAGGCTCTACTTTGTGTTATTTGCCTGCCTTTTGACCAGGCCCTGGTGGGGACATGAAGTACTTTGATTGTTATCTTCGGGGTACCCAAGGGAGTTAGGATACCATGAATACCAGGACCTCATGGAATGGGGAGACATGCAGTTACCCAAAGGAGCTAGGTTGCTGAGTAGGTAAAATCAGAATTATGCCCACTACAGTGGCTTTGAGTATTTTACATGTACTATGTCTGTCCTCAGTTTCTCCATCTGTAAAATGGGTATAATACAACTCTAATCAGGCTGTGAGGGGATTGAAGGAGTTAATGCCCAGGCTGGCTTCTCATGTTGCCTGGCACATAGTAGACACTCAATAAAAGTTACTCAGTTATGGTAAGAATAAATCTCCAAGTTTAACCTCAAAATTATCTTTAATTTGAGATGTATTTGGGGTAGTTGTTCATTATTCCATTATTTGAATAAACTTATTTTCTTGAATATTTAAATCTAAGTGGGGGGTGGAAGAGAAGGGAAGTTATGGGATAGACTCAGTTTTCTGAGCCATCAACAGGTACTTTTGTAAGTTTTGAGACTGCCTTTTATTTTCTTAAGGTCATTGAATCTTCTGGAATCATTCAGTAACCAAGGGGCAGGCCTAACAGAATGTAGATTTTTCTAACAGAACATCCAGAGAACAATTTCATACTTTTTAAGAGACTTCGCAGAAGTATGGTTGAGAGGCTACAGTTGAAAAAAAAAAAATTATATCCATTATTTCCCCTTTTCTCTTTTGAGATTCTGTTTTGGAACATAAGTTTTGAAGGGTCCACAAGCTGCTACTGCCCAAGTTTCTTGAGTCTCCCTGTAGGGATGGAGAGTTTCTTTGGAGATAGTTGAAGGGAATGGGACAAAAACCATGGTCCAGAAGCAGAACCTCCAGCAGAAATGTTCCCAAGTATGGGCTGAGGATGGGGAGAGAATTAGCATCTGGGGACCAAGAAAGGGATTTTTGTCTTTCTTAATTGCTGTTATGTCCCTGGTGCCTAAAACGTCTGGTACATAGTAGGTACTGAATGAATATTTGTCGAATGCATATATTGCTGAATGAACAAAATAGATGGTAAAACATTACGCAGGGGATGATATAGTTTATGTACCAGCAGCAAGTATGATACTAGAATATGCATGGAAAAGTGTTAATTGTTGAGATTGGGCTCTTCTGCCTTATTTAACAGAATAGCTGAAATTCTACCCTCTTTCAACTATATTCATTGAAGACAAAAGCTTCTGTATGTTCACTACTTTATTAATTATGGGCAAATGACAACTTTAGGAAGTTTTATATATATATCTGCAAACATAATACAAAAGTAAATAGAAGAGTGGTTCAGTGGTAGAATGCTGGCCTGCCATGTGGGAGACCCGGGTTCGATTCCTGGGTCATGCAAACCCTTCTCTCCTCCCCCACAAAAATACATGTAAGAGGTAAACTATAACATAGTAATGAGAGAAGATCCCTCAGAATCCTACCTGCCAGAGATAACCACTGTCAGTGGTTTGGTGTATAGTATTCCATTTTTATTCTGTGCTTAAAAAAAATTCTTTTCTACAAAAACTTGAAAAATGATGTCATTTCTAAATTAAGATTATGACAACAGAGATAAAGAGAATGGTAAAGTTTAAGTGAAGTAAAAATTAAATTAAAAAAGTAGAAAGGTCAGAAACTGATGATCGATAGGACATAGGTGAGGGAAAGTGAGTAATCAAGAAAGATCACCAGATTTGGGGCTTGTGTTTAGCTAGTTTACTTTTCTCCTATTCTTGTTAGTTCTGTTTTATCAATAAAACAAAAATGGTATGTTCTACATATTGCTATCATATGAACATCTTTCCATTCTAATAAATATGGTTCATGTACATAAATATCAATTTCAATAAAAACTATGGAAAAATTCCAAACATACCCAAAGGTAAAGATAATTAGTATAATAACCTCTTGATACCCATCAACTAGCTCCAGCAATTATCAACCTCCTTCTGTGCATTTTTAACATTACTCTTGTTGAATTTTTTTAATGTAAACTTTTACTGAGAATATCTCTTAAAAGGGTTTTCCCCTTTATTTTTATTTTCTATTTTTAAAATAGACATTAAAAAAAAGAAAACAAAACTTGTTCATAAACTAAGTAGATGAGAATAGAAATAACTTTGCTCTAATCCTGTTACTAAATTCTTTCAATTCCTGAGTAATATTGTAAAAAAGCACAGTTATCTGTGATCAAAAATGAATTAATTTGGGTGGGCCACGGTGGCTTAGTGGCAGAGTTCTTGCCTGCCATGCCAGAGACCTGGGTTCGATTCCTGGTGCCTGCCCATACAAAAAATAATAATTAATTTATCGACAAACAACTCGATTTGATTCTGCTTTAATTTTAATGCAAGTAAGAATTGACTCGAATTTTAAAATGGAGCATGTATGCCTATTATTTTGCCATTAGCTTTGCTCACTTCACAATAAATTTGTGCATTATTTCTTCAGCACTCAGTGTGTACTCGGTTCTGTTCTTTCTAGCATGAGCCTAATCTTTTACATGGGTGGACATTGAAATTGTTTCTAACTCTTGTTCATGGACTTTTAGGTTGTTCTGATTATTATTCTATTAAAATGCTTATCATAAGCATCTTTGTACATATTTTTTTGAGCACGCGTGTGTGTTTCTGTGAATGGTGAATTCCTAGAAGTTGAAATGTTGGATTACTGAGTTTCAAAAAAGAAAGCAATAGAATCAGCTGTGTTGGCTTTTGTCCTGTAGGTCCAAGTGTAAATTATTTGACAAAGCCGTTCTTTGATTGCAGTTTCATTATTGTGCTTTGGGTCTTTATGTCCACTTCAATATTAGCTGTCTATTGGGCCCTTAAATGCTACAAACTAAAAATGCACAGGGATGAAGGGTGATGTGCCTTTAGGGACACAGAAGCTTCTAGTGTGTAGAGAAGTTGTGAAGTTGTTTTTTTTTTTTTTTAGTTTAGTATCTCATCTGTTCACATTAATAATCAAAAACCTTTGCTCAAATACCCAATAAAAAAAAAGGCAAAGGATTTAAATAGATCTTTCTCCAAAGAAGATATTCAGATGGCCAGTAAGCACATGAAAGGCTGTTCATCGTCATTAGCCATCAAGAAAATGCAAATCAAAACCACAATGAAATATCTCTCCATATCCACTAGGATGGCTTTTATTAAAAATATGGTGAGCATGTGCAGAAATTGGAGCCCTCATACATTGCTGGTGGGAATGTAAAATGCTGTACATGCTGCGGAAAATGGTTAGGTTATTCCTCAGAAAGTTAAACATTAAAATTACATATAATCCAGCAATTGCATTTAGGTATAAACTCAAAAGAATTAAGAACAGGGACTTGAAGTGGCACTAGTACCCACTGATGTTTGTAGCAGCATTATTCACAATACTGAAAAGTTGGAAATTACCGAAGTATCTGTCTACAGATGAATGGAAAAAACAAAATGTGACATAGCCACACAAAGGAATACTTTGTAGCTGTTAAAAGGAGGGAAGTAGTAATACATGCTACAACATGGGTGAACCTTGAAATATGCCTAGTGAAGTAAGCCCTGCCAAAAAAAGGACAAGTGTATGATTCTACCTATAAGAAATATGTAGAATAAATAAATTCGTAGAGACAAAGTATATTAGAGGTTACAAGGGGATGGTGGGAGGGAGAGTGGGGAGTTATTTCTTAATGGTACAGAATTTCTGTTTGGGGTGACAAAAAAAATTTTGGTAGTGAATGTTTTAATTGGAAATTTAATTGTGAATATGTTTAATACCATACTTAATGCCACTTAAAATGTGAAATTCAAACTTAAAATAACTTAAATAACAAATTTTATGTGATATATATATTACCACAATAAAAGAAAAACAAAAAATAGTCTTTTAATAAAGAAACAGATTTAGAATGGTATCTCAGAATTCTGAGAGGGTAGGTAGTATGGTGGTTCTGCCTGCAGAGCAGTTTGTCTACTCTTGTGCGTGGTTAAGATGCCAGATAGCAGCTAGTGACAGATCCAGGGTTGTTTAATTGGACAACACAATAAACAACGTTGGGGCTCAGGATCTAATAGAGAATTAAGAGAGGTTGTCCTTGTGTGTAAGCAATAATGAAATCGGGTCCAACCCAGAAAAGTTGCAAGCCAGTGTTGTGGGGGAATTATGATTCAAAACTCAAATACTTGATCTGAAAGAAACTTGGAAAGGGACAGAGAAGAGAGATAGGGCTTGGCACAGCGCTGTTGGGCAAGAGGAAAATATCATGCAGCTTTCAATTTTGTTTCTTCTTTTTTTTAATTTATTTATTAAAAAAATAAAACAACATCCATAATCAGTAATTCACAATATCATCACTTAGTTGCATATTCATCATTTCTTAGAACATTTGCATCGATTTAGAAAAAGAAATAAAAAGATAACAGAAAAAGAAATAAAACGATAACAGAGAAAAAAAAGTTATACATACCATACCCCATACCCCTCGCTGTCATTGATCACTAGCATTTAAGCTCAATTTATTTTAGCATTTGTTCCCCCTATTATTTATTTTTATTCCATATGTTCTACTCCTTTGTTGACAAGGTAGATAAAAGGAGCATCAGACACAAGGTTTTCACAATCACACAGTCACATTGTGACAGCTGTATCATTATTCAATCATCCTCAAGAAACATGGCTACTGGAACACAGCTCTACATTTTCAGGCAGTTCCCTCCAGCCTCTCCATAACATCTTGAACAACAAGGTGATATCTACTTGATGCATAAGAGTAACCTCCAGGATAACCTCTCGACTCTGTTTGGAATCTCTCAGCCGCTGAAACTTTGTCTCATTTCCCTCTTCCCCCTTTTGGTCGAGAAGGTTTTCTAAATCCCTTGATGCTGAGTCTCAGCTCATTCAAGGGTTTTTCTCAATCCCTTGATGCTGAGTCTCCGTTCATTCCAAGATATCTGTCCCACGTTGCCAGGAAGGTCCACACCCCTGGGAGTCATGTAGTCATGTCCCATGTAGAGGGGGTAGGGTGGTGAGATTGCTCGTTGTGTTGGCTGGAGAGAGGGGCCACATCTGAGTAACAAAAGAGGCTCTCTTGGGGGTGACTCTTAGGCCTAAATTTTAAGTAGACTTGACCTATCCTTTCTGGGGTTAAGTTTCATATGAACAAACCCCAAGACTGGGGGCTCTGCCTATAGCTTTGGTTGTCTACACTGTTTGTGAGAATATCAAGAATTCAACTTGGGGAAGCTGAATTTCTCCCCGTTCTCAACACTCCCCGAAGGGGTCTTTGCAGATACTTTTCCACTCACTGATCGAATCACTCTGGGATTCATCGGGGCATCACTCTGGACAAACCAGCAAAATCTCATGTCCTACCTGAGATTCCAAGTACTTATGGCGTTCAATCAAACTATCTACAGAAGTTATATTAGGAACTGCACTAGTCAAAATATAAATTTTGTAACAAATAAACATTTTTTGCTTTAGTCTCACACAGAAGGTGACATTTTAAAATATCTATTTTCAGTACCCTGCAATAATGACGTTCCTTTGTTCTTCCTCATGCAAAGACATTTTTAAAACTGTACCTTGTACATTTCAGTATTATTATACACTCTAGGCATTCCTAGATTATACCATCTCAATCTTTAACATCTATCTTTCTTTCTGATTTCATTTATGTCCTCAACCCTCCTCCCTCTATCATTCTCACATGCAGCTTCATTCAGTGTTTTTACATAATTAGGGTTTTCGGCATATAGTATCATATCATCTGCAAACAGTGATAGTTTTACTTCTTCCTTTCCAATTTTGATGCCTTGTATTTCTTTTTCTTGTCTAATTGCTTGGCTAGAACTTCCAACACAATGTTGAATAACGGTGGTGATAGTGGACATCCTTGTCTTGTTCATGATCTTAGGGGGAAAGTTTTCAGTTTTTCCCCATTGAGGATGAGATTAGCTGTGGGTTTTTCATATATTCCCTTTATTATTTTAAGGAAATTCCATTGTATTCCTATCCTTTGAAGTGTTTTCAACAGGAAAGGATGTTGAATCTTGTCAAATGCCTTCTCTGCATCAATTGAGATGATCATGTGATTTTTCTGCTTTGATTTGTTGATATGGTGTATTACATTAATAGATTTTCTTATGTTGAACCATCCTTGCATACCTGGGATGAATCCTACTTGGTCATGATGTATAATTCTTTTAATGTGTTGCTGGATTCGATTTGCTAGAATTTTGTTGAGGATTTTTGCATCTATATTCATTAGAGAGATTGGTCTGTAGTTTTCTTTTTTCGTAATATCTTTGCCTGGTTTTGGTATGAGGGTGATGTTGGCTTCATAGAATGAATTAGGTAGCTTTCCCTCCACTTCAATTTTTTTGAAGAGTTTGAGCAGGATTGGTACTAATTCTTTCTGGAATGGTTGGTAGAATTCACATGTGAAGCCGTCTGGTCCTGGACTTTTCTTTTTGGGGAGCTTTTGAATGACTGATTCAATTTCTTTACTTGTGATTGGTTTGTTGAGGTCATCTATTTCTTCTTGAGTCAAAGTTGGTTGTTCGTGCCTTTCTAGGAAGTTGTCCATTTCATCTACATTGTTGTATTTATCGGCATAAAGTTGTTCATGGTATCCTGTTATTACCTCCTTTATTTCTGTGGAGTCAGTGGTTATGTCTCCTCTTCCGTTTCTGATCTTATTTATTTGCATCCTCTCTCTTCTTCTTTTTGTCAGTCTTGCTAAGGGCCCATCAATCTTATTGATTTTCTCATAGAACCAACTTCTGGCCTTATTGATTTTCTCTATTGTTTTCATGTTCTCAATTTCATTTATTTCTGCTCTAATCTTTGTTATTTCTTCCTTTTGCTTGCTTTGGGGTTAGTTTGCTGTTCTTTCTCCAGTTTTCCAAGTGGACAGTTAATTCCTGAATTTTTGCCCTTTCTTCTTTTTTGATATAGGCATTTAGGGCAATAAATTTCCCTCTTAGCACTGCCTTTGCTGCATCCCATAAGTTTTGGTATGTTGTGTTTTCATTTTCATTTGCCTTGAGATATTTACTAATTTCTCTTATAATGTCTTTCTTGACCCACTGGTTGTTTAAGAGTGTGTTGTTGATCCTCCACATATTTGTGAATTTTCTTGTGCTTTGCCTATTATTGATTTCCAACTTCATTCCCTTATGATCTGAGAAAGTGTTTTGTATGACTGAGAAAGTGTTTTGTATGATTTCAATCTTTTTAAATTTGTTGAGACTTGCTTTGTGACCCAGCATATGGTCTATCTTTGAGAATGATCCATGGGCACTTGAGAAAAAGGTGTATCCTGCTGTTGTGGGGTGTAATGTCCTATAAATGTCTGTTAAGTCTAGCTCATTTATTGTAATATTCAAATTCTCTGTTTCTTTATTGATCCTCTGTCTAGATGTTCTGTCCATTGATGAGAGTGGTGAATTGAAGTCTCCAACTATTATGGTAGATGTGTCTATTTCTCTTTTCAGTGTTTGCCTCATGTATTTTGGGGCATTCTGGTTCGGTGCATAAATATTTATGATTGTTATGTCTTCTTGTTGAATTGTTCCTTTTGTTAGTACATAGTATCCTTCTTTGTCTCTTTTAACTGTTTTACATTTCAAGTCTAATTTGTTGGATGTTAGTATAGCTACTCCTGCTCTTTTCTGGTTGTTATTTGCATGAAATATCTTTTCCCAACCTTTCACTTTCAACCTGTGTTTATCTTGTGTCTAAGATGTGTTTCCTGTAGACAACATATAGAAGGATCCTGTTTTTTAATCCATTCTGCCAGTCTATGTCTTTTTATTGGTTAGTTCAATCCATTAACATTTAGTGTTATTACTGTTTGGGTAGTACTTTCCTCTACCATTTTGCCTTTTGTATTATATATGTCATATCTAATTTTCCTTCTTTCTGCACTCTTCTCCACACCTCTCTCTTCTGTCTTTTTGTATCTGTCTCTAGTGCTCCCTTTAGTATTTCTTGCAGAGCTGGTCTCTTGGTCACAAATTCTCTCAGTGATTTTTTGTCTGAAAATGTTTTAATTTCTCCCTCATTTTTGAAGGGCAATTTTGCTGGCTATAGAATTCTTGGTTGGCAGTTTTTCTCTTTTAGTAATTTAAATATGTCATCCCACTGTCTTCTCGCCTCCATGGTTTCTGCTGAGAAATTTACACATAGTCTTATTGGGTTTCCCTTGTATGTGATGGATTGCTTTTCTCTTGCTGCTTTCAAGATCCTCTCTTTCTCTTTGATCTCTGACATTCTGACTAGTGAGTGTCTTGGAGAACGTCTATTTGGATCTATTCTCTTTGGGGTATGCTGCACTTCTTGGATCTGTAATTTTAGGTGTTTCATAAGAGTTGGGAAATTTTCAGTGATAATTTCTTCCATTAGTTTTTCTCCTCCTTTTCCCTTCTCTTCTCCTTCTGGGACACCCACAACACGTATATTTGTGCGCTTCATATTATCATTCAGTTCCCTGAGTCCCTGCTCATATTTTTCCATTTTTTTCCCCTGTAGTTTCTGTATCTTGTCGGATTTCAGATGTTCCGTCCTCCAGTTCACTAATCCTAACCTCTGTCTCTTGAAATCTACCATTGTAAGTTTCTATTGTTTTTTTCATCTCTTCTACTGTACCTTTTATCCCCATAAGTTCCGTGATTTGTTTTTTCAGACTTTCCATTTCTTCTTTTTGCTCATTCCTTGCCTTCTTCATGTCCTCTCTCAATTCATTGATTTGGTTTTTGATGAGGTTTTCCATGTCTGTTCATACATTCTCAATTAGTTGTTTCAGCTATTGTATCTCATTTGAACTATTGGTTTGTTCCTTTGACTGGGCCATATCTTCAGTTTTCTTGGTGTGATTTGTTATTTTTTGCTGGCATGTAGACATTTAATTACCTTAATTAGTTTATTCTGGAGATTGCTTTCACTTCTCTTACCTAGGGTTTTCTTGCTAGATGAATTTGTTGTCTGTCTGTTCTTTGACCTTCAGTTCAGCTTTTTCCGGACCTCTAGCTTAGGTTTTATTTAACAGAGGATAATTTTTCAGTTCTTGTTTTCTTGTTTTGTGCCCTGCTTGAATGGTGCCTTTTCCCTCCTCACCCTTAGGAGGGTCTACGTAGGTGTTACAGACTCCAGTCGGGTTTTCTTGGACTAAACTGGCCTCCTATCAGGGGGAAGGAGTCACCTGCATCAGTTTTCCCTGAGGGTGAGACCCAGCAGGTTGAAAGACTTTCCTGTGAAGTCTCTGGGCTCTTTTTTTCTTATCCTGCCCAGTATGTGGTGTGTCTGCCTGTGGGTCGCACCAGCAAAAGATGTTGCGGCACTTTTAACTTTGGAAGACTCTCCCTGCTGGGGGCATGGTGGAGACAGAGGAGAGGTTATAGGCTGGTTTTAATGGCTTCAAATTGCCAAGCCCTGGGGTCTGAATTTCTTGAGACAGGGATTCTACCTGAGTTGGGCTTCACTCCTCCCCTGGGGAAGGCACATGTGGGAGACCGCCCTGAAAGCAGTCAGTTTCTGCCTATGCCTGGGGCAGTTGCAGCTCGAGAAGTCCCACCGCTGAATCCAGAGGGTGCCAAGTCTCCATAGAAACACAGCCACTAAAACCTCTGTTTCCTCCCCCTTTCCTCTTTTTCCATGAGCCCAATGAGCAGACTCTGCTTGACCAGGTTTAGAGTCTTTTTCCTTTCCCTCTGGGAAGCCTCCTGTGGGGAAGGGGCGCTGGGCGCCGGCCGCGGTGGCTTGGGGAACTCACGGTTTTGGGGAGGCTTGAAGTCTGTCCAGCTGGTCCAGACTGGGGTACGCTGTGTGTCCGGTCACTGACATGGCTCCGGGAGCTGTTCTGTACTGTTTCTGGTTATTTAGTAGTTGTTCTGGAGGATGAACTAAAACGCGCGCATTGCTAAGCTGCCATCTTGACCAATTTTGATTCTTCTTGAAACTCTCTACCTAGACACATGAGATTTATTTTTTACAGAGGTCACCATGAATCCATGTGGTTCCACCTGTCTCTCCTGCCTGATTTCCAAAGAGACTAAGGGAGGGTGTTTTCAGGATGACTGGCTGAAGTGAGAGGTGTTCTCTGTGGTTGGAAAGACAGTACAGTGGAGACCATCATGTGTGCCTTTAATCCAAGTGTGTTCACCTCCACCCATGCAACAAAGAAGTGGGGGGTGGATAACAAAATCACATTGGCTAACTCATCACTGTTCCACCTATGGCTGTGGGTATGAATGGCTTTTCCCTTTGGCCTTGGTCCCTCTCATTGTGTGACTTGAGAATGTAGCTCCTAACTTTCCCTCCTGAAGGGTTATGTGCTCTAGTACAGAAGGGTTCCAGTGTCCATGTGGGTTTGCAAGACAGTCTCTTGAATGCCTCTTTTTGAGCCATTCTCCAGATAAGTATGATTATCTGTGTTTCTTGCCTTCCTTTGGAGTTACCCTCTTATAAGATGTAATTCCCCTGTAATGTACAGGATCACATTTTTATGTTAATCACTGCTGCCCACTTTCATTCTATTTTTTTAATTTTAGTAATGTATATAATATAAAAATTTACATTGTAACCACTTTTACGTGTACATTTCAGTGATGCTACATCAACATTTTCCACCACCAAAACTTTTTCATCACCTAAAGAGGAAACTCTGCACCTATTAAGCAATAATTCCTCATTCTTCCCATTTCTGCCCTTAGTAATCTCAAATTTTCTTTCTCTCTGTGAATTTGCTTAGTTTAGATATTTCCTATAGGTGGAATCAAACAATATTTGTGCTTTTTTGTCTGGCTTATTTCACTTAGCATAGTGTTTTCAAGGTTCATCCATGTTGCAGCATGTCTCAGAACGTTATTCCTTTTTGTAACTGAATAATATTCCATTGCGTGAATATACTACATTGTGTTTATCCATTCATCTGTTGATGAGTACTTGGTTTATTTTCACCTTTTGACTACTGTGAATAATGTTGCTATGAATGTTGGTGTGTATCTGTTTGAGTCCCTGCTGTCAGTTCTTTCAGGTATGTACTTAAGAGTGCAATTGCTGGGTCATATAATAATTCTATGTTTAACTTTTTGAGGGGTCACCAAGCTGTTTTCCACAGTAACTGTACCACTTTATGTTCCCACCAGCAATGCATGATAATTTCTAATTTCTCCATATCCTCAACGATGCTTATTTTATTTTTCAAATAATAGCCATCCAGTTGGGTATCAAATGGTATATTACAGTTTTGATTTTCATTTCTGTGGTAATTACTGATGCTGAGCATCTTTTTGCTCCCCTCCATTCTTGACAGTCAGTAGAGTAATGTTACATATAGTGAAGCCCCAGCTTAGTGTACTGTGCTAAACTCTGTTAGATTCCAAATATAGTATCCATTTAGTTCATATTTCATATATTGAGGGTCTCTGAGAGATTGTACTTGGATAAAAAATGAGATTCTATGCTAAGAAAAGAATAATAGAGAACCTTTCTAGAGGTGTAGCATGACAAACCTGCAGAGCAAATGTCAAGGCACCGATTGGTTCCTTGGGCTAAGGCTCCCCCCCCTTTATTGTTTTTAAGCACTGCCAAATATTAAGGCAAGGAAGGCGTTACTGTTACTGGCACAATCAAAGGAAGATAACACTTGGACCAGTGGGATAAAACTGATCACAACACATGGAGTCAGAATGGAATAATTTGGAAGTCATCTCCAAAGTCAATTGAAATGGGAATCGTCTTGCTTACATCACATCATAAGTCTGTTTTAGTACTGTCCTGCAGCCTTCAGAGGGTAATAAGAAAAGTTTGATTTTTGTCTTTCCCCCAATTTTCTAGGTCTATGGGATTCAAATCATAGCTACCATGGAAACTGTACTTTGGAATTTCTGGAGCCCTTAATTATAACATATAAAAACATTTTTGTGCTTATTTTATAATTATGCATGACAGATGAGGAAGTGACTAAACGTCTTTTGACAGTGAAGAAAGACATAAGAACACTTTCTTTCTTTTTTGGTTTTCATAAAGATGCATGTATTTGAAGTGCTTTCTTTATCTGGGTGTAACTCTTCCATCTTTTGCAGATTCCGACACCATAGCTGAGCTACAGGCACTCCAGCCTTCAGCAAAGGACTTTGAGGTCAGAAGTCTTGTAGGCTGTGGTCACTTTGCTGAAGTGCAGGTGGTCAGAGAGCGAGCAACTGGGAATGTGTATGCCATGAAAGTGATGAAGAAGAAGGCGTTGTTGGCCCAGGAGCAGGTAGGAGCATTTGAACAATCACGCCCTTTCCCCTTTTTGTACTGGTATTTTCACTGCAGAAATGATAACCGGCTGATTGGTGTTAAGACTGAGTTTGCAGGCTTTCCTCTGTGATCCTATAGTTAATTACGGTTGTGTGGGCAAAATGACCTCGTGTTCTTGGCTCTTCTTGAACTGCCACTGGCTAATTTTGAAGGGTCGCAAGTTCCTCTTGATTTCTTTATTGTATTTCTAGCGTTGCATTTTATTTCACAACCAACTTGGCCTTTTAAGTAATGAATTTAAGATGATCTCTCATGACTGTCAGTTGGGAATTCAGGGATCTGCATATTGTAGGGTGAGTTCGAATAGTGTTTGCTTTTATACATACTTGATATATTTGTGTTGTGAGTTTGTGTATTTGATTTTAAAACAGGCCTTTGGGGAAGTTAAATATAATTGTTATGTGACTGGGTGCTTGTTTAGAGCAGGTAAGAAATTATCTTTTCAGTCATAGTATTTGTCTTTATTTTAAACAAGTCTCTGTCTTGGGCATATTGATTCATTTGCTGTGTTTCTAGAGAGACGGCCATTGGCCTGGCAGTTCAAGGGTAATTTATTGGTTACAGATGTTGGAGTGCACGTTGTGTGCCTGACAGTGTACCTGGCCCTGTGGGAAGCCTGCAAAAGGAGTTTTGAAGCTCCAGGACTGTTACTCTCAGAACTTAGAAACAACCTTGGGAAGCAAAAGAAAAATGCAGATATATAAAGCAGCTGCTTACCAGCTAAAGCATCACAGAAGGGAGGAACAATTAGCAAATGCACAAACAATGGTGGAAGAAGAGATATGTGAATATACAGGTTGTCGGTGAGTCAGGGACGGTTAGGAAAGGTTCACAGAGCTGAGTGAGAAAACAGGTTCCGGGCAGAGAAAAGTGGCAAGAGTGTGCCAGGTTAGACATGTGGTACGTGTGAAGCTTTCAAGGTTTGAGTGATAGAACTCTATACAGGGGATATGCATTTTTTTGTCCCAATGTTTTAGAACAACTAGACTGGGAAAAAGGGAGAAAGGAGGACATTTCCATGGTGTGTTATGGGTCCCCAAAACGCTAGGTGCAGTGATTTGCTAGGAAGCCTCACATATAATGGTACTCAGAGCTCTGATGTTTGACAGTCAAAGAATACAAAGTGAAACTAGCAAAGGTAAGAGGCATGGGTCAAGTCAGGAGGAAGCCAGGCACAAGTTTCCAAGAGTCCTCTCCCATTGGTGTTACTTGGGATGTGCTCAGTTTCCCCAGGGAGGAGTTATTATGTATATGAAATGCTGTCAGCCAGGGATGCTTATTAGAGACTCAGTGCCCAGGAATATTTTTGGGCACTGGTCACAAAGGCACCCCTAACTATGTGTGGTACCCAAATTTTAGGCTCCTAGAAGGAAAGCAGGTGTGCAGCATAAATTCACATTGTTTGTACAAACTGTTTGGGAACCATGAGCTGCTCTTCTCCTTTCTGGGAATGGAACTCTCCTGAAACCCAAGTTCTCAGATGCCAACCAATGGCCAGCCTAGTAAGCAGACCTTTCTAAGGAGAGCAGTCAGGCCTGCTATGTTAACTCCATTCTGCACAGATATGGACGGAATACTTGTTGGGTTATCTCAAGAACTGTGGTTTTGAATTCTTGTTTAGTTTGTGAGGTGGTTGGGGATGACTTAGGTTTTTGGACGAAGGAGGTTGGGATCAGAGTCTGGTTCCTGAGGGCTCCATTGAGTTTGTGTGGCCTGGATTAGAGACACAGTAGAGGGCAGGCAGCTTCTTGTCAGGGTCCAAGATTAATGTGGACTGCATTTAGGAATGAAAAGTGAGCAGCATCACAGAAAACAAAAAGAATTGGACATCACAATAATTTGGAAGAGAGGAGTGAAATATGCTCACTCAGACTCCTAAAACCTAAAAAAGAACCATCTTTCCTTTGTTCACACTTACTGAGCATCTGTTGGGTTTGGCATGCTTTTAGGTCATTGGAAAGATACATTAATTAGATGGAGCCCCTGACCTTGAGATGCTTATGGTTTAGATGGGAACTAGTGCCTATACAAAGAAAATAATCCAGCACACTACCCTGCAAGGGAGCTGTAGGGATGCTCAAATAGGTTTGCCTACCTACAGGTGAATGACCTGAGCTGTGATCCTCTGTGAGATACGAGCTGGGGGAATAGATTTCAAAACGATACACACAACAGAAGTCAGTTAAAACCACCCATTCATTCCTTACAAGGGAAAATAAAAAAGAGAGAGGTATGGTCCTTAACTGAGGATTTGGAATTTAAGGACATGAGAGAGAGAAGCCAGCACAGGGAGTGAATGAAAGGAAATGTCAGGAAGTAGGAGAGAAGGTGGTGTCCTGCAAACAAGGACTGTCCCCTAGGAGAGGCCAGCATGCCTGCCCAGATTTCTGAGGGAACCGAAGACGTCCAGAGAGACCCTTTCCTTTGACGGAAGCTTCTGGGGTCAGATAGGGAGGTAGTGGTGAACAAGTGAAGGGGTAAACTGTTCAGACTGGCCAACCTGAATTGAATGCATTTTATGTACCAGCAAATCAGGTAGGGTTTGAGTTGATATTTCCCATATGTGTTAGGTGTATCATTGGTGGTATGTGAGATGGTTTTAAATAGTATATGGACAAACTGTTTTAAAATATTTAATAATTTAATAGTAACTAGCATACGAATTTGGAAACTGAACATAGGGCCAGGCTTTTACGGCGCTCCATGTGCCTCATCCCAGTCTGCGTTTCAGGCTCCTCGTCTGTAAGATGAAGATAGTGTCTGCCTGCTGGTGCTGCAGTGAGGGTTAGCTCACAGAGCTTCTCTCAGAGGACTGGGCACATAGTGAGAGCTCGAAGAATGGTCTCTGCTAACTACAGTGGCAATAGAGGGCATGCATAATTCAAAATGGAATTAAAACAAATATATAAAATGATGTAATAACAGTACACTGATTTATCTTGAATGGTTGCAAAGGAGATACAAGCATTATACATATTTTCGAATAATTTAACATAAAGCGGTAACCAATTTCTAAGCTATTAAAGCAAATTAATTCAGTGATTAAAAACAGTGCTAACGAGCATATCCAAACCTGTGACTTTCACAGATGTTAGAATAAATAAAAGGTGAATTTTAAATGCATTTTTAAAAAGTGTTGAAACAATTATGAACTTAAAGAAAAGCTGCAAGTACAGTATACAATTTTTTCCCCAAACCATTCAAAAGTAAGCTGCCAATCTGAGTCCCACTGCCTCTGAATACTGTAGTGTGCATTTCTTACAATAAGAATGTGCTCCCACAAAGCTACAGTATAACCATTAAAATCAGAAAATTAACAAATATACTTCATTATCATTTAATCCCTCGACCCCATTCAGGCTTTACCAGTTGTCCCAGTAATGTCTTTTATTTATTTATTTATTTTGCATGGGCAGGCACTGGGAATCGAACCCGGGTCTCTGGCATGGCAGGTGAGAACTCTACCTGCTGAGCCACCGTGGCCCGCCCTCCAATAATGTCTTTGAGAACAGAGGCATCTAGATCAGGATCATGCATGGCATTCACTTGTCCAGAATTTTCAGTCTCATTCTATCTGGAACAAGTGCTCAGTCTTTCCTTGGCTCTTGTGACTTTGATGGCTTTGAAGATCACAGGGCAGTTATTTTATAAAACTTGGATTTGTCTGGTGTTGCCTCATGTCAAGATTCCTCTTTGACAGGAGCATCATAGATGTGATTCTGTGTCCTTCTCATTGCGTCACAGCAGGTGACTCCCAATTTCAGTGTACTGCATTTATGATGATGTTCACTCTGAGCAACATGATTAAAGTGGTGTCTGCCAGGCTTCTCCCCTTTCATAATTGTATATTTTGTTGGGAGATACTTTAAGGAACTATCCCATTCCTCATGTGACTTTCAATTTATTCACTTATTTATTTATATCTGAATGGACCTGTCTTTTCTTATTTGAGTCGGTAATTACAATCTGTCACTGTATTTATTTTGATACACAAATTGTCCCCAGGTTGGTCAATGGGAACCCCTCAAGGGGCGCCTGTGTTCTCTTGACGTATCACTGGCATTCTTTGAGTATTTTCTTGTTTTCTGACATAAAATGTTCCAGATTTTTTTTTTTGTCCATGCCCTGGAAGCAGTCATTTTTCCAAGGAGCCCTGGTTCCTTTTGTTGGAAGAGGCATTTAGTGTCCAAGATCTGGGTCCCAGGTGTTCCTTAGGTGTTCTTGCTGTTCCTGGGCCCCCTTCAGTGGACAGAGTTAGGGAGGACATGTGTGTGTATACAGTATACCTGCACACACATGTGCACCCCTACACACACACACATCTGTATTTATCTCTCACTCTAAAAACTGGAAGCCATGAGATCACACCAGTACTCCAATTCCACTCCAGCTTCACATGGTTCATTCTCAAGTTTTCACCTTTTCCATGTATGGAACGCTCTTTTCTGACATTGCCCTTAATGTTTTTACATATTTTTTCAATCCCCCTGGTATATAGCTAATCTATCTTTCTTGCCATCCCCACTCCTGCATGGGTTCAGGTACACCTCGCTCCAGGCCATTCTGACACGTGGCTGCTTCCCCATCCTGCTTGGGCCCTGTGATGGATTGTCCTTCCCTCAGTCATGGTGCTGCCCTCCTCACTGTCCTTGGGCTCTGTTGCCCCACACTTAGCTGCCCTTCCATGCTTTTCCTTGCTGAACTTGGCCTCTGAGCCCCCAAGGTGCTTTTTCCCTCTCACCCCCCACCCCTAGCCTGGCACCCTGTCCTGGGCCATGGGGCTCCCTTTCCCTACTACCATTTCCCCACCACCAGCATGGATTTCTACGTTGTTTTACTCATCTTAATGAAATGAGTTTAGTAATGAATTCATTGTCCAGGAAAGGAAAATATTTAAATTAAAAAAATATGAGTTGACTCTAGAGAAAGATGCTAAGTAAATAATTGGACAGGTACTGTGTGGATTTGGCAAAATTTTTGAGCAAAATGGTGAATGACTGAGATTTGTAGAATGCCAGGCTAAGTGATGGCTTTAAAAAACACACACACACCAAAGCTAGAGATACCAGTTTAGGCTTAAAAAGTGAAGAAGGAGCATTTTTTCATGTTTTGTTCTTTTTTTGTTATAATTGTCTAAACGGCATCATCTTTTTTCTCCCCTAGGTTTCATTTTATGAGGAAGAACAGAACATATTATCTCAAAGCACAAGTCCTTGGATCCCCCGATTACAGTATGCCTTTCAGGACAAAAATAACCTTTATCTGGTGAGTCTTAATGTTGATCTCTATGGAATTAGTCTAGTGCTGTGATACACAGATATCATAGTCATCAAATGGAATGTGGTTTTTTGCCCTAGCGCTCCGTGTCATCTGGTGTTCATTCAGTTTCTCTCCTGACTTTGAGATGTGCCCTTTTTCTCCTCGTTCTGAAGATTAGAGAAATCTAGATGAGTTAGAGAAAGATTTCTCTAATCTTCAGAACGAGGAGAAGATTTAGAAACACGTCCATTTAATGTTGGGAATCATAGCTTGCTTAAAGGGCAATAATGAGAAGGCATTTATTTGGAAATAGTCCATTATTGCCTTAATTAGAATATTGCTTTAATCTTCAAAAATTGAGATGATAATATATGCTGATTATAAAGAAGTACAAAGGCTGTAGAAATATACCCGGTAGAAAGGAAAGTCCTCTGTCTTCCTTTCCTAAGGAAACAGATGTTATGTATCTTCTTTCTGAAACTTTACTGTGCCTAGTAGAAAATATCTGTCTGTATGTGTAATACATCTATATAATTTGCTCTACAAAAATTGCATGTTACTCTCTACTCTACTTGCTTTTTATCTTTGTAGAGTATGGGCATAGGTATGGGCATCCTTCTGTGTTAGTTTATACACGCCTGTCTCATTCTTTAGAAAGTTGACATCACTTTCTCTGATGTGCATATAACAGAACTTGCAGAATGCTGAAGGTTCATTTTGGGGCCTCGTTTGGTCTCTGGGTGGTTTACATTCCTCAGAAGTAGAAACAAGTTTTATGCTTAATTCAGCTCTTAAGATAACTATCCCATTGCCTTGGATGGAGATAGACGTCTATCTCCTGAGCTTACGCAGAAGAGAAAGGGCAACAGAGAGACAGACTCCCACCTGTCTTGAACTTCCTTGGGGCATTTTTTGGGGCATCTTCACTGTCTTTATTTCTGACCTAGAATGAATAGTTTATATGCCTTGATTTCCTATTTTTGAGAAGCCCAGCTGCCTGGAGAAATATTACCCAGCTCTGCCTAAGCCTTCTGAGCAAGGATGTTCCCGTGCACATGCAGAGGGACACTGGCCTTGCACTGACCACGTGCTGCTTTCAGAATGTCTACACCACATGTGTGAAACACTCCTTTCCTCGAATATCATCTTAGAGTCTTTGCTTCCTTGAGACATGGGTCATCAAGCCCTCATCTTCACAAATGACCTAGGACCGTTGTTGCATAGTGTGACTTGTGCCCTGTGCTCTCTGTATCCTTTGAAGTCCCGCATGTTTGGATATAGTAACAAGCCTCTTCATGATCCCTTAGAAAAGTTCCCTTGAATCATCAGGGTTTTTTGTTTTGTTTGCTTATTTTTTGTTGTTTTGGGTATTTTAATTGGAGCTCTTGAAGAGATTTAGAACACTAGTTTTTTTTTTTTTTTTTTGGTATGCTGTATGGTGGGGGTCATGTTTCAATCTTTTCCCATGTGAGTATCCCATTATTGCAGCACCATTTGCTGAATACTTTGTTTTTTCTTTCTTTTCCTGTTTGTTTGTTTTGGGAAGTGCGTGGGTCAGGGATTGAGCCTGGGTCTCTTGAGTGGCAGGCGAGAATTTTACCACTGAACCACCCTTGTGCCCCTAGAACACCAGTTTTTAAGGATAAACTTCATTCTATGATCTATATCACAGGCAGTTCTAGAGTTAGGAAGGGCATTGACTTTTGGCAAAAGCTGACAGTCCATGGTTTTCTGGTCTATCTTGCACCTGGTTTTGTAGGTATATATTTCTCTTCCTCTGGGTTGAAGAGCTCATCTTCTGAATATCTAGTCTTACACATCTTCTTCTTGAAAATAAGCATTGTTAAGATGATCCAGGATTTTCACACCATCAAGCTCAATTTTGGTAGAGGAGACAGTGACAAACTTTGGGTGTGCTGTTTGTAAAGGAGCTCAGTTGAGGGTGAGCGATGCAGCTCATGTGGCAAGCTACTGCTCAGTTCCTTTGGGGAAACTACCTGCTTGCCTCCATGGTGGCCAATGAGGATGAACAGACTGACCTTGGAAATGATACTCATGCACAGTTCCTGCTATGTTGTGATTGTAGTTGTGTGTGTGTGTGTGTTAATGGTTCAGGAGGATAGTACTTGGGCAATTTGAGAATTTTAATCGCTTTGGGATCCCCATTCTTCTCACTCCCAACCAACCTTGTTACAACTTTCCCTTCTTTTTGTTGAATCATGGATTTAGCTGCTGTGAACTTCCAATTAGACATAGCCTTCCTGGAATACCTTGTGGATTGGGAACACCTATTGATTCCTCTGATCAGGACAAGTTCCCAGCTGCAGGGCCTTCCTTTTATTGGACGTTTTTGAATGTGGGGCTTCCATCTTGATTTTGCCAAAAGTATCAGCATCCTTGTTTCGTGGCTGTTTTCTCCATTTTTTTTTTTTATCTGCCATGTTGCAAGATGGGAAAAATCTTGAAATGACTGTTTTCTGGAGTTCTGATTGCCTCAGCACATGAATACCTGGGTGCAATGACATTTGGGCACCTTTCTTTTAGTGACTCTGTTGGGTATGACTGATGGTATCTTGTACTATTTTCTTGTTTGTATTCTCTTCTTAGGTATTTTTGGTATTTTGGAGTAAAATGTTTACTGAGGGCAGAATTTTCATATAAAAATCCAAAATTAACATAGTAATTAAGATATGCCTATAGATCCACCCTCCCCTTTCTCCATTTCTGAAATAGCTAACACTCTGAAAAACCTGAAGTTGACAGCAAAACTTGACTTGAACGCAGCTTGTGGCAAAACATGACCCTAACTGACTTGAAGCTATTTGCAGTAATTATTCATTTCCCTTGGTGTGACCATTCTTATATTTTGCTGCAAAATTATGAATATGTTTGACTATGAGGTGTTGTCCCAGATCCTGCTGAGGGTGTTACAGAATAAATAGTAAATGCACCATTTTACCTTTCTAAAATCTGAAAAACTCTGAATCCAGAAATGCACTGTGCTGTAAGATAAGGGGATTGTCGCTCAATAGTGGCATTGTAAAGTTCTGAAATTCCATTGTACCCATTGGCAATTTAAAGGTTGCTAAGTCTGTGAAGTTTCGAGTAACTTATGAATCACATATACTCTTTTGGTAGTTGAAGATTATTTGTAATGCAACGGCAGTTTAATTGGAGATAATAATTTAAATCAACCAGGGAGAAAAAAGGATTCCACCTTTTCTGTCTCACCAAGCTGCCTGTTCTCCCCAGCCCTGCTTCTTCTGTGTGGGTTCAGGCCTTTACCCTCTCTTGCCTGCATTATTGAGATAATCTCCTAAGTGTTCTCGCTGCCGTCTGTCTTGCCCACCTCCAGGTCTTCTACAATTGCAGCCGAAGTCATCTCCCTATTAAAACCCTTCAAGACTCCCTACTGCATTATGGGTGGTGTCCAGATTATTCTACATGGCTTACAAGGACTATCTCATACATGCCTCCAGCCTCGAGGTCTGCCATTTCTCTCCTCACTTTACATTTGTCCTGACCTTCCCTTTAGTGCTTGGAATTTGCCTCTCATGTTTTTGCATGGTGTTCACTCTTTTACCCCTTATCTGGGTAACTCCCATTCCACCTTTTGGGCTTGGGTCAGATGTCACTGCTTGTAGAAACCTTTCCTGGACCTTCTAAATTCTAGGATGGGTGTCCTCTGCTGTATGTTCATAATGCTCTACTCTTCTCCTTCATGGGTGGGTGGTGTTCTCCACTAGGTACTTCCTCCACGAGGGGAGCAATTAATGTCTCCTTTGCTCCCAGTAGAGCTTCAGCAAGTAAATGCTTAAGAAATATTTATTAGATGAATACATGATTAATTTCATAGACATTGATTTACATACAAATATACTTACCATGTTAAGGAAATCATAACATGTTAGTAACATGAGCTTTGCTCTCTTAAGTATATAATTCAGGGTCATCTCTGAGATTTTAAAATTTTGGAATGTAGTGGAAGGAAATTGGACTTTGAGTCCTTGTGAATTTTGATGGTTAAAAAATTTTCATTTGTGGTTCTTACTAATGAATGTGGCTTATCATTTTCTGATATATCAAAAATTGTAGCAAACTCTGTTGTAGTGTCTGGTTCTATATAACAAGGCTAGTACTATGTTCTGGCAGGCAGCCCATGGAAACAGTGCTTTGTTGAATAGGTTCATGATGAAATATGTTCACCAATGTCCTGCCACGAAGGAGCTGATCTTTACAAAGAAAGCATTATTTTGCAACTCAGCGCTTGTAGTATTGTTATCTCTAAATTCTTGGTGAGAATCTTAAAGCTTGCAGACTTTGTATTGATGTTTTTCATACTATAGGTCTTTTCAGTCTACCCTAACTTAAAGCCCATAATTGATCTCTAAACCTTCTTCCCTGCTGTGACTTTACATTGACTTCTCTCTGTGCTTTCCATTGTTTTCCCCCAGTTGCACATAGAGATGTATTAGTTAAGACTAAGCTACTATAACAAAGAGACCAAAGTACAGTCTGAGCTGGTGGGGTGGCTCTGTTGTTTGCAATAATTTAGGGACCCAGGTTCTTTCCATCTTGTGGCTCCCCCATCCTTTTGGATATTTTCCTCCTTTGCATGATTGGGCCATGTACATGAAGTTGAGCCATTTCATATCTTTGTTCTAGCTGTGGATAGGAGGAAGGAGCAGAAATTCAGGGCAAACAAAATTCCTTTTACACAAAATGACATGAAAAAGTTGGATGCATCATTTCCTCTCACATTTTGTTGGCCAGAACTTAGTCACATGACCATGTGTAGCTGCTAGGGAGGCTAGGAAATGTACTGTCTAGCTAGCTGTGTGGTCTATATGTAGCTGAAATTCTATTACCATGGAAGAAGGAAAGAATGGATTTGGGGGTATAATTAACCATCTGCCACAGAGATTACACCACCTACTTTTGTAAGTAGTAAAAGGCAGAGTTGGGATTCAAAGTTAGGCCCTCTAGTCCAGTGCACATATGCTTACTAAATGCATCATATTGCCTTATCCCGAACCACTTCTAACAGGATCCTGGTTCTGGTGTCCTGCTTGGGATTAATTCTTTATATTTCTGGTCTCAGTTTCAACTCACAGCTGGACAATTTTGTGGGCAGTATTTCCTTTCTATGTAGGAAAAAATTGCAAGTGGGCTGCTTCCAGGCACTGACCCCATGGCCCATATGATCACCAACCTGTGCCATTGTTGGGAATCTGCATAGCATTAATGAATACAACTTCATCATTTATTTTAGTGAAATGTGGCAGTTTATGATAGTTTTGACAATGAGACATGTGCTGTTTTGATCTTTTGGGTAAGATTATCTGGTTTTCCAGCATGTCTCAAAACCTGCCAGCGTGTCATGTGTTGCTGCTACAGAAGCCAGGTTTGGAAGCTGGCTAGCCATCATAAGGAGGCTTCTGCTTGGCATTTTGTTCCTCGTTTGATTACTGCTCTTTGTTTGGTATCACCAGAGTCACTGGCTTTTTCAGTGTCAGTTTTCTCATTGGTGAGATGATATATTAAGACTTTTTATTGACCCCAATTCAATTGCTAAGTGTACTGTCACCACTGGTGGCAGGGGTGGGAGTGAGGTTCTGTAAGTTCCCCACACCTTCTAAATAGTTGTTCTGTGTCTTGATCTTTTGAGGAACCATATTTCAAGTGAGTACATTTAGAATTTTATCATTTTAGGAACCACATTTTTGTTATGTCCTGGTTTGCTGGACCCCATCCTCAGAGATTCTGATTCTGTGGGTCTGGGATGGGGCCCAAGAATTTGTGTTTCTAAGTCCCAAATGATGCATCCCCAGAGTGCAGCAGCATCACTTGGGACTTAGTTAGAAATCCATTGTCCTGTGGCTGTAGTGATGGTTTGATTTCTGGTTCCTGGTTCTTCCTTTGCCCCTTCCCACACCGGAGATCCCTTCCCTTGTCCCTTCAGGCCAAGGAATGGTAGCTGCTGCCTTGCTGTTACTTGGCCCTGAATAAATACCTAGTTTATTTCCTTTGATCCTGCCTAGGCCTTTGTAAATAGTCCCTTAATGAATATCCTCAACTACCTAGTTTGAGTGGCTGTTGGTTTCTTGCCAAGACCCTAGCCAATTCAGTGCTCAGTAAGGATTTTTTGAATGGAATGAATGAATCAGTCTAGGATTCATATATTCTAAAATAAAGGGACATCTCTCTTTTTGTTTTGGTTACCTTATTTTTTGAGAAGAGTAACTTAGGGTCTCTTCCAGGAGTCCCTTTGCTTAGAGGATTCCTTCCCTCCTCCATATCAAAGATCAGAAACACTGGGCCCAGCGGATAATGATGCCAATAGCATTTTACATTTTTATGACTCTCTTAGCTAAGCTGATCATAGTGCAAGCATTTCAAGGAGACATTTTCAAGAGGTTGCCAGCATGGTGTGCTTCTAATGATGCCATATGCAAATTGGAATAGAGTACTATAGAACTATTAAATATTCATAGCCCATGAATGCATGTATGTGCATAGAAGCATAGGTGTGCATGGGTGTGTGGACGCACTAGCATACTCGCAGTCCTGCCCTTCATTTCACATGTAGCACAACTGATGGAAATTGCCAATCCTGTTGGTTGGGGGTATAGATGCAAATACCAACAGAGAAGCAGCCGATCTTTCCAAACTGAACACATGTAAGATTTGCCCTTTAATTAGCATCTGCAGCTGCTGCCATCGTAAGGGTCTGTCCCTGTTTCCCTGAAAGCCTAACTTTTAAAAGAGCAAGTTCATTTTAGCTCCAAGCCAGTCTCATCTGTCAATTGCTGTGCTTTCTCTGCCATCACAGTGATGCCACATTATTTAAATTTTTTTTTTTTTTAAATATGGAGTGCTTCACGAATTTGCATGTCATCCTTGCACAGGGGCCATGCTAATCTTCTCTGTATCCTTCCAATTTTAGTATATGTGCTGCCGAAGCGAGCACAATGCCACATTATTTAGGGCTCTTTCACTGTAGGTCTTTTTTTTCTTCCCCCTTTGATTACCTTGCCTCCATGGTCACCATTTGGGTGATCTTGAGCTGTCCATTGTGTGCAGGATATCTGAATCCTGTCCTTGCAAGGATGAAGGGTCGTTGCCTCAGTGCTGATGGGCTGGGTATTTTCAGGCCCTTTGTTGATCAGTGACCTTCTCTTGACATATAAAAAGGCTTCAGGTAGTCACTGAAAAAATGTAAGCAGCAGAAGCAGTGGCTGTACAAGGGAAACACTGATGTAGATACGTTTAATCTTGGTTGGCCTTGAGAGGCACATTGGCTCCATAACCTCATCAACAGTGGGTCCTGGTACAGTGCTGGGCTAGTTGCACCGGAATCACCCTGGGAACATTCTTTTAAAAATGTCTGGACTCCACCATGAAGCTCGAGCTGTGAATTCAGGAGTAAGTATATAAGTATATATTTATATATTTAATATATTTATGTATTTTTAGTACAATTTTATTGAGATATATTCACATACCATATAATCATCCAAAGTGTACAATCAGTGGTTCGCAGTATCATCATGTAATTGTGCATTCATCACTACACTCAGTTATGGAACATTTTCATTACTCCAAAAAAAAAAAGAATAAAAATAAAAAAAGAACACCCAGAACATCCCATTCCCTATCCCACCCTATTATGTATTTTTTGTCTTTATTTTCTTACTCATCTGTCCATACACTGGACAAAGGGAGAGTCAGTCAGAAGGTTTTCACAATTACATGGTCACATCATAAAAGCTATATAATTAAATAGTCATTTTCAAGAATCAAGGCTGCTGGAATACAGTTCAAGTTTTAGGTATTTCCTTCTAGCTATTCAAATACACTAAAAACTAAAAAGAAATACCTATAAAATGCATAAGAATTATCTCCAGAATGACCTCTCATCTCTCTTTGAAATCTCTTAGTCACTGAAACTTTATTTTGCTTCATTTCTCTTTCCCCTTTTGGTCAAGAAGTCTTTCTCAATCCCCCTATGCCAGGTCTATGCTCATCCCCAGGAGTCAGGTCCCATTTTGCCAGGGAGATTTACACCTTTGAGAGTCATGTTCCACAAAATTGGGAGGGCAGTCAGTTTATCTGCAGAGTTGACTTTCAGAGAGAATTCACATTAGAGCAATGAAAGAGGTTCCCTGGAAGTGACTCATCGGCATAGTTATAAGTAGGCTTACCTTCTCCTTTGCAGGAGTGCATTTCGTAAGGGCAGGCACCAAGATTGAGGGCTCAGCCTGTTAAATGGGTAGTTCCCAATGCTTGTGAGAATGTCAGGAATTCCCTAGGTGGGGAAGTTTAATATTTCCACATTTTCCCCCAGCTCCTCAAGGGGACTTTGCAAATACTTTTTTATTTTCTGCCCAGATTACTCTGGGATGTGTCAGTGCCTCACACTAACCTGTACAAACCAACAAGATCTCACTCCTATTCAAGATGGAACCCATATTTGTAACAAGCTCTCTAAGTGGTTGTGATGAGAAGGACACATACTGCTTAATTAAAAAAATATGTATTTTTCATTTCATTAGAATGTTAGCTCTCTGATGGCAGGGATATTCATCTGTTTTCTTCACTGCTGTGTTCCTAATAATTTAGGATAATGCTTGGCAAAAAGTAGGCACTCAAATATTTGTTCGAATGAATATGTGTCTTTCCCATTTTTTTTTTTTTTGTTATGCTATATGGTAGGGTCACATTTCATTATTTTTCCCTATGAGTATCCCATCATTGCAGCACCATTTTTGAATTTTTGTTTTGTTTGTTTGCTTTGCTTGTTTGGTTTTTGGGAAGTGCATGAAACAGGAATTGAACCTGGGTCTTCTGCATGGCAGGTGAGAATTCTCCCACTGAACTACCCTTGCACCCCCTCCCATTTTGAATAAGTGTTCCCCAGTGATTTTGTTGGGGAGGTAGGCTTGGAAAGCCCATCCCCAGAAGAATTCTCAGTCTTATTGGGCTAGATGCCACATTTTGGGGGTGATCAGTGCCTCACTGGGCATCTTTGAGTAGTGGAATTCAGGGACAGTGTCACACTTTTGGACAAAACCAGATGTAGTAAATGGACTGTAGCACAGACTGGCTGGTGTCCTAATATCTGTTCATTTGTGCTGTACTTATTCTGGTCTTTGGTTCACAGCAAGTCTTGGGATACAAAGACTTGAGGACCTTTGTTTTGTGACTTTTGTTAATGCTTTTGAAGCCTCTTGATTTGGCTTTTTAAAAAGTCCAAAAGTGTTTCCTGAAGAGTCCTGGTTCTTTAATAGTTTTTAAGCTGAACAACATGATGATCAATCAGTCCTGGGTCAGCCATGAACGAGGCATCTTTCCCAGGGCTCCATTCACACCAGAGTGAGCAACCACCCTACAGGAAGAAAATTTTGGGATATGAATAACACCTTTACTTACTCACTGTCTAATCTCCCTTCATCTAATGGTCTATAATTGGAATATTCAGTGGGGTAGCTTGGATCATGTTGGTGAGTCAAGCTTGGTGAGTTTATTTGATAAGGATTCAATTTATTTAGAACCTTGTCATTTAGTATGTATTTTGACCTCATGTTGTGGGGCATGCTGCCTAGCAGCTGCTATAATTTTTGTTGCTTATTTTTTCCATCAACTCTGGTTTTTGAAGAGTGATGCATCCATGGAAAGTTGCTTGTAAAATGATTAATTTAGGTGCTGATTTTTAACTCAGGAACTTGGATTTTCTAAATAGGAGCAAAGAACACATACCTTTTTGTCTTTTCAAGAGGTTATTCTTATTTTCTGAACTTTTTTACTGGTCATTACAAATAGAATTTTCCAGATTAGCTGCTATGTACAAAATAATAATGGTCAGTTTGTAAGCTCTTAAAACTTGCCAGCGTTTCCTATGCATTAAACTTTGTCAACCTTAAACTTAGAAGCAGTCCTGTTTTTTTTCACATCTTTAATAGAATCAGATTAGAAAATTTGTAACTACATTTGGCGTCATAAATATGCATTGTTCTCATTTTAAGACATTTCAGTTCTAAAAGCGGAGTACTTTTGTTATTATCTGTGAAATTCTCTTTTTCTGTTGGGTGGTGAAGACACTTTAAGTGGAAATATATATTTAAAACATGTGCAATGTGACATTCACCCACATAACTAGGGCCGGTAGAGAACCAAGTTGGGGTGAGGGGGTGAGGTTTAGGCAGCCAGGTGGTTCCTGTGGGTTCCTACTGGGCAGGGACAAGTAGCCTACATGTGCTGCAAATTTTGGAAATAAATGTGCATTTTTAGCTATCACCCTTCTTAGGTGTTGCTATTCTTATTAGTTCGTACATCAAAATTTTTTGGCAAATACAAATAAAAAAGGTATTTCTGTTATCAGTAATGAAACCTTACTCTTCAAATGAAATTGTCAGGTGTCTGATTGAGTGTTTGCCAGGAGTAAGGTGTCAGGTGAATGGGGTGTACTATGAAGTTACATGGGGTCCTCAGAGAGCATGGGCAAGGCACTGTCTCCTCCAGGGGTGTCTGATATGGGGATGACTCGGTGTTAGGCAGTCTTCGTGGAGTCTTCATGGGACCAGGCTGGGGTCTTAAGAGATGTGTGCAGATGTTCCAGTTCTGGCTTGTCTAGAGCTTCCTTCCAATTCTAGACTAAAAGCAGCATGAGGTTGGAAGATGATACTGAGATTTAACATCCCAGAGTTGGCTTCTGGAATGCAGTAATGTGAAAGATGATGTTTTTTAAAGACATTTATTTGGATCTTGCTGTTTTCCAGAAAGGACTTGAGCCAACTTAAAAGATGTTTATAGCATGGCTAATAAAATTCAGCACGAAGGGCGGGGGGGAGAACACCATCAGGGTTAGCGTGGTTGCCTGGTGGTCAGAGTGGACCCTGCTTCTTGGCAGCCGGAGCAGAAGCGCGTGTGCAGCCAGGGTGGAAGGAAAGGAACTGAGTGGCAGCCCAGGACCACCCCTGTGGACCTGGTCCTGTGTGGTCTCCACATAGTGCTGTGAGCGGGTATCTTATTGCCATTCTATGGAAGATGGCATTGAAAAAGCCAGAGAGGGAGAGTCACTGAGTTGGAGTTTGAAGCCCCCCAACAACCAGCCTCCAAAATGGGTGTGGACTCAGTACTATCACTCCCACTTATCATCGAAAGAAGGAAGAATTTTAGCTCTTTGCGTCAGGGTTTTTGCTAATCAATTTTTTTTTTTTTTACCTGAGGTTTCACTCTATCTACTTCTACGTTTTTCCCCTATATGTGCCAACAATTGTAATAGGATTTTTCCTGACAAAAAGAGTTCATACTTTATCCTATATAGGATGTCACTTTATGTTATCATGAACAGATTTCCATGGTGGTATGAATGGATGGAAACCATCCTTTTTTTTTTTTTTTAACCCTAACTCTTACGTATATATAGAGGTAATCTGCATAGTGTTTACAAGATTTACAAGTGAAACATAGCTTTCATTGTGGCACTCAGTTAATGTTTGTACCTAGAAAATAAGTAAACAAACCATTCATTTTTAATATCTGCTTCATATTCCATCATTTGGCTATATCATGTTTTCATTGGTCAAATGTTGAATATTTATGTGATTTTTTAGATTTTCTTTTCCTGTTAAAGCAATGCTGCAGTGACTATTTATGTACTTAATTATGTGCAGACTATTTTAAGTACCTATAAAATAAATTGTTAGAAGTGAAATTATGTGGTCAAAGTGTGTATAGTCACATTTAAATTTTTAACAGACTCTGACTTGCCTTCCACACTGACTGTTAAAATAAATGATTGTATCACATTTATTGTTTGCTTCCTAATATCTGCTGGCTGCTGAGAATGCAAGAGAGTTTGGTACCCTCCAGGAATTTCCATCTATGATGTATACCTCATCTGAGAGAATGTCTGGGGTGTCAGCTGGTGTGGGTGGATGAGTGGGTAGATTTAATTCAACTTTTCAAGCTTGCCTTGCAAACATTGTACATGGTGTCTGGGAATAGTCTTTCATTATGTTGATTCTCTTGGGTAATGGATGTAATTTCCTTTGGGCAGAGACCTCATCCTTGGTGACTTAGAGTATGTCTCACACATTTTCACTGCGTTCTGAAGGCATTGCAATTACAACACGTCAGGCGGTATTTGAGGATCTAATCGAGGTGTTCCCTTTTTTCGTTTTGTTAAGAACTAATCACTTTTGTGTTCTATACAGGTCATGGAGTATCAGCCTGGCGGGGACTTGCTGTCACTTTTGAATAGATACGAGGAACAATTAGATGAAGCTATGATTCAGTTTTACCTGGCTGAACTGGTTTTGGCTGTTCACAGTGTTCATCAGATGGGATATGTACATCGGTAAGTGAGGCCCTAGCAGTACACTGCGAATTTATCCATATCACATAAGAGTACCTGCAATACAGTGACTGGGTAGATGATTTCAGATCAAAATAAGGCCTCATCCAGTTTTTACTCAGTCTTACCTGTAACTGGTTGAAAGTCAACTTTGAAAATAACGGATATTTCAGCTTGTCCCTTCAACTGTGTAATAGATCTAGAATTGTAATATTGTCAAGTTTGCTAGTAAGATCTGTTAATATAGCTAATACAATCAGGCACCCTTGCATGGATTCTTGGGTTATGTGATAGAATGATAAAATGTGATTTGCAGAAGGAAATGGAAAAACATGTAGAAATGGAAGACTCTGGAGTTGTAATTAATTGTACCCATAATTTACAAAGTTGTTCCATAAAATCCTCACTCAATAAGTGTTTCTTCACATCCTCACTCATCTGATGTTTTAGGTGTATTTGAGAATGTTATGGTAATGGAATGATGGCTAGACCAGGAATCATGAAATCTGGAATAGAGTCTTATCTTTCCTACTGACCAGCCACATGACATTGGGCAAGTCCCTTAGCTTTTTTGGCCTTAGTTTTTATAATATAAAATGTGTGTCTGTAGAAGAAATAATTCATCTAATACCATGTTTTTTTTAAAACTTAAATCTGTTCTGAAAATTTATGCTAATTTATATCAATCAATACAGAGTCTATATAGCAGAACATATAAACTAAGATTCTTGGCAGAATTGATATGCTGCATTAGCAGTTGCCCGCTGATTGGCTTAGAGAAAACCATACTAATTTGCGGCCCCAATTTTCTTGCAGAGACATTAAGCCTGAGAACATACTCATTGACCGAACAGGGCACATCAAGCTGGTGGATTTCGGATCCGTTGCTAAAATGAACACAAATATGATGGTAATGAGATGGAATGAGATAGCTTAATAGAGCATATACTGAATAGGTTTCTGTGGTCCCAATAAGTTTGGGAAATATTGAATTAAAGCTGAATGATGTCTTAAAACCTTCTTCTGCCAATGTATGAAATTATTCCATGAAAGATGGAGATGGGAGTATAGACTTGTTTCTCAGATTTATTTGACCTTGGAGTCCTTTTATGTGTAGTACTTGTCAATACCCTGTAAAATATTTTTAGAAACACTCTTATAATTTGGTTAAAAAAGAAAAATGCTTGTTTTGTTTTTCCTTAATTTTTTTTTGCTTGTCATTGGCTATCTTTGGTTATATTACTTGAAGTTATTTTGGTGAAAAAAAATACCTTTTGATAAAATGTAACCTTCTTTATCTTAAATCCTCTATTTCCCATGCAGCAAAATTGAAAGTGGTCACTGAAGCGTTCAAACTGAATATTCCTAAGTGTTAGGAACCGAATGCTCAAAATGTCATATGTATATTCTGGACCTTTGATAAAAATTAAACTGTATTCCACATGCTAATTAGGAAAACAGGAGGATAGCTGTTGAGACTAAGAGTGTGAGTGCTTTAGAAAATAGCAGGGTTAAAAAAAAAGATTTAAAAAAAATCTAAAAAAAAATCTTATAAAATTGGTACATACTAAAATGTGAATTTTGACGTCAACTACACAAAAACTGCTGAGTCTAAGAGAAAGACAACTTAGGTTTTAAGACTAATTTCACAATGGAGTCGTTTAGTGACCTAGACATATCCTTAGGAATTTGGCTATAACTTTCTCTAGAAAATGCTGATTCTAGTTAAAATGCATAAATTAAGAGGTTAGAGAAGCTGATCTTCAAGATTCCCTACCTTCGCCCTATCCCCCTTCAAGTTCCTTGGAAGAAAGATGGTTATTGCTAGTTTGATGTTAGAAGAAAGCCTGTGGTTGTGTAGCTCTTTGTACTCCAGTGTCTAGCTTCCCTGTTTTGCAGATCTGATATATACCTGAGATCATTTACGTGATGTTCAGGCCCTTGGAAAAACAAGCTCTCTATGCTGCCTAAAGTCTGAGTTTTTCAAGCTCAGCATGATAATTTTTTTCTTTCATGTTATGTTCTTATAATCAATTCATTTGATTATTATACTAGGAATTATGTTACCCAAAGTGCCTTATGTATAAAAATTTTTATGTATAAATCAGACAGTCATAAAAACTTAGGTATTGCATTTAGTGGAATAAATTCAATTAAATTTATTCAGAAGACATAAAGCTAGACCATGCAAAGATTTATCATCTGAGATTCAAAAACGTGTGTTACGTTAGTGACATTGATAAACTCATGCATCTAGAAATATATTGAAGCATAAGAACATAGTCTAATAATACAACCTCAGCACTATGACATTTTAGCTGGGCTGATTCTGTCGTGCAGGCTGTGCTGTGCACAGTAGGATGTTCAGCAGCACCCCTGGCCTCTCCCCAGTTCATGCTTGTAGCATCCCCCCCTCAAGCTGGGACAACCAAAAATGTCTCTAGATATTGTCACATGTCCCCTGGGGGATAAAATCACCTCTGGTTGAGAATCACTGCAGTAGACTGAGAAGCATCAAAAAGCCAGTTAATTTATAGCTGGCAACATGCATTTACAATAAGAAAACCTACTCAGAAAACTAGTTTCAGATCCACAAACACTGTTTTGTAAACAAATGGGAGGTGAGAGTAAAGCCCCATATCCATGCCTGGAGCCACTGTTAACAACTTTTGGTGGAGAGACAGAGTCCCTATACGTCTCAGGGTTTTATTTGTTAGTGATTCAAACCACCCTTTCCAATTTTGTAATCGTAGCAACCTTCACTCCAGGCAGGGAGCCTCCTGAAGGTACTCGGGTGTATTTGCACTCAAGCCTTGACCCCTGATTATTTTGGTCAAGGAGATATGACCTACAGTTCCACACACTTAACAATATTGCACCTTCTCTCCCCTGGGATAGAGAATTGTCTCTCTAGAATCTTGTGCTATTAGAGCCGGTATGCTGCTTTGCAGCTAAGAAAGAACTTTTAACATTGTTTTAAGAGAAAAGGTCTTTTTACGAAGAAGACCGTCACATAGTCAAATCAGGATTTTAGAATTATTCTATTGTTTTGTTATTTAAAAAATAGCTATTCTCATTTTTACAAAATCCTTGTAGTTTCATCCTGTGCTGAACTTGATAATGTTTACACACACAGTAAAAGAGAAAAGTCTTCTTAGACTTCCCAACATGAAGACTTCCCCTCAACTTAAGCTTTTTCTTAGTTCCTCGAGGTTAAGACACTCTGCTTCTGCCTTCGACCATGTTTTCCCTCTTTGTGCCCACTTTTCTCCATCAACACAGGCCTGCCTGTGGGTTTCTTGCATGGCGTGACCATCTGGTTTCCTTGGACTGCTTTCTGGGTTTAGGGTTTAGAAAAACCTATCCTGGAGTATAGGCCTGAGAAATGGATGAAAAGAGAGGGATTAGGCTGAATGGAACTATATAGGGCATCAAAAACTTCGATTGCTTCTACAACAACTTCCACAGTAGCTTCTGACACCAACTGCAAATATTGCCAGTAACTTGATCCAAAAAGATACTTGCAGGGTCTGTTTCCTATTTTGAGGGGATCTCATAATAGGGATGGCAAAGTTAAAGTTACAGGCTAGACGAGCTCTGTCTTCTTCGTGGGGAAAGAAGGCCTCATATTGTCCTCTCTAAACATTCACTTTCCCCCCCTCCCCAATTAAAACAAAAACTTACAGTCTGGATATAAAGCTCAGCCTGGAGAATGTGTGGTTGCACCCGCAAAATCTTTTGGTTCACATCTTTTAGTGGGAGAAGGTTCTTTTGTTCCATGTAACTACTGACCCGAGAGAAGTCCATTTGTGATGTAGGATTTACAGACCACTGGTTGCTATAGAATATTACTGTCAGGCCCTCTCGTTTGTTTTGATGGGGAAGAAGGTTAGAGAGGTGATCATTAGACTTCAGATTTCATGTCTCAGTAAAACTTCAAGGCAGTTTTGAGGACTGACACGTTTTCCAGCTTACTAGGTTGCCTGGTGTGTGAGGGGATGCAGAAAACCTACTCCATCCAGTATCGTTTCTAAAACAAGGAACATTTAATTACTAAAGTAATCAGAAGCACAAATTCTCAGGAAAAAAGGGCAATCCTTTAATTGGAATACATTTAGCTTTATAGAAAGACTTCATCTCCCTTGTCATGGTCAGGTGCTTGGTGCATTTGGGTTGGAAGGCCCTGGGTTTCTGAACCGGGGGGTGGGGGTGGGGGTGGGGGGGGTGCAGGAACAGCAGTGGGAGGGCTAAGGAAAATGGAGTCATTAACATTTGGCTCTTGATAGAAGTTGTTTAAGATGTCTTGTCCTGTGGGTGGGCTGGTTAAGTAAGAATGTTGATTCCAAATGCAGTTTTCCAGACTTTTTAAACTTAAGATATAATACATGTCTGTAACACTGTGTTGCCAGCTCACTGCCAGTTTTTCAGTAATGGGTAGCTTGATCTAATATATTCATCTTTAGAGTTTATTATAATTTTGCTGCTGTCATGAGTAAGAGACGTTCTGTCATATTGGTAACTGGTATCGCGAAAGACATTTATCAATCCAAAGATATTCCAGATCCCATTTGTGTAACCAAAGGGTGAATATCATCAACAACTCTTGCCCTTACTTGCAGACTCTATTATGTGATTTTTTTTCAACTAGTTAATCATTTGAGCGTTTGCATTTCCTGACAGTTGTACCACTCGACAGAAGGTTTGAGTGCCTGGGAGAAAAGTAATCAGTGGCAAATCAGTTTGTGTCTGAAATGTAGCTGTTGAGGGTAATTGAAGTTTTGCCATATTCATTTACTGATGGGTTTCTAGGTGAATGCTAAACTCCCGATTGGAACCCCAGATTACATGGCCCCTGAAGTGCTGACTGTAATGAATGGGGACGGGAAAGGCACCTATGGCCCGGAGTGTGACTGGTGGTCCGTGGGAGTGATTGCTTATGAGATGGTTTATGGGAGATCCCCATTCACTGAAGGAACCTCAGCCAGAACCTTCAACAACATCATGAATTTCCAGGTAAAGAACTATTACTAGATTTTGAAGTAATATCGAGAAATGTAGTTTTAAAAATTGTCTGAGTGGAAGTTGATATACGGACCAGCAGTACTGAATAATAATAATAGCGTATACTTACTTAGCACTTACTTTGTGCTAAAAGCTGTTCTAAATACTTTATTGATTGTAATTCATTGAATCTCAGCTGCCAGTAATTATGACTATGCCATTATTTTAGGTACCACTAGGAAAGAAAAATTGCTGCCAATTCATCTATATTTCGTTGACAATAAAATGCATCTTAATTTCAAAGCTGTTAAATGGGAATAAATGTGATTCTTAAAACTCATGAAACATAGTTTAACTTAGTAAATTCTCAAACGACACTATAAGGCGGGTTTTAAAATTTTCATTTTACAGACAAGGAAACAGAGGCAAAGAGAGGTTAAATAACTAGCCCAAAATAACAACCAGTCTGGCTTTGAAGTCTATTCTCTTGACACTTTGCTATACTGCTTGTTAGTACTATCAGATGTGATAGTAAAATTGAATGAGGAAATGAATTAAAAAGAAATACTGTCACATACATATATAGATAGAATTAAAGCTATTTTCAGATATCTCTACTTTCCTCTACATTAAGCCCATGTCTTAAGGATATTATAATAAATATATATTTGTTAGTTTCAACTAGAAAGCAAAAAGAAAACTTACTGATAGGTTTTTGTATCTCACCCAGTTTTCATCTTTGTGGAATGCTTAATACATTTATTTTAATGCACATGCAGAATTTGTTATTCTTGAGTTCCCTCTTGAATTAAAGCTTCCTTTTAAGTGAACTATTCGGGCTAATTTGTTTCCTCCATTTCAGTTTATGCATTCTATAAAAACTTATTAAGTACTTGCTATGTGCCAGATATATTTAGTTGCCAGGTTGAAAGTGGTGAGCAAAGAAGAGAAGGTTCTGTACCATCTTTCTTCATCATCACAAATAAATCACAATGCAGTGTAATGTCTCAAAACAGAATTCAGGGGGAGCATGCAGAAGAGAGGGATAGGATAGAAGAGGTGCCTAGGGAAGGCAAGGTAGGAACTTGGGGTGGTGTGAGCATTCCAGCCAGAGAGAACTGTATGATTTGTTCAGGAGCTTTAAATAGTGCATCACTGTCAGACATCAAAGGTGAGAGGGGAGTGTGGCAAGATGAGATGGAGAGAGGAGCAGGGGTCAAATCATAAAGGATATTGAACCCCTGTGGAGGAACAAGGCCTACTGATGTGAACGGGAATTTATTTTGGGAATATGCCTCAGTTCCAAAGTTAAGAGGGCATAAGACTTCCTTCTTTAAAAACAGCATAAAAAAAAAAACTTTCATTGATGAGGAATGCTGTCCTAACTTTGGGACACAAGAAGGTGAGTCATTGTTAAGGAAATCATTATTTTCTTTTTTGTTTTGGAATAGCGGTTTTTGAAGTTTCCGGATGACCCCAAAGTTAGCAGTGGATTTCTTGATCTAATTCAAAGTCTGTTGTGTGGCCAGAAAGAGAGACTGAACTTCGAAGGCCTTTGCTGCCATCCTTTCTTCTCTAAAATCGACTGGGATGACCTTCGTGACTGTAAGTAGAGCCCTGTTTCTTAAATGCGGGTGTTGGTATTAAGAAATACTTAAGAGCGCTCTGAAATTATTGTGGCCCTAAGTAAGTGGCATAAATTACACGAATAAAAGCTTCAGTTATCTATGAGAGATAATTAAATCTTTGAGTAATAATTCTGCTTTAAAATTGCTGTCATAGAACTGGGTCATTCATCAAACTGTATGTTTATGGGGCTTTCAGAATTTTATCCCTCAATAAGTTTGAGGCACAGATTAATGGAATTTGAAATTTGTTCCTTAATTTAACAGTTTCTTCCCAAAAGAGTAGTAGACCTAGGTATTTCATTTACTCAAATATACGTAGTCGAAGAATGGGATGAAGAGCTGAGAGACACCTTAGATTCAACCTCCTCATTTACAGATGAGGAAGAAGATTCAAAGAGGTCAGAAAATAAGCCCAGTGTTGCTCTGCTCATGGGCAAACCTGCCGTGAGACATAAATGCCTTGCTGTGTTCATTTGCTTCCTTCTGTGCTATTTGTCTTTACTCATAAACATGTAAAATTCACAAGGTGGACTCACTCATATCACTTTGTAGTCAATTAGTGCAAACCAAATTAATCTATTGAAAGCAAAACCTTATTTACTATCAACAAAACCAAAATAATTGTTTTTTTTTCTTTTTTTTACAGATTAGTTATTATTTTTTTAAATCTTGTTTTTAATTCTTGGATGTGTCATGATAGAGTGTGATCTAATGTTCTGACAGAATGATTAGCGTGGATTAGAGTGAGTAGGAAAGCATGTTTGAATGTTTGTTTTATTTTTGGTGAGAAATGGAACACATTTCTAAGTGTCAAAACTAGGCTTCTAATTGGAACTGTGTTGTAATTACAACCTCTGTTCTAGTTTGCTAGCTGCTGGAATGCAATATACCAGAAACGGAATGGCTTTTAAAAAGGGGAATTTAATGAGTTGCTAGTTTACAGTTCCAAGGCCGAGAAAATGTCCCAATCAAAACAAGTATATAGAAATGTCCAATTTAAGGCATCTGGGAAAGATACCTTGGTTTAAGAAGGCCAGCGACGTCTAGCTTTCTCTCCTGGCTTCTGGTTTCATGAAGCTCCCCGGCCAGCGTTTTCCTTCTTCATCTCCAAAGGTTGCTGGCTCGTGGACTCTGCATCTCATGGCTACATCGTTCTGCTGTCTCTGAAATCTCTCATTCTCCAAAATGTTTCCTCTTTTATAGGACTTCAGAAACTAATCAAGACCCACTCAAATGGGTGGAGACATGTCATCCCCTAATCCAGTTTAACAACCACTCTTGACTAAATCACATCATCCAGGGGGATAATCTCATTACAGTTTCAAACATAGAGTATTGAATAGAGATTATTCTACCTTTATGAAATGGGATTTATATTAAAACATGGCTTTTCTTAGGGGGCATACTTCCTTTCAAACCAGCACAACCTCTATGACTTCAGTGAAGGAGTATGAGCCATTCAGATTCAGTATTGTCCATTTGAAAGCCAATTTGATAGTTTCTTTAACCTCCTGCCAAAATGTTTAAGGAGGCAACGTTTCCATGAATCTATCTTGGTGGATTTTCCTTTTAAAAGCCACATGGCTTTATTTTTCAAATTTCTTGGCATCACCCCACAAATTTCCAAGGTTCAGACCTTTGAATCAGTTATATATTCTCTACATAGTCCTTTTTCATTTTCCAAAATACTTGATACGTTTCTTTTAGATGTTGTTCAAGTACTTAATATTTTCTTGTCTTGCCTTTTTATCTCTGTAATCTTCTTGAATAAGCAGTTAATTTTTTCATGTAAGCACCTGCTGATTATGTCTTAACGACGTATCTCTACTAAAGTCAGTCAGTGAAGGGTGTTAAATTACCGAGTAGTTGTATTTTGTGTTTCAGGGAACCCTGATGTTATTTTTGGTATTATGCCATAATTCCTAGGTATTGTTCTCATCTCTTCCTTTAGGCTGTTTACAGGTTTTCGGCTGATTTTGCTGATCAGTGTAACTGCTGTTCTTTAAATTATATGGCGCGTGCACAGGACACAAGCCAGTGTAGGACATGGTTCATGCTGTCCGTCATGAGGCCCAGTCTTCCTTTTGGGGTGAGATAACTTTCCGCTGGGTCACTGTCGTCTTTGGAAATCGTCACACACGCTGCTCTCATATATGATCCCTCCTGTCTACAGTGACCATCTGCCTAACTTTTCCTTATCAGAATAAATGCCCACTTAATTTTTCCTTATTTCTAGCATGTGTTTTCCCCCCATTAGCAACAGGGAATTCTCACCCATCTGATTCTTGATTCTTAAAATCTCAAACTTTTCATTTTTATGGGCCCCAGAACAGTGTTTCTAAAAAGTCAAGAAATCTGTTTGCCTTCTTAGAAAAATTTCTTTAAAAATTTTTAATAAACTTTTAATTTGCAAATAAAATTAGATTGATAGAAAAGTTACAAAAATAGTAGAGTATCCACATGCCCTTTACCCAGTTTTCCCAGATTTTAATGTCTTATGTAACTGTCATATTTGTCAAAACTAAAATTAATATTGGTACATTACTATTAACTAAACTTCAGACCTTATTCAGATGTCACAGGTTTTCCCACTAATGACCCTTTTCTGTTCTAGGATCCAACTAACAGTACCATATTGCAATTAAGAGTGTTAGCTTTCGACAGGACTGTCCCTTGCTTAGAGACTTAGTGCAGGTAGAAGATGGGACTTTTATACTCACTGAGGATTGGTTGGGTCTTTCCTGAAAGTTCTAGGACATTCCTGATTACACAGGTAGAGTGGTATTAATTTCAGTATCTCTGACCAACCTCTGATCCCTGCATATTTGCAGTCAATTCAGGATTTGGGGATTGAAACATCACTGAACTCCATGCCATTTGAGCAGTTTTCTAATGAGGTAATGCTAACATAAATTATGCCTTTGTCCACTTGATTTTCATAAGCATATGTTGAATGATTTCTGTCAACCAAAGCACCTGAAGTCATTAGGTTTTCATTGTTATTTAAGTGTCTCATGGTTTCAGGTTGGCCAGTATTTCCACTTTCCACTACACAAGAATGTCCCTTGATTTAAAACAACATTAGCCTCTCTGCTGTTTCGCTCCTAATTTTTCTTTTTCTTGTTCTAACCAGTGAAGGCAAGTACTGCTTAACACAGCACGTAGTAATCTTCTGAAACTTGTTTTCTCAAGAGGTGGTCCTGGCAGGATATATAAATGTGATTTAAGAAAGGGTTGGATGAATTTATGAATGATGGAACTGGATGTGTCTACTTAGAGAAACGAGGGCATGCTTTGGCTTTACATGAGGTCAGACAGAACATCTGAGCCCTCCTGGGCCCTGCCTGTTGGGAGTGCCGTGGGCAATGCCACATGAACCCTGGATCTGACCCAGTTCAGGGCTGCTTTTTTCCAAGCAAGTCATCAGGCACCCATTACCCAGCCTCAAATGATTGGATGTAAGTCTGGGTTTTTAGCCACTTATTATTTCAAGACCGCTTTCCATGTTTCAGTAGGGGGTTCCTTACATGTACCAGCTGCCCTGGGTTTGTGTAATTCTGGTGATGTTCCAAATGCTGAGCAGAACTCTGCCTGCACCAAGGCTGATTCTCTGGACTCTGAATAGCTGTTGCCAAGCAGAACCCTTCTTTCATGCTTTGCGGGTGACACCTGAGTTTCCTGAAATTGTACCTGCTCGTGTCAAGGGAAAGGTTTGGCTGCTGGTGTTCTCCTAGTATGCCTTTTAAAGTATCTTTCCCAAAGGTGTAATGATGTCAGTGAAATCAGAATGCGTCCATCTTTCATCCAAGACCGCTCTTCCTTGACAGTGAGAAATGTATAATGAGTGGTGATCGTGAATTATTTCCTTGAACATTTATGGCAGTGCTTTAGAGAACTGTACTGTCACAACACGGGATCTTTCTTTTGAGTTGTCCTATTATTTCCCTAAAGGCACAGTTCTTGCAAAATTATTCTGATTTTTCAGCCCTTGGCATTTGTTAGCGGAAAGCATATTTCATTTGATCCTGTATTGATTCAATATTGGTCTTGTATTGCTGATGCACTGAGGTTGTCCCCTTCCAAATACGTCTTGTTTTTGTTGTTCATCATTGCTTACTACTTGGCCCTGAATGACTAAAGCAAAACCTCAAAAGTAGAATTGTGTATTTGCTCAATATACCTGACAGATGACCACCTTTGGTTTAAAGAAGAAGGATGCTATAGCTTCCTAACCTCAGGTGAAATTCTAACATGTTGTTGCATGTAGAAATGAGCACTTTGTAACTCACTGGGTTTTTCATTCTGGTCCTGTAGTATGAAAGGAAATATCATTTAGGTAGTATTTTAGTTTCCTTTTGCTAAAACAAATACCATGCAATGGGTTGGCTTACACAATGGGAATTTGTTGGCTCACAGTTTTGAGGCTAGAAGAAGTCCAAATCAAAGCATCATCAAAGGCTGGTGATCCTTGGTCCTTTGTTCCTCTGTCATGTGGCAGTGCACATGGCGGCCTCTCTTGGCCTCTTCCTTCTCTTCTGGGTTTTGTTGACTTTCAGTTTCTTGCTTACTGTGGCTTCCTCTCTCTCTCTCTGAATTTTATTCTGCTTATAAAGGACTCCAATAATACGGTTAAGACTCATCCTGATTGAGTTGTTTGGACTACATCTTAATTGAAGTGGTCTCATCAAAAGGTCCTACTTACATTGGGTTCACACGCACAAGAATTAAGTTTAAGAACATTTTTTTTGGGTAAGTGCAGCTCCAAACCACCATAAGGAGCATCTATTCTGTTTTAACCACTCAGTATTTAAGTGTAAAACACTATATTTCTTCCCAGCAATTCTGTGAAATGTATGGATTATGATACCCATTCTATAGATGTGGAACTGAGGTTACAGAGAAGTAATTTCTCAAAGTCATATAACAAGTAATTGAGAGAATCCAGATTTGAGTTACGGTGTCTGTGCTTCCAAAGCTTGTCGTCTTTCTTTTTTAAGGCAGTGTCATGGCTGCCTTAAGTAACCGTTATTAATAATAATGTTTGTGGTGACAACAAATAATAAACTGTGCCACAGTGGAAAGTGACTTGAACTCTGGATCTGCTTAAGTACTCTGGATCTGGAATTGAAATTACTTCTGAGTCTACTAGGATTTATTGCAGTATTTGAGTATCTACAATGTGCTAAATGCCATGTTAGGTTAATGGCCTCTGGTGATAAACAAATATGGACATGGCCCTGCTTTCTTGGAGCTTATAGTCTAAGATCCTAACTGGTCCTTTTGCTTAAATAGAGCTGTGGTTGTTTTAAATTGTGTTGCCTCAAAATTGTTGAAAGTTTAATGCTCAGTCGAGAGTTCCTTGGTTTACTAAAAGCCACATATGCTTGATATTAAAATACAGACTATGACCCAGTGACTCCTTCCCCATAAATAGCATCTGATCTTTTTTGTTTAACTGTTAGCTTCCCTACCTGCCAGATAGCCCAAGAACAGACAACGTGGGGTGGATGGTCCACTTCCAAAATTGGAATTTCTATTCTTGAGCTGAATTGAGAGGACTCAGAATGTGGGTTTTCAGTTTATTTAGAACAGGGTTTTTCTAGCTTGGCACTATTGACATCTAGGACTGGATAATTCTTTTTTATGAGGCTTATGAATGGGATGTTTAACAGCATCTCTTGGCCTTTACCCACTAGATATGAAGACTACTCCTCTCCCAGTCATGACACCAAATATGCTTCCAGATATGGCACAATTGACCCTTGTTGAGCACCTCTGATTTAGAAGAATTGCCTGAGTTCTTAACAGAGAGAGTATAGAGGAATCTGAATCCACTTGAGTTTGCTATTGCTAACAAGGGATGGGACAGTTGACTAGAGCCAGTAGGACTTTGCTACTTAGAGTGTGGTCCATGGACCAGCAGATGTTCCCTGAACATCTCCTGTGAACTTGCTAAAGATGCAGAGACTCAAGCCCCATTCGAGACCAGCTGAGTCAGAAGCTGAATTTTAACGATTCCCAGGAGATCTGTGTGCACAGTGAAGTTTGTGAAGCCCCGTAAGAGGAGAGAACTACATCTGCCAGCCTTAAAAGTTTCTTATTCATCTTTGTGAAGTCTTCCTTATTTCTTCCTCTAGACTCAGGGTGAAGGGAAACTACTTTTTGGCTGTGAATTCCCACGGGTAGATAGAACTGCCTGGAATTGCCTGCTAATAGGTTCTGATTTTGAGGAATTTAAAGCTGATCTCTCAGACTATACATCCTTCATATCCTTCAAGATAACTGAACATGAACTAGTTTAACTAGTTCCGACTAGACTGAACATCAACTTGTTCCATCCCCCTACCCCATTATATAGACAGCCCATTCCAACATGAAAAAGTTAGATTGGCTGTAGCCCAAATATCTTTAAAGAATGGGAGAAAATTCAGAGGTGATGGTAGAGTTATACAGAGAAGTTCGGGTTTAGCAAATGAATATGACTGCTGAATCATTATGCTGATATTTCTTTTAAACTCCAGTGTCTTGGAGCAGCTAGAAGGAAAAACCTAAAATTGTGGAATTGTAACCCATACCAAACTCTGAAATCTGTTCTACAGCTAAATGTTGTGATGTACTTTTGCTTTTATGTATATATGTTATTTAAAGAGAAGGTGGAGTATAACAGAAGCTAGGATTTAACAAGTGACTATGACTGCTGAATCATTATTTTGATATTTCTGTTGGCCTCCAGTGTCTGGCACAGCTAGAAGAAAAAAACGAAAAATCGTGGAACAGTAACCTATACCAAACTTTAAAATCTGTTCTTATGATTACTTGTTAAAATGTACTTGGAAATTTATTGCATTTTTAAATATATGTTATATTTCACACACAAAAGAAGAAGATGGCTATTTAACCTAACCTCTTTTTATGTTCTTTCGTAAACAAATGAAGTGATATAGACGGTCAATCCAGTGAAAAATGTGTCCCTCCCACCCCAAGTTCAGTCCCTTTCCCTAAAGGGAACCACAGTTATCAGTTTCTTATAAACATTCCAGAATAGTCCTCCAACTTTTTCATGTTAAAAGGGGCTGTTGATAATAGGGGATGGGGGAATAGAACTAACTGATGTTCAGTCTCATTGGAACTAGTTGAACTAGTTGATGTTCAGCCATCTTGAAGGATATGCTAATATAAATATGCTATGCTAATATAGATACTAGTGCAGCCTGTATTCTTAACAGCATCCTTATAGTGGCTCCCAAGAACTCCGCAGTTTTATTGGCCATTTATTTTCCTGCATCATTGTAATAAATGAAGGAGGAATCTTTATTAAGACACTACTGTATTTACTCTTTGAATTTGCCACTCTGCCATCACTTTCTTCATCCCAAGTGAAAACCCCTTCTGGATTTAACATGAGAATATAATTTGTTTTAGTATTCTGCCTTTAGAATAGCACTATCTCAATGGCTTGAGCGTTTGTGTGTGTGTTTATTTGTTTGGGGTTTCTCCTCATTTGAGCAGGTATCTGATCATGTTTTGTTTCTAAGCTAGTTTGAGGAGGATTGGTTGATATACCTACCTGTTAGCTTTGCTTGATCCTTAAATATATCTATCTGTCAGATACCTGATTACTTCAGGGGCTGGGAGGAAGTGAGAAGAGGAGCTAGGGCTGTTTGGGGTATCAATATGGGGGAGGAAGGAGGATAGCAAAAAGAAAGGTGCTGTAACAGTGATGGTAGAAATTCACCTTTTTTAGACCAGCAGCATGTGGTGCTACCTACTAAAAAAAGGAATATTGAAGAGTTGTAGTCTATAGCTCTGACAGGCAAATCTTTATGTGTCTCCTATTGGCTATTCTTATTTTAGAGGGGAAAGTTATTGATAAGACAACACGGGGTAAAAAAAGCTAAATGCTTATGAATTAGTGTTATAGATTTCCCTCCTCTAGTCTGAATTTAAAAGCTACATCCAGAGATGTTAAAAGAATATGTAATATTCTATGAGATTACCTTTACCAGAGTCATAATAATGAAATCATACAGTATCTGTCCTTTTGTGTCTGATTTATTTCACTCAGCATTACGTCCTCAAGGTTCATCCACATTGTCATAGGTTTCGGAATATCGTTTTGTCTTACTGCTACATAATATTCCGCTGTATGTTGTACATCATATTTTGTTTATCCACTTGTCTGTTGATGGGCACTTGGATTGTTTCCATCTCTTGGCAATTGTGAAAAGTGCCGCTGTAAACATCGCTGTGCAAATGTCTGTTCATGTCGCTGCCATCAGCTTTTCTGGGTATATATTGGGTATTGGTATTGGTGGGTCATAGAGCAACTCAATATTTAGTTTTTTGAGGAATCCCCGAACTTTCTTCCACAGCAGCTGCATCTTTATACTTTCCCACCAGCAGTGACTGAGTGTTCCAATTTCTCCACATCCTCTCCAACATTTATAGTTTCCTGTTTATGAATATATATATATGTATATTATTTGCATGGGCAGGCACTGGGAATTGAACCCGGGTCTCTGGCATGGCAGGCAAGAACTCTGCTTGCTGAGCCACAGTGGCCCACCCTCCTGTTTGTTTAATAGCAGCCATTCTTATAGGTGTGAGGTGATACCTCATTGTAGTCTTAATTTGCAGCTCCCTTATAGCCAGTGAAGATGAGCAGCTCTTCATGTGCTTTTTAGCCATCTGTATTTGTTCTTCAGAACAGTGTCTATTATATCCTCTTTTATAATTGGCTTGATTGTTCTTTTGTTGTTGAGCTGTATAATTTCTTTACCTATAGGATATTACACATATTATGCAATTTTACACACATAGGATAAAGATATAACCAAGCCATTATCCTATATGTATAATGTTGCTGAGGCTCTTAGCCTCCAAGTGACCAAAGAAAATAAGAAATATGAACAAGTACAAGAACCTTAGTGTCCCATGGTGGGGGGAGGGGGGAAATACAGAATGCTTGCTGAGAAAAGGCCCAGCTTTTCTGGATACTGAGTCCTGAGGAATTTCACCATTGTGTTCCACATAAAAGAGACCTCCTGTGATGTGGTAGACCACGTCCATAGCAACATCCTCCAAAATGTGCCATGATAATATCCTTTTGACTGCTTGTTATAGTACCTCTCAGTCTCAGCCAATGGTACAGTGCCAACCGTCAGCTTAGTAAATCAATTCTAAATGGGTATATTCAAGTCTTTCCTTTGGGAAGATGGGAAAGTGGGGAAGATGTTTGTTGGAGAGCCCAGAAATTGGAGTTCTCAACCCTTAAATTCTCAATTGCTGAAAAACCTTTCACAACTGAGCAAGCATAGAAATGATTTGGCCAAGCATTCAAAATTATATTAAACATCTGGGACCGTATTTAGCAGCCAACTTTCTAGTTAATTCTGTGAAGTGTGGTGATTGCATTTGTGCTCATTTTCTGCAGGCAAAATGTGGATAGAGCAAAAGAGGGTGGTTGGCAGATGCCAAAAGATATTAAAGCCTAAGGACAAAGAATAGGAGGTCCAGGTGGTTCATGACTGAGGGTTTGGAAATGATTTTCAGAGTATTACTTCAGAGGAAATAAATATGGTCTTCTCTGTTGATCCCCGTGATAGAAAATATATGATGACATTCAGCTACAGCATTGGCAGTTTGGGGTGTAAGACTCACCCCTTCTGTCCTTCAAAATTCTGACTTATAAAGAGCATGCACAAATAACTGATAGCCATATAGGAGTCAAAATTATCTGCTTTATTCTTGGCTTAGTAACCTTTGATGCAGGGTTCTAGCAAATTTACCCACCCTAAGGAACAGAGAAGAGTGGTGGGCTTCCCTCCTGGACTGGAAGACTTTGTCAAGGTGGACTTGGTCTAATAAGGAGGACAAGGGTGGGACAGTAGGTGTCAGTGCCTGCCAGGCTGAAAATACACTGTGAAAGAAGTGTCAAGCCTGGTTCTTGCTTTCAAGGCATAGTAACTTGAAACTCTGCCTTCTAGTAAAACATGGCCCAGCGAATCCTCAATTCTGATGAATCAGATGAGCTCCTCCTTTCTTGGCAAAGAAATGAGTAAAAAGGTGAAACTATTAAATGCTTTTCCCTAATGGGGTGGGATGGAGGAGCCTGAGTGGAAGCTCTTTAGACCAGGAGAGGATTGAGGACAGAGTATTCTCCCTTCTCAGCAGTTGGAAAAGGCTGGCTTGAGGAATAATAGATATCCAATAAACCATACATATTTAAGTGTACAATTTGATAATGGTTGTCATCAAAGACTCAAGATAATGAATATATCCATTAAGCCCAAAAGTTTCCTTGTTTTCCTTTGTCCCCTTTCCTTCCACCCGTTCTTTTTTCACAGGTAACAGCTGATCTGCTTTCTGTCATTGTAGATTAGTTTACATTCTATAAACTTTATATAAATGGAATTAAACAGTATGTACTTTTTTTTTTGTCTGACTTCTTTCACTCAACGATTCTGAGATTTATCCATGTTGAGGTATCAGTAGTTCGTTGCTTTTATTGCCAAGTAGTATTCAATTATATGGGCATACCACAAGTTGTTTTTGTTCATTCACCTGCTGACAGGCATTTGGGTTGTTGCCGGTTTTGGGCTGTTGCAGATGAAGCTGCTGTGCACATTTGTGTCAAGTCTATGAACATATGCTTTCACTTCTCTTGGGTAAATATCTAGAAATGGAATGACTGGCTCATATGTTAGGCATGTGTCTAACTTTTTAAGCAATTGTCAAATTATTTTCCCGTATGGTTGTATTGTTTTACATTCTTACTAGCAGTGTGTGAGAGTTTTGGTTGCTCCACATTCTCGCCAATGCTACAGTTGAATTTAAAGTCATTTGTATCTTAGAATAGAGTGAGCTGTGGAGATAGGCTTAAAAAATTTTTTTTAATAAAAAAAGTAAGCATCCATTCACATATTTTTTTATGCCATTGACTTGTTGCATGAGCTGGGTCACTTCTTGTAGAATATCACGTGTTTTGGATTTGTCTCTGTCTCCTTGGGGTGGTTTTGTAGTTGTTTTCCAAACTCTGTAAACTGGAAGGTAGTTCCAAAGGTTCAAATGGATTCTGGCTTGACCTTTTCTAACAAGAAGGTGTCATGGTGGGGCTTTCACTGGCTTAAGATGGGACACTTTATGTATAAAAATACTGCTGTGGATTGAAAAATATCAAATATTTAAAAATTCCTAAGTTTGTAATGATAATGACAAAAAAATTCTCATTGGACTCTCCTGAAGTTGCTAAAGCCCCAATTTATTACTCTGAACATTGGTAAATATAGGAAAAGAACAAAGTATTTATCCTGCCTTCCTATTTGAACAGTATTACAGAGTAAGTAAATTGTTGATGTGCTAAGAAATATAGAAGGAAGAATGGAAATAGAAAACCAACACTTTACAGCCCTTAATAAAATAATGACTGTGGATAATGATTGTCAGTAGCTGCTGAAACCATTAGATGAAAGACTGAAAGGAGCTTTATGGTGGAGGGCTCAAGCTGGTATCATTGGAACCCATAGATCTTTAACATCATAAGAAGTGATACAGGCAGACTTTACATATCCTCTTACTGTCATACAATGGGAAGTAGACAACCCAAAATACTAAACAGTATTCTTGCCCAAAGAGTTGAATATGAATGTGTACCCAAGCCTCTGGATCTAATTTCCAGTTTGCATGAACATGTGGGACACAGCAATGAGTTAGATAGCAACACAGAGATACAGTCAACCAAGTCCAGAATGTGGGAAGTTCTACAAAGTCACATGATCCAATTTCTTCGACCAATAAATGGCCTTAAGAAAAAAGGGAGGGGCAGTGTTATAGATTAAAAGAGACTGAGGCAGTTCCCTCCTAGGTATATAATCCAAAGAATTGCAAGCATGGGACTCCAGCAGATATTTGTGCACCAGTGCTCACTGAAGCATATTGTTCTATTTACAATGGAACAAAAGATGGAAGCGATCTGTGACCATCAACAGATGAATGGGTAAGTGAAATGTAGTATATATATATAATGGATTATTATTTAGCCATAAAGAGAAATGACATTCCTGTACATTTGACAACATGGGTAAACCTTGAAAAACATTATGCCAAAGGAATGTCAGTCAAAAAAAAGGGCAAATATTGCATGATTCTATTTATATGAAATATTTAATTTAAGCAAATTCATAGAGATATAAAGTAGATTGGTGGTTATCAGAAGTTGGGGGGAGGGGAGAATGGTGTGCTATTTCTTAACCAATACAGAATTTGTGTTTGGGGAAATGAAAAATTTTGCTAATGGATGGTGGTGTTGATAGTACAACTCTGTAAATGTAATTAATACCATTGAGTTTACACTTAAAGATAGTTAAAATGGGAAATTTTGTATATATAATGATAACCCAATAAAATTTAAGACACAAAAAGAGAGAGACTGAAGAAAAACCCCAATCAAATCAATGTTGAACCTGTGTTGGATCCTGATTTAAATAAACCAATTTTGGGGCAATTGGAGATAATTGAATATAAGTATGTTATTTGCCAATGTTAGTAAGTCACTGTTAATTTGTCTTTTAGTATGATGAGAGTATTGTGATGATGTATATTTTATGGTTTTTTTAAAATTTATTAATTAAAAAAATTTTAACGAACCAAATGAAACATTAATATATTTTGTTTTTTAAAATGCAATTTTATTGAGATATATACTTATGCACCATACAGTTCATCCTTAGAATACAATTGATAGCTCACAGTATCATACATAGTTGTGCATTCATCATCCACAATCAGTGTTTTCTAAAAAACATTTTCATTACTCCAATAAAAACCCCAAACAACCAAAAAACCCTAATACACCCCATATCCATTATCTCCCCCTATTATTGAGCCCTAGCATTTGTGTGGTACGGTGGTTGCTGTTGATGAAAGAATATTAAAATTCTACTGTTAATTATAGTCCACAGTTTTCAATAGGTACATTTCCCTCCATATACCTTACTATTATTAGGTCCTTATAGTGACATACATTTGCTCTGTTCATGAAAGAACTTTTGTACTGTTAATCACAGTCATCTTCTTCCTCCGTATTCACTGTGTCTACAAACTCTTGTTTTAACCTCTAGATTTCCTTCTAGTGCTGTGTATAAGTCTAAACTTCCCCTTCCAACCACATTCACACGCAATTCAGCACTGGTAATTATACTTACAATAATGTGCTATCATCTTTCTCCATTTCCAAAAATTTAAATTCAACCTACTTAAAAATTCTGCATATTAAGCAACCGCTCCCTATTTTCTAGCCTCCTTCTATCTCCTGGTAACATGTATTCTAGATTTTATGTCTGTGAGTTTGTATGTACTTATATATAATTAGTTCATATTAGTAAGATCTTACAATATTTGTCCTTTTATGTCTGATTTATTTCCCTCAGTATTCTCAAAGTCCATCCATGTTGTTGCATGTATTAGGACTTCATTCCTTCTAACAGCTGCATAATATTCCACCATATGTATAAACTACATTTTGTTTATCCATTCATCGCTTAATGGACATTTGAGTTGTTTCCATTTTTTGGCAATTGTGAATAATGTTGCTATATGACCATCTGTGTATCAATGTCTATTTACATCTCTGCTTTCAGTTCTTATGGGTATATACCAAGTAGCAGGGTTGCCAGATTATAAGGCAACTCTATACTTAGCTTTATGAGGAAGAACCAAACTGTCTTCCACAGTGGCTGTACCATTTTACATTCAGTACAGCAGTGAATGAGTGTTCCTATTTCTTTGCATCCTTTCCAGCACTTGTAGTTTCCTGTTTGTTTACTAGCTGTGTTTTTTATAGGTGTGAAATGAAATCTCATTGTGGTCTTGATTTGGATTTCCCTTAGCTAGTGAAGATGAGTGTCTTTTCATGTGCTTTTTAGCTATTTGGATTTCTTCGTTGGAAAAATGTCTCATGTCTTTTGTCCATTCTAAAATTGGATTATTTATCTTTTTGTTGAGTTGTAGGATTTCTTTGTATATTCTGGATAGCAAACCCTTATCCGAAAAGTGTTTTTCAAATATTTTCTCTCATTGAGTCGGCTGCCTTTTCACCCTTTTGACAATGTCCTTTAAGTACAGAAATATTCAGTTTTGAGGAGGACCCATTTATCTATTTTTTTCTTTTGTTGCTTGTCTTTTGGCTGTAAGGTGTAGGAAACTGCCACCTATCGCTAGATCTTGAAGATTTTTCCCTACATTTTCTTCTAGGAGATTTATAGTACTGGCTGTTGGTTTTAGTTGATTAAAGCTGTTGCAATGCAGTATACCAGAAATGAATCGAGTTTTATAAAAGCGATTCATTAAGTTACACATTTACAGTTCTAGGACCTTAGAAACGTCCAAACTAAGGCATCCATAGAAAGGTTCCTTGACTCTGAAGAAAGGCTGTTGTCTGTCTTATGAAAAGGCATGTGGCTGGCATCTATCTACCGGTCCTTGTTCCTGATTCTATTGCCTTTAGCTTCTGATTTCTGTGGCTTTCTGTTTAGACTTCTGTGGGTCCTGATTTAGCTGCTCTCAGGCAAAACTCTGGGTTTCATTTCTTAACTTAGTATCTCATGGAAAAGGCACATGGCAATGTCTGCTGGGCTTTGATTTCTGTCTCACTTCTGTTGGCTCTCTCAGCTCCTGGCCTCTCCTGGGGCTCCTGCATTTCCAAATGTTGGTATCTAAGCTTTCTCCAAAATGTTTTCCCTTTTTTTTTTTTTAAATTTTTTTTTTATTAATTAAAAAAAAGAAAAGAAACTAACACAACATTTAGAAATCATTCCATTCTACATATGCACTCAGTAATTCTTAGTATCATCACATAGATGTATGATCATCATTTCTTAGTACATTTGCATCGATTTAGGAAAAGAACTAGCAAAACAGCAGAAAAAGATATAGAATGTTAATATAGAGAAGCAAATTAAAATAATAATAATAATAAAAAATATATATATAAAAAGGAAAAAGAAAAACAAAAACAAAAGATACAAACAAACAAACAAAAAACTATAGTTCAGGTGCAGCTTCATTCAGTGTTTTAACATAGTTACATTACAATTAGGTATTATTGTGCTGTCCATTTTTGAGTTTTTGTATCTAGTCCTGTTGCACAGTCTGTATCCCTTCAGCTCCAATTACCCATTATCTTACCCTGTTTCTAACTCCTGCTGGTCTCTGTTACCAATGATATATTCCAAGTTGATTCTCGAATGTCGGTTCACATCAGTGGGACCATACAGTATTTGTCCTTTAGTTTTTGGCTAGACTCACTCAGCATAATGTTCTCTAGGTCCATCCATGTTATTACATGCTTCATAAGTTTAGTCTGTCTTAAAGCTGCATAATATTCCATCGTAGGTATACACCACAGTTTGTTTAGCCACTCGTCTGTTGATGGACATTTTGGCTGTTTCCATCTCTTTGCAATTGTAAATAATGCTGCTATAAACACTGGTGTGCAAATGTCCGTCTGTGTCTTTGCCCTTAAGTCCTTTGAGTAGATACCTAGCAGTGGTATTGCTGGTCGTAATCCATTCTGCCAGTCTATGTCTTTTGATTGGGGAATTCAGTCCATTTACATTTAGTGTTATTACTGTTTGGATAATATTTTCCTCTACCATTTTGCCTTTTGTATTATATATATCATATCTGATTTTCCTTCTTTCTACACTTTACTCCATACCTCTCTCTTTTGTCTTTTCGTATCTGACTCTAGTGCTCCCTTTAGTATTTCTTGCAGAGCTGGTCTCTTGGTCACAAATTCTCTCAGTGACTTTTTGTCTATAAATGTTTTAATTTCTCCTTCATTTTTGAAGGACAATTTTGCTGGATATAGAAGTCTTGGTTGGCAGTTTTTCTCTTTTAGTAATTTAAATATATCATCCCAACCATGTCTTCTAGCTTCCATGGTTTCTGCTGAGAAATCTACACATAGTCTTATTGGGTTTCCCTTGTATGTGATGGATTGTTTTTCTCTTGCTGCTTTCAAGATCCTCTCTTTCTCTTTGACCTCTGACATTCTAACTAGTAAGTGTCTTGGAGAACGCCTATTTGGGTCTATTCTCTTTGGGGTGCGCTGCACTTCTTGGATCTGTAATTTTAGGTCTTTCATAAGAGTTGGGAAATTTTCAGTGATAATTTCTTCCATTAGTTTTTCTCCTCCTTTTCCCTTCTCTTCTCCTTCTGGGACACCCACAACACATATATTTGTGCGCTTCATATTGTCTTTCAGTTCCCTGATCCCCTGCTCAAGTTTTTCCATTCTTTTCCCTATAGTTTCTGTTTCTTTTTGGAATTCAGATGTTCCATCCTCCAGTTCACTAATTGTAGCTTCTGTCTCTTTAAATCTACCATTGTAGGTATCCATTGTTTTTTCCATCTTTTCTACTTTGTCCTTCACTCCCATAAGCTCTGTGATTTGTTTTTTCAGATTTTCTATTTCTTCTTTTTGTTCAGCCCGTGTCTTCTTCATGTCCTCCCTCAATTTATTGATTTGATTTTTGAAGAGGTTTTCCATTTCTGTTCGTATATTCAGCATTAGTTGTCTCAGCTCCTGTATCTCATTTGAACTATTGGTTTGTTCCTTTGACTGGGCCATATCTTCAATTTTCCAAGCGTGATCCGTTATTTTCTGCTGGTGTCTGGGCATTTGATCAGGTTTCCCTGGGTGTGGGACCCGGCTGGTTGAAAGGTTTTTCTGTGTAATCTCTGGGCTCTGTTTTTCTTTTCCTGCCCAGTAGGTGGCGCTCGTCTGTCTGTGGGTCCCACCAGTAAAAGATGCTGTGGCTCCTTTAACTTGCCGATCCGAATCTTGCAGTCAGCCCAGGAAACTGCACGTGGAGGGGGGGTCGCCGGCCACCGCGGCTTGGGGGAGTGCCAGTCCAAATTGCCCAGCTGGCCCGAGGCGCCAAGTGTGGCGGGAGCACCCCGCTATCCAACGTTCCCAGTTGGACCGGGAAGCCACGTGTGTGGAAGGGACCCCAGTCGCCAGCCACCCCGGCCCGGGAAAGCGCGTACCCCTCGGTATCTCACCGCAGCGGATTCTCCCTGCCCGTTCAGCCGTTCCAGAATGGGGTACGCTGTCTTTTTGGTCTCTGTCGTGGCTCCGGGAGCTGTTTCGTATTGTTTCTGTTTCTTTAGTTGCTGTTCTGGAGGAGGAACTAAGATCCGCGTGTCTTACTAAGCCACCATCTTCTCCGGAAGCCTGTTTTCCCTTTTAAAGAACTCCAGTAAACTATTCAAGATGCACCTTGGATGGGTGGGGTCACATCTCCATCTACTCAAAAGGTCCAACCCACAACTGGGTGTGTCACATCTCTATGGACATAATCCAGTCAAAACATCACACCCACACCTGGTTGTGTCACATCTCCATGGAAACAATCCAGTCAAAATTTCCGCTCTAAACAATAGATCTACTCACACAAGATTGGATTAAGGGAAAAACATGGCTTTTCTGGGGTACAAAACATCTTCAAACCACAACACTCCATTTTGAGTTAATTTTTATCTGGGATGTAAGATAGGGGTCCTCTTTCATTCTCTTGGATTTGGATATCCAGTTCTCCCAGCACCATTTGTTGAAGAGACTGTTCTGTCTCAGTTGAATGGCCTTTGGAGCCTTGTCAAAAACAATTGACCCTGGATCTGAAGGTCTATTTCTAAACTCTCAACTTGATTTCATTGATCACCGTCTATCTTTATGCCAGTTCTGTGCTATTTTGACCCTGTAGCTTTATAATATACTTTAAAGTCAGGATGTGTGAGTCCTCTCATTTCCTCTTTTTCAAGATTTTTTTTCCCTATTTGAAGCCCCTTATCCTTCCAAATACATTTGACAATTAGTTTTTCCATTTCTGCAAAGTAGGCTGTTGGAATTTTGATTGTATTATATTAAATCTGTAGATTGATGTGAGTAGAATTGACATATTAATGATATTTAATGTTCCAGTCCATGAACACAGAATGTCCTCCCATTTATTTAGGTCTTCTTTTATCTCTTTTAGCAATGTTTTGTAGTTTTCTATATACAGATCCTTTACATCCTTGATTAAATTTATTCCTAGATAATTTGGTTTTTAGTTGCTATTGCAAATGAAATTTTTTTCTTTATTTCCCCCTTGGATGTGCATTACTAGTGTATAGAAACACCACTGATTTTTGGGTGTTAATCTCTATCCTGGCCACTTCGTTAACCTCATTTATTAGCTTTAGTCACTTTGTTGTAGTTTTTTGGGGGGTAGCTTTCTAAATATAGGATCATGCTTCTGCAAATGGTGAAAGTTCTGTTTCTTTTTCTGATTTATATGCCTTTTATTTCTTGCCTGATTGCTGCAGCTAGAACCTCTAGCACGATGTTGAATAACAGTGTGACAGTGGACATCCTTGTCTTGTTCCTGATCTTGGTGGAAAAGCTTTCAGTCTCTCACCAATGAGTACAATGTTAGCTATGGGTTTTTCATAAATGCCCTTTATCATATTGAGAAAGTTTCCTTCAATTCCTACCTTTCAAAGTGTTCCAACAGCACATCAAAAGGATTATTCACCATGATCAAGTGGGTTTTATTCCAGGATTGCATGAGTAGTTTCACACTAGAAAATCAATTATGTAATACAGTACATTAATAAATTGAAAAGGAAAAGCCACAGGATCATCTCAATTGACACAGAAAAGGCATTTGACAAAATCCAGCATGCTTTTTTGATTATAGCACTTTGAAATACTTGCAAGTATTTGCTGAAGATTTTTTGCATCTATAGTCATTAGAGAAATTGGTCTGTAGTTTTCTTGTAGTATCTTTCTCATGCTTTGGTATTAGGGTGATGGTAGCTTCATAGAATGAGTTAGGTAGAGATCCCTCTTCTTCAGTTTTTTTGGAAGAGTGAGCAGGATTTATATTAATTTTTCTTCGAATGTTTGGTAAAATTCACCTCTGAAGCCATTTGGTTCTGGGCTTTTCTTTTTGGGGAGGTTTTTGATGACTGATTTGATCTCTTTATTTGTGATTGGTTTGTTGAGGTCTTCCATTACTTCTCGAGTAAGTGTAGGTTGTTTCTGTATTTCCAGGAATTTGTCCATTTTGTCTAAGTTGTCTAGTTTATTGGCATACTATTTGTATAAGTTAGAGTTCTCTAGAGAAACAGAATCAACAGGAAATATCTGTAAATATAAAATTTATGTAAGTGTCTCATGTAACCATGAAACGTAGAGTCAAAATCTATAGGGCAGCCTGTGAAGCTGACGACTCCAGTGGATGGTCTGTACGAATTCCACAGGAAAGGTTTATCGGCTGAAGCAGAAAGAGAGCCTGTCTCTTCTGACTCCTACTTAAAAGGCTTCCAGTGATTAGATTAAGCATCACTCATTGCAGAAGACTGTCCCCTTGGTTGATTACAAATGGATACAGCTGACGTGATCATGATTTAATTCTATGAAGTGTCCTCATAGCAACAGACAGGCCAGCACTTGCCCAACCAGACAAACAGGTACCACCACCTGGCCAAGTTGACACTTGAACCTGACCACGACACCATTGTTCATAGTATCTTATGATCTTTTTTATTACTATAGTGTCTGTAGTAATGATCCCCTTCTCATTTCTGATTTAATTATTTGCATCTTCTTTTTGTCTTTGTCGGTCTAGCTAAGGTTTTCTCACTTTTATTGATCTTCTCAGAGAACCAACTTTTGGTTTTATTGATTCTCTTTATTGTTTTTTGTTCTCCATGTCATTTATTTCCACTTTAATCTTTGTTATTTATTTCCTTCTGCTTGCTTTGGGATTAGTTTGCTGTTCTTTCTCTAGTTTCTCCAGGTTTTCAGTTAAGTCTTTGATTTTAGCACTTTCTTCCCTTTTAATGTAGGCGTTGGAGCTATAAATTTCCCTCAGCACTGCCTTTGCTACATCCCATAAATTTTAATACTTACTTGTATTCTTTTTCATTTGTGTTGAGATATTATACTGATTTTTCTTACAATTTTTTCTTTGACTCACTGATTATTTAAGAGTGGGTTGTTTAACCTCAATATATTTGTGAATTTTCCAGAGAAGAATATATATCTTGCTGCTATTTTTAGGTATAATGTTCTACATATGACAGTTAGGTCTATCATATTATTGTTTATCATATTATTTAGTTTTTCTGTTTCCTTATTGATCCTGTGTTTAGAAGTTCTCTTGAAGAGATGGCATGTTGAATTCTCACACTATTATTGTAGAGACATCTGTTACTCCCTTTAGTTTTACCACTGTTTGCTTCGTGTAATTTGGGGCACCTTGATTAGGTACATAGATATTTATGATTGTTATTTCTTCTTGATTAATTGCTCCTTTTACTAATACATACTGTTCTTCTTTTTCCCTTATAACTTTTGCATTTAAGGTCTATTTTGTCTGATAATAGTATAGCTATCCCAGATTTTTTTTTTAATTTACTGCTTGTGTAGAATATATTTTTCTGTCCTTTTACTTTCAACCTATTTGTCTCAAATGAGGCTTTTGTCAATAGCATATAGATGGATCATATTTTTTTTCATTCTGCCAATCTAGGTCTTTTAACTGGAGCTTTTAATCTATTAACATTGAATGTTACTACTGTAAAAGCAGTCCTAACGTCAACCACTTTATCCTTTGGTTTTTATTTGTCATCTATTTTTTTTCTCTCTTTTTCTCCTGCTGTTTACCCTTACTGAGGATCTTCATTTCTGTACTCTTCTCTCAGCTTCCTCTCCTGTCTTTTCTTTTCAGCCAGCAACTCCCTTTAGCATTTCTTGTAGGACAGGTCTCTTGTTTATGAGCTCTCTCAACTTCTCTTTATCTGTGAATATTTTAAGCTCTCCCTCATTTTAGAAGATGGCTTTACTGGATAAAGAATTCTTGGCTGGCAATTTTTCTCTTTCAGTTTCTTAATTATTTCATACCTCTGCTTTCTTGCCTCCATGGTTTTTGATGAGCAATCAATACTTAGTGTTATTTGGCTTTTCTGGTATACAGTGAATAGATTTTCTCTTACTCATTGCAGAATTCTCTCTTTCTCTTCAGCATTTGACAGTCTGATTAGTATGTGACTTGGAGTGAGTCTGTTTGGATTTATTCTATTTTGAGTATGTTGGGCTTCTTGGATTTGAATTTTTATGTCTTTTATTAGTGGGAAATTTTCAGCCATTATTTCCTCAGATATTTTTCCTGGCTCATTTACCTTCTTTTCTCCTTCTATGATACCCATGATGTTTATATTTGTGTGCTTCATGTTGTCAATCATTTTCCTGAGAACCCTGCTCAAATTTTTCCATTTTTTTCTCCATTTGTTATTTTGTCTGTTTTAATTTGGTTGCTTTGTCTTCTCGATTGCTGGCCCTTTCTTCTGCCTCTCTTGTTGTGTCTAGTATGTTTTATATATCATCTGTAGTGTCTTTCATTACTATAAGATCTGATAATTTTTATGTATTCTTTCAAATTCTTCTTTATTCTCACCCAGTGTCATCTTAATATCCTTTATCTCTTTAGGTATTTCATTGAATTTGTTTAGATTTGTTTGAACATCTTTGATTAGTTGTTTCAAATTCTTTTTCTCTTCTGACTTTTTAATTTGTCCCTTTGGGTCATATCTTCCTGTGTTTTAGTGTGCCATGTGAATTTTTTGTGTGATATCTGGTCATCTGATTATTTTGATAGATTTATTCTGAAGCTTGGTTTCTCTCTCTTGTCTGGGTTTTTGTTGTGATTGGGTTTGTATTAAGGTTCTTCTTTGACAGTAGGATCATCAGTATTTTCCAGCTGTAACAGAGACAAGTTTCCATGCAGAGACATAGACCAGACCCAGTGGGCCTTGGGAGAATGTCTGGAAAGAGTCCCAAAAAACTTTTTTTCCCTTGCACTTTCCAGCCTTCCCAGCAGATGCCGCTTTTCAGCTACCTATGCTACTCAGCCCTATGAAGGTAGGCTTTTATGGCTTTTTATCAAATATACCCCTGAAGCAGTTGAACCAGTGGTTTCTGGTAGTGTCTTACCAGGAGGTCGCTGAAACTGCAGGGAGTCCATGTTCTCACTTCACTGGGTAATAGCTGGTTTAGTGTTGGGGTGTGTCCCCCAGTACTTGGGGCAGGCTCCCATAGCCATCCCAATCTGCAGCTACCCACCAAACAAGCATTTGGCTGCCTACTGCTGCTTTCCTTGAGGGTAGGGGATGGGCTCCAGGCACTGCATAGGAAATTACTTGGTCTCTGACCACAGTTTTATTTGTCCTTCATGTCCCTAGGCATTGTACTGATCTTCTGTGCTCCCTGGATTCCCAAACTGTTGATTTGGACAGTTTCTTTTTTTTGGGAGAGAGTAGGTTCTGCCATTCCCTCTCTAATCCTCCATTGTAGACATTCTTCCTTGGTGTCCTTTTGTATTAAACACTCCTCAGAAGCTTGGGTTCTGCCCTGGGTATCTGTGGATTTGGGTTCCTGTGTCTGAACATGCGTGGTGATCTAAATCACTCCATGAGTAGTTTTAAACTCTCTGTCCCCGGTGGGAGGTGAGAGGGTTTCCATCTGCTGCCTTTGGACAGTTCCCATACTATGTGGAGCGAGTGAAGGAAGGGAAAAGGACTGGCCATTTCAGGATGGAAGTTTCCTACTTGACGTCTTTCTCCTTCTTTGATTCAGCATTTCTGAAATTCTTCTCAGTCTCTTCCTTCCTCTAGGTTTCTAAGCAAGTGAGATTTGTCCTTGTTTTTTTTTTTTTTTAACTGAATCTCTGGGGAGATTTTTCAGTGGATGTTTTTATGTCATTGTGTTGATGACATTACCTCTTATTATGTTTTTAAAAGTCTTTATCTGTTAGAGCAGTGGCTCTCACATGGGGGTGATATTGTTGCCCCCAGGACATTTGGCAAAGTTTGGAGATATTTCTGATTGCCGTTCCTGAGGGCATGTTACTGGCATCTAGTGGGTATAGGTGGAGGGATGCTGCTAAATGTCCTACAATGCATGCAACTGCTGCCCAGGCAAAGACTTATCTAGTTCCAATATCAGCAGTGCCTTGGTTGAGAAACTTGTGTTAGTGGTACCGAAGTTGTTATGGGTGAAATGATAGGATGTCTGGGATTTGCATTTAAGAACAAACTTACAAACAGGAGTGAGAGATGAGATGAAATATAAATGCTAGTGACTGGTTATTGAAGCTGGGGTATAGGCATGTGGGAATTATTTTACTACCTAATTGCTTTTGTGCGTGTAAAAATTTTCAAAATAAATATTTAAAAGTGAGTTTTAAAAGTGTTGGAGAGAAAGATACTGAAGAGGTGGTGGGGGGAGGGCAACAAAGAATGAACCTCCTCTGATGTGTCCTTGGGGCCTAGGTGTTTCAGAGGCAAAATCCGGAAGGGGGAAGTAGTCTGGGGCTAGAAGGGAGCAGTTCCTTGGGGACAGAAATGATGAACTAGCTCCTTTGCTAGTGTTTCAGTGTGTCCTGAGAGCCCCTACCTGGGTAAAAAAGTGATTGCATCCAAATCCAACTTTATAGAGAAATGCAGTCAGAAAAATGAGATGACTATTTGCAGTCTGTAAGATTCTCTCTTTTGGGTATTTTCATCCTGTGTAGGTGTTCCAGAGATCACTGAGTACCTGGTAGACTGAGACGGAGGGGGAAAAACACTGTAAAGCTAAGTAGAATGTTAAGTAAGAGCTCTGGCTGAAGTTCAATCCAGAATTGAGAGACATCATCTTTGAAAGTTTAAATCTATGGGAAAAATAATTACCCAGAACTTGATTATGAAGCAGCCTTTTAGACCTGGCTTTTGAGTGTATTGAGATTCAGATAAAGCACACAACTCCATTGAGAGCTAAGTGTCTGCCAGTAGAGGAAATCTGCTTAGCGGTTGGCAGCCAGACCCTAGCATTCTGGTGATTGGTTGAATGATTGAAGCATGCTTTTACTAATGCTAACTTCCTTATTCATTTGCTTTGAAGAAACCATTGTAAAAATTGATCATCAGCACAAATCAACAATTTAAAGTCTGTTTGTGACTTTTGGGAAGCAAAGAATTGGGACAATTTTAATTTACTTAAGTTAGTTGGAAGCCGGATCTGATTTGTCATCTCTTTGGATTTCTTATGCAGTGTGCTATTTGAACGAGCCATAGCTGACTGTTTCCAAATGAGAGGGGAGCAAGTGGGAAGCTCACCTGAAGCTCTAGGGAATGTAATCTGTTCTCTTGGACTAAATGGCATGTATTTAGCCACCAGCTCTATTTGCCAGCCCCCTATCTTATTCTCTTGGTTTATTCCTATGGATATCTTGCTCATCTTTGCAGCTTTTTTCTTATAATTGTTCCCATCACAAGAGTTGGTTGTTGATATTTCTACAGTCTCCACTCTTGCATCAGTTGTCGAGGTTTGTCCTTATTTTTGTGGCCCAACTCCTGTTAATCCACATCCTCTCTACTTCTGTTACCACTTCCAAAGTAAAAAATTTGTCATGTTGACTGCTGCAGACTTATACTTTAAGGGTTTCCAGCACTGACCTTTTCTGACCGTCACTGTTGAAATGATTCTGTCCGTCTCTGCCACTGACACAGACCCTGCTGTCTAAAACACTCTGGTAGTACATTGTGCCAGTCCAAACCAGGTTTTCCCGCTTCATGGCCCAGCCAAGATTTCCTTTTCCTTTATTCTCTACCTCATTACCTACAGCTCCTGAGCCACTGATCTGGCTTCTGTGGCTTTTCTAAAGTGCACTCTTCCCACTCTAGCCCACAGAGTTACCTTTTAATCAGCTCTTGAGATTGAGTTGCCTACATGACGTTTTCCTGCAGGAGCACACAAAATTCACTGAATCCATGACCACGAAACTTAACCATCACTGTGGTTATGTATTCTCTGCTTTTCACATCTGCACCCTGATTTCTAAACTATATAAACCTCTTGCTCTTCCCTTGTTTTTCAGTCCTGTCTTCAAAACATAGATAAGGGTGAATACATTGCTGCCTTGGATTTTAAGCAACTGGAGGATAAATATTTTTTGGTAATCTTTCTTTAGTTTTGTACATGGCATCTAGTCAATTACCTACTTCTTTCTGTGGTACAGAAACATCACGGTTGATAGAATGAAGTGAAAATGTTTCTTGATTTAATATTTATGAAATGCCCACTATGTTCCAGGCACAGTCCTGATTCGTGATGTCACACAATATCTATGTGTCTGGCCTTTATGGTATGATGCTGGCAGTAACTCATCTTCTACTACCACACACAGCTTAGCACCAGTGTCTCTAAACCAAAGTGATGATTAAAAGTCTTAGGAATTTTATGAGCTATATCTAGGCGCAGTTTTTTTTTTTTTTAATGTGCCAATTCTTCATAACTAAATTGGGTATTCTGAGGCATCACAATACTTTGTTTCCCGAAAGTGGGTGGCATGTTGCATGGAATAGCCCAATTAGGTCTAAAAAATTGCCTCTCATATAAGGTTTTTGCTATTCATTCATCCCGTTAATAAAATAGATATTGTACAGTTACTAAGGGCAACCAAATACTGTTCTAGGTGTTAGGTGTATAGTGGTAAACATGACAAAGTCCCTCCTTCACAGAGCTTATGTTCCAGTAAAGAAAGCAGACAATCAACACTGTACCAAAATTAGAAAATATTTGGTATTTTTAATATTAATATTTGCCTGGTATGTTGAAAAATGTAAGGTAGGAATAGGGTAAATGGAACGCAACAGAGCGTGTTAGAGAAGAGTAGAGCTTAGAGGACAAATCCATTTGGTATTTCTTTCTTGTTTTTTCTTTTTGTATTTTTTGAAGATGATAAAATTTTTTTTTTTACCCCAAAAGCTTCCAATAAATGTCAGAATGCAAAAAGAGAGAGGAAATTTATAGAAGGGAAATTAACTACAGCTCTTAAAATAGCTCTTTGTTTCTGAAAGCCCGGTTCTGCTGTCTTATCATTGAAAAAAAAATAAAACCCTCAAGAAGTTATTTGTATAGCTCCTGCTATTAAGGAGTATGTGCCCTGATGTTACCTCAAGCATAGACTGATTTATTTTAAAATATGTGCAAGGAAATATGTTTTCTATTTTTTTTAGTTGCTTTTACCAATGAACAATAGTGGCATCATCTACGACTTCTTGTTTGTCTTTGGTGAACGTAGTGGGAGAGTTGGGGGGTGCACATGATCTCATTATACTATATGAGAAAATATTATATAGGCACTTATCAATATATTTTTCTGACAGAGCAATGTAGACTTCAAAAGCTTCTTCATTTAATGTAAACACCAAGTACCTTCTTTGTGGCCTCTTTTGCTAGAAGCTTTCCTTTGTAAGGCCATTTTCTAGTTGTGTAATTATATATTAATTTAGCAAATATTTATTGTGGAACTACTGTGTGCCTAGTGCTATTCTAAGTCCTGGGGTGCCATGCATACCTCCATCAACACTCGCTCAAATAACGGCATTCAATTACCTAGTAACTTTATTTTTAAAAAAACACAAAAAACTTTATTATGAAATAATTTCAAACTTTTAGGACGGTTGTAAAAATAATACATGCCCCATACAAAGAACTCTAGCATATTCCCATCACCCACAGATACCCAAATTCAGCAATTTCAACATTTTACCCCCTTTATCTATATTTCTTCTGAACATTTGAGACAGGTTGCATATCTCATACTCCTTGAACAAATAATACTTCCATGTACATTTCCTACGAACAGTAATATTCTAAGTGCCATTAAAAAGTTCAAGAAATTTATCATTGATATGAAAATTACATTCTAAATTCCGTCTTTTCTTATGTCCTAATAATGTCCTGTTTAGCCTTCCTCCATTCTTAGATCGTATCCAGAGTCTTGTATTGTATTTAATTGCTGTTATCTCTTTAGTTTTTTTTCTCTCTTTCTTTTCTTTTCTTTTTTTTTTTTAAATTATAGAAACATAGGGCGAGCCATGGTGACTCAGTGGCAGAGTTCTTACCTGCCGTGCCAGAGACCTGGGTTCAATTCCTGGTTCCTGCCCATGTAAAAAAAAAAAAAAGGATTATAAATTATAGAAACATATATATAACAAATCTTCCCATTAACTTTACTAACTCCCCTTTGCCCCTGCCCTCCGCCTGTGGTGACCTATACTCTGTCTGTATGAGTTTGCATATGTTCTGCTTTCTTTTGTGGCTACCATGGGTCTTAAATTTAACATTCTAAATCTATAACAATCTTGTTTGCTTTGATACCAACTTAAGTTGTGTGCATAAACTATCTTCCTATACCCCTCTGTCCCACCTTTTTGTGATTCTTGTCACAAATTATGTATTTATACATTATGTGACCCAAACCTTCGATTTATTGTTACATTATACATTAGCCTTTTTGAACCTATAGAAAGTAAAAAGTGAGTTACAGATAAAAAATATGATAGTACTGGCATTTATATTTACCCATGTCATTATCTTTACTGGAGATCTTTATTTTTTCATGTTTCAGTCAGTTGTGTCTTTTCAGTCCAGTGTCTATTCCTTTCAACGTACAAAAATCCCTTTAGCAGTTCTTGTAGGGCTGTTCTAGTGGTGACAGAGTCCCTTAGCATTTATTTATCTGGGACCATCTTAATCCCTATCTCATTTTTGAAAGACGGTTTCATTGCATATAGAATTCTTGGTTGGCAGTTTTTTGCTTTCAGTACTTTAAATGTGTCTACCCAGTGCCATTTGCCCCTGTGATTTCCTATGAAAAATTGACACTTAATCTTAGGCTCCCTATTATATGACACGTTGTCTTACTTGTGGCTTTCAGACTTCTCTTTTAGTTTGGATTTCGACAATTTAATTATAGGATGGAACAATGTGGGCCTGTTTGGGTTAATTCTGTTTGGAGTTAGCTGAGCATCTTTGATGTGTATGTCCATGTCTTTCATTAATGGCTGAATGGATAGAAATGTCCAGCCGTTATTTCTGTGAACACTCTTCCTGCCCCTTTCTCTCATTCTCCTTCTGGGATAACATAGTTTATATATTGGTGTGCCTGTGTCCCGCAGGTTCTTCAGGTTCTTTTCTCTTTTTCTTCAATCTTTCCTCTTTCTGCTCCTCAGACTGGATGATTTCAGTTGACTCATTCTTCTGCCAGCTACAATATGCTGTTGAACCCCTCTAGAGAATTTTAAATTTCTGTTACTGTGGTCTTCAGCTCTGTTTGGTTCTGTTTCATGCTTTCCATCTCTGTATTGATATTCTCTTTGTACTCATCTGTCCTTTTCCTGATTTCCTTTAGTTCTTTGTTTTCCTTTGAGCCATGTTTTCCTCTGAGCCATGTTTTCCTCTGGCTGTTTGAGTATATTTGGGACCATTGTTTAAAGTCTTTGTGTGGAATTTCATATGTCTGATCCTTCTTATTGATCATTTCTAATGCTTTAATTTTCTCCTTTGCCTGGGTCATCACTTTCTGTTTCTTTGTATGTTTTTTAATCTTTTGATGAAACCTTGGGCATTTTGATATTTTAATGTGTTATTGCTAGAATTTAGACTCTGAGTGTGTCCCTTAAGCTTGTGCATCCAGCTAGTGTTATGGCAGAGCACTCCTTGAATGTCAGGCACTAAGGAAAAAGCAAAAGAAGGGAGGAAGGGGACCGGGAAGGGGAAGGAAAAAGAGAAAATACTTTTCCACTCTTGGCAGATTGACCTGTAGAAGAGTTCTCCTTTAGAGCTTTTTTATACAACAAATTTAGAGAAGAGCTCAAGGCCAAAGTATCAGGGGCCTCCCTGTTCCTTTCTGCATATGTGTCTTGTCTTAGGTTTGTGTGTTGGGTCCTCAGAATTTCCCCGTTTACCTAGTTCAGAATGTCTGCTCTTCCCTAGGACATAGTTTCCTCATGGTCCAGGGTACCGCACTGTGTGATGTGTAGTCTCTTGTCCCAGGTAGCCACTTGACTGCTCTCCCACAGTGTTCTGTAGAGCGCTGTGAGCTGCCTTCTGTATGCAGGGCACGTTTTGGGATGGTAAGTTCCTTAGGCCACCACCAGATAGGTGAGGCCAGACATATAATCTCCCAGTTGTGAACACAGGTTATTCTGCTTTCTCTGGAACTGGGACCAGGGACTACACTGATAACACTGGCTGACTCTGCATCGAGTCAGTGAGAGCATGAAATCCTACAGCTTTTAAGTGATCTTTTTTTGTTTGTTTTTTCATTATATTGATATTTATTTTAGTATCTAGTGTCTTGGAGCAGCTAGAAGAAAAAACCTAAAATTGTGGCATTGTAACCCATACCAAACTTTGAAATCTGTTCTGTAAGTAACTGTTGCAGTGTGCTTTCAAATTTACTGCTTTTTTGTACATTTATTTTTCACAATTAAAAAAAAGAAGGTATAAAGCACAACAACAAAAGAACAAACAACCCGATTATAAAATGGACAGAGGATATAGACACTTTTAAAAAAATTTTTAAATTTTTTAAAAAATTAAGTGACCTTTTTCTTGATTTGACGCTTGCCTGTTACTACAATCCTTTAACTGTTTTCTGAAGTTTTGAGAAAGGTGTTTCTGCCACTTCTTGCTGGTTGTTAAAAGCTTCTCTCTCTACTATCTTGATTGGAGCTACCCAATACCTATTTTTTAGGGGGTGGGGAGGGGGAGGAAATTATGTTTCATGAAAATCAAGAGAGACCTTTGAAAACTACAGCTCAATCACCCTAATGAACCTAGATGCAAAGATTTTCAGCAAAATACTAGCAAACAAATCCAATGATATATCACAAATTTCAAGAGGGGTTTATATCAGGAATGCAAGGGTGGTTCGGCACAAGAAAATCAATCAGTGTAATACAGCACATTAACAAATCAAAAGGGAAAAATCACATGATCGTATTGATTGATGCCAAAAAAGCATTTGGCAAAATTCAGTATCCTTTTCTGATAAAAATACTTCAAAAGTAGGAATCGAGGGAAGCTTCCTCACTATCATAAAGGGCATGTATAAAAAACCCACAGCCAGAATCATACTTAATGATAGATTTAAAGCCATCCCCCTAAGATTGGGAATGAGGCAAGGATGCCTGCTGTCACCACTATCATTCAACATTGTACTAGAAATCCTAGCAGGAACCATCAGACAAGAGAAAGGAATAAGAGGCATCCAAATAGAAAAGGAAGAAGTAAAACTTTCTCATTTGCAGATGACATGATCCTATACTTGGAAAACCCTGAGAAATCTATGACAAAGCTACTTGAGCTAATAAAAATTCAGCAAAGTGGCAGGTTACAAGATTAATGTACAAAAATTTCTATTTATAGGTAATGTATTTCTATACACAGGTAATGACCTGAAGAGATAATTAAGGAAAATATTCCATTCAAAATAGAAACCAAAAGAATCAAATATCTCTGAATAAGCTTAACCAAGGATATAAAGGACCTGTACACAAAAATCTACAAGACATTGCTAAAATGACTCAAAGAAGACCTAAGTAGGTGGAAAGACATTCCATGCTCATGGACAGGAAGGCTGAATGTCCTTAAGATGTCAGTTCTATCCAAGTTGGTCTACAGATTCAATGCATTACCAATAAATATTCCAACAACCTACCTCAAAGCCTTGGAAAAACTAGTTATCAAATTTATTTGAAAGGGAAAGAGACCTTGAATAGCTAAAGATATCCTAAAAAAGAAGCGTGAAATGGGAGGACTAACACTTCCTGACTTTAAAGCTTGCTATAAAGCCATAGTAGTCCAAACAGCAAATACTTCTACGAAGATAGAAATATTGACAAATGGAATTGAATTGACAATATGGAGATAGACCACCAAATCAATGACCAATTGATCTTTGATAAGGCCCCCAAATCCACTGAACTGGGTCAGAATACTCTTTTCAATAAATGGGCATGAGAGAACTGGATATCAATAGCCAAAGGAATGAAAGAGGACCCCTACTCACATTCTATACAAAAATCAACTCAAAGTGAATCAAAGAACTAAATATAAGAGCCAGTATCATAAAACTCCTAGAGGAAAATATGTCTTCAAGATGTAGTAATCATAGGTAGCTTCTTAGACTTTACACCCAAAACACAAGCAATGAAAGAAAAAATTGATAAATGGGAACTCCTTAAAATCAAAACTTCTGTGCTTCAAAGGACTTTGACAAACGGTGAAGAGGCAGCCAACTTGATGGGAGAAAATATTTGGAAACCACATACTGGATAAACCTTTGGTATCCTGAGTACATAAATTTTATAACTCAACAGCAAAAGAACAAATAACCCAATTAAAAAACGGGGGAGAGAAGGACTGCCGGAGAAGATGGAGGCTTAGTAAGGCGCATGGGTCTTAGTTCCTCCTCCAGAATAACTACTAAAGAACTAGAAACAGTACAGAACAGCTCCCGGAGCCACGACAGAGACCAGACACACAGCGTACCCCATTCTGGACCGGCTGGACTGGCTAAGAGACTCAGCTGCGGTGAGGTGCCCTAGAGGTGTGCACTTCCCCGGGCCGCGGCGGCTGGCGGCTGGAGTCCCTCCCTTCCTCCTTCCCGGGCTGGCTGGGAGCTTTGGATCTGGTTCCCCAAGATGCGGCAGCCGGCGCCCCTCCCCCATGCGCGGCTTCCCGGGCCAGCTGGGAGCCTTGGAGCGGCGGTTCCCCAAGCCGCGGTGGCCGGTGACTGGAGCCCATTCCACACACGCGGCTTCCCGGGCCGGCTGGGAAACTTGGATCGGCGGTTCCCCAAGCCGCAGCGGCTGGCGACCCTCCCCAACAGGCGACTTCCCGGAGGGAAAGGAAAGAGTCTCCAACAGTAGTAGAGACTGAGCCCAACCTAACACCAATACTGGCATTAGTGAACAACTTCTGACTACTAAAAATAGGCCCTCAGCTCAGGCGAAACTGATCAAGGCAGAAGTCACCTATTGGGCTAACTGAAAAAGAGGAAAGGGGGTGAAACAGAGCCTTCTGCGGCTGTTTCTATGGAGGCTTCGTTGCCTCTGGGCTCAGCGCTGGGATTACACAGGTTGCAACTGCCCCGAACGCAGAAACAGGCTGCTTTCAGGGCTCTCTAGCACCTGAACCTTCCCCGCGGGAGGGGTGAAACGCAACTCAGGGGGAATCCCTCTCTCAAGGAATTAAGGTCCCAGGACCTCACAATTTGAAGCCATTAAAACCAACCTACAACCTTTCCTCTGTCTCCACCACACACTCAGCAGCGAGAGTCTTCCAAAGTTAAAGGAGCCATAACATCTTTTTTTTTTTTTAAAGAAAGACAGAGAAGGAAGGAAGGATGGAAGGAAGGAAGGGAGGAAGAAAGGGAAACATCTTTAAACATTTTCTTATTTTATTATATTTTGTTTGTTTGCTTGTTTTTTACATGGGCTGGGGCCGGGAATCGAACCGGGGTCCTCCGGCATGGCAGGCAAGCACTCTTGCCCGCTGAGCCACCGCGGCCCGCCCCCATAACATCTTTTGCTGGTGGGACCTGCAGACAGACAAGCACCACATACTGGTCAGGATAAGAAAAACAGACCCCAGAGACTTCACAGGAAAGTCTTTCAACCTGCTGGGTCCCACACTCAGGGAAATCTGATTAAATGCCCAGACGCCAGCAAAAAATAACAGATCACACCAGAAAAATTGAAGATATGGCCCAGTCAAAGGAATAAACCAATAGCTCAAATGAGATACAGGAGCTGAGACAACTAATTCTGAATATATGAACAGAAATGGAAAAGCTCTCCAAAAACCAAATCAATAAATTGAGGGAGGACATGAAGAAGACATGGGATGAACAAAAAGAAGAAATGGAAAGTCTGAAAAAACAAATCACAGAACTTATGGGATTGAAAGACACAGTAGAAGGGCTGAAAAAAATAATGGAAACCTACAATGGTAGATTTAAAGAGACAGAAGCTAGAATTAGTGAACTGGAGGATGGAACATCTGAAATCCTAAAAGAAACAGAAACTATAGGGAAAAGAATGGAAAAATTTGAACAGGGGCTCAGGGAATTGAATGATAATATGAAGCGCACAAATGTACGTGTTGTGGGTGTCCCAGAAGGAGAAGAGAAGGGAAAAGGAGGAGAAAACCTAATGGAAGAAATTATCACTGAAAATCTCCCAACTCTTATGAAAGAACTAAAATTACAGATCCAAGAAGTGCAGCGCACCCCAAAGAGAATAGACCCAAATAGGCGTTCTCCAAGACACTTACTAGTTAGAATGTCAGAGGTCAAAGAGAAAGAGAGGATCTTGAAAGCAGCAAGAGAAAAACAATCCATCACATACAAGGGAAACCCAATAAGACTATGTGTAGATTTCTCAGCAGAAACCATGGAAGCTAGAAGACAGTGGGATGATATACTTAAATGACTAAAAGAGAAAAACTGCCAACCAAGAATTCTATATCCAGCAAAATTGTCCTTCAAAAATGAGGGAGAAATTAAAACAGTCTCAGACAAAAAGTCACTGAGAGAATTTGTGACCAAGAGACCAGCTCTGCAAGAAATACTAAAGGGAGCACTAGAGTCAGATACGAAAAGACAAAAGAGAGAGGTATGGAGAAGAGTGTAGAAAGAAGGAAAATCAGATATGATATATATAATACAAAAGGCAAAATGGTAAAAAAAGTATTACCAAAACAGTAATAACACTAAATGTTAATGGACTGAATTCCCCAATCAAAAGACATAGACTGGCAGAATGGATTAAAAAACAGGATCCTTCTATATGCTGTCTACAGGAAACACATCTTAGACCCAAAGGTAAACATAGATTGAAAGTGAAAGGTTGGTAAAAGATATTTCATGCAAATAACAACCAGAAAAGAGCAGGAGTAGCTATACTAATATCCAACAAATTAGACTTCAAATGTAAAACAGTTAAAAGAGACAAAGAAGGATACTATCTAGTAATAAAAGGAACAATTCAACAAGAAGACATAACAATCATAAATATTTATGCACCAAATCAGAATGCCCCAAAATACGTGAGGAATACACTGCAATCACTGAAAAGGAAAATAGACACATCTGCCATAATAGTTGGAGACTTCAATTCGCCACTCTCATCAATGGACAGAACCTCTAGACAGATGATCAATAAAGAAAGAGAGAATTTGAATATTATAATAAATGAGCTAGACTTAACAGACATTTATAGGACATTACACGCCACAACAGCAGGATACACCTTTTTCTCAAGTGCTCATGGATCATTCTCAAAGATAGACCATATGCTGGGTCACAAAGCAAGTCTCAACAAATTTGAAAAGATTGAAATCATACACAACACTTTCTCGGATCATAAAGGAATGAAGTTGGAAATCAATAATAGGCAGAATGCCAGAAAATTCACAAATACGTGGAGGCTCAACAACACACTCTTAAACAACCAGTGGGTCAAGGAAGAAATTACAAGAGAAATTAGTAAATATCTCAAGGCAAATGAAAATGAAAACACAACATATCAAAACCTATGGGATGCAGCAAAGGCAGTGATAAGAGGGAAATTTATTGCCCTAAATGCCTATATCAGAAAAGAAGAAAAGGCAAAAATTCAGGAATTAACTGTCCACTTGGAAGAACTGGAGGAAGAACAGCAAACTAACCCCAAAGCAAGCAAAAGGAAAGAAATAACAAAGATTAGAGCAGAAATAAATGAAATTGCGAAAAGAAAACAATAGAGAAAATCAATAAGGCCAGAAGTTGGTTCTATGAGAAAATCAATAAGATTGATGGGCCCTTAGCAAGACTGACAAAAGGAAGAGAGAAGACGCAAATAAATAAGATCAGAAATGGAAGAGGAGACATAACCACTGACCTCACAGAAATAAAGGAGGTAATAACAGGATACTATGAACAACTTTACGCTAATAAATACAACAATGTAGATGAAATGGACAAGTTCCTAGAAAGCATGAACAACCAACTTTGACTCAAGAAGAAATAGATAACCTCAACAAACCAATCACAAGTAAAGAAATTGAATCAGTCATTCAAAAGCTTCCCAAAAGGAAAAGTCCAGGACCAGACGGCTTCACATGTGAATTCTACCAACCATTCCAGAAAGAATTAGTACCAACTCTGCTCAAACTCTTCCAAAAAATCGAAGTGGAGGGAAAGCTACCTAATTCATTCTATGAAGTCAACATCACCCTCATACCAAAACCAGGCAAAGATATTACAAAAAAAGAAAACTACAGACCAATCTCTAATGAATATAGATGCAAAAATCCTCAACAAAATTCTAGCAAATCGAATCCAGCAACACATTAAAAGAATTATACATCATGACCAAGTAAGATTCATCCCAGGTATGCAAGGATGGTTCAACATAAGAAAATCAATTAATGTAATATACCATATCAACTAAATCAAAGCAGAAAAATCACATGATCATCTCAATTGATGCAGAGAAGGCATTTGACAAGATTCAACATCCTTTCCTGTTGAAAACACTTCAAAGGATAGGAATACAAGGGAACTTCCTTAAAATGATAGAGGGAATATATGAAAAACCCACAGCTAATATCATCCTCAATGGGTAAAAATTGAAAACTTTCCCCCTAAGATCAGGAACAAGACAAGGATGTCCACTATCACCACTATTATTCAACATCGTGTTGGAGGTTCTAGCCAGAGCAATTAGACAAGAAAAAGAAATACAAGGCATCAAAATTGGAAAGGAAGAAGTAAAAGTATCACTGTTGCAGATGATATGATACTATACGTCGAAAACCCAGAAAATCCACAGCAAAACTACTAGAGCTAATAAATGAGTACAGCAAAGTAGCAGGTTACAAGATCAACATTCAAAAATCTGTAGCATTTCTATACACTAGTAATGAACAAGCTGAGGGGGAAATCAAGAAACGAATTCCATTTACAATTGCAACTAAAAGAATAAAATACTTAGGAATAAATTTAACTAAAGAGACAAAAGACCTATACAAAAAAACTACAAGAAACTGTTAAAAGAAATCACAGAAGACCTAAATAGATGGAAAGGCATACCGTGTTCATGGATTGGAAGACTAAATATAGTTAAGATGTCAATTCTACCTAAATTGATTTACAGATTCAATGCAATACCAATCAAAATCCCAACAACTTATTTTTTGGAAATAGAAAAACCAATAAGCAAATTTATCTGGAAGGGCAGGGTGCCCCGAATTGCTAAAAACATCTTGAGGAAAAAAAACGAAGCTGGAGGTCTTGCACTGGCTGACTTTAAGGCATATTATGAAGCTACAGTGGTCAAAACAGCATGGTATTGGCATAAAGATAGATATATCGACCAATGGAATCGAATAGAGAGCTCAGATATAGACCCTCTCATCTTTGGACATTTGATCTTTGATAAGGCAGTCAAGCCAACTCACCTGGGACAGAGCAGTCTCTTCAATAAATGGTGCCTAGAGAACTGGATATCCATATGCAAAAGAATGAAAGAAGACCCATATCTCACACCCTATACAAAAGTTAACTCAAAATGGATCAAAGATCTAAACATTACGTCTAAGACCATAAAACAGTTAGAGGAAAATGTAGGGAGATATCTTATGAATCTTACAATTGGAGGCAGTTTTATAGATCTTAAACCTAAAGCAAGAGCACTGAAGTAGGAAATAAATAAATGGGAACTCCTCAAAATTAAACACTTTTGTGCATCAAAGAACTTCATCAAGAAAGTAGAAAGACAGCCTACACAATGGGAGATAATATTTGGAAATGACATATCAGATAAAGGTCTAGTATCCAGAATTTATAAAGAGATTGTTCAACTCAACAACAAAAAGACAGCTAACCCAATTACAAAATGGGAAAAAGACTTGAACAGACACCTCTCAGAAGAGGAAATACAAATGGCCAAAAAGGCACATGAAGAGATGCTCAATGTCCCTGGCCATTAGAGAAATGCAAATCAAAACCACAATGAGATATCATCACACACCCACCAGAATGGCCATTATCAACAAAACAGAAAATGACAAGTGCTGGAGAGGATGCGGTGAAAGAGGCACACTTATCCACTGTTGGTGGGAATGTCAAATGGTGCAACCACTGTGGAAGGCAGTTTGGTGGTTCCTCAAAAAGCTGAATATAGAATTGCCATACGACCCAGCAATACCATTGCTGGGAATCTACTCAAAGGAATTAAGGGCAAAAACTCAAACGGACATTTGCACACCAATGTTTGTAGCAGTGTTATTTACAATTGCAAAGAGATGGAAACAGCCAAAATGTCCATCAACAGAAGAGTGGCTAAACAAACTGTGGTGTATACATACGATGGAATATTATGCAGCTTTAAGACAGGATAAACTTATGAAGCATGTAATAACATAGATGGGCCTAGAGAACATTATGCTGAGTGAGTCTAGCCAAAAACTAAAAGACAAATACTGTATGGTCCCAATGATGTGAATCGACATTAGAGAATAAACTTGGAATATGTCATTGGTAACAGAGTCCAGCAGGAGTTAGAAACAGGGTAAGATAATGGGTTGGAGCTGAAGGGATATAGACTGTGCAACAGGACTAGATACAAAAACTCAAAAATGGACAGCACAATAATACCTAATTGTAAAGTAATCATGTTAAAATACTGAATGAAGCTGCATCCGAGCTATAGGTTTTTGTTTTGTTTTGTTTTGGTTTTTTTTACTATTATTACTTTTATTTTTTTCTCTATATTAACATTCTATATTCTTTTCAGTTGTGTTGCTAGTTCTTCTAAACCGATGCAAATGTACTAAGAAACGATGATCGTGCATCTATGTGATGATGTTAAGAATTACTGATTGCATATGTAGAATGGCATGATTTCTAAATGTTGGGTTAATTTCTTTTTTTCCGTTAATTAATAATAAAAAAATGGATCAAAGATCTAAACGTTAGGTCTAAGACCATAAAACCGTTAGAGGAAAATGTAGGGAGATATCTTATGGATCTTACAACTGGAGGCGGTTTTATGGACCTTAAACCTAAAGCAAGAGCACTGAAGAAGGAAATAAATAAATGGGAACTCCTCAAAATTAAACACTTTTGTGCATCAAAGAACTTCATCAAGAAAGTAGAAAATCAGCCTACACAATGGGAGACAATATTTGGAAACGACATATCAGATAAAGGTCTAGTATCCAGAATTTATAACGAGATTGTTCAACTCAACAACAAAAAGACAGCCAATCCGATTACAAAATGGGAAAAAGACTTGAACAGACACCTCTCAGAAGAGGAAATACAAATGGCCAAAAGGCACATGAAGAGATGCTCAATGTCCCTGGCCATTAGAGAAATGCAAATCAAAACCACAATGAGATATCATCTCACACCCACCAGAATGGCCATTATCAACAAAACAAAAAATGACAAGTGCTGGAGAGGATGCGGAGAAAGAAGCATACTTATCCACTGTTGGTGGGAATGTCAAATGGTGCAACCACTGTCGAAGGCAGTTTGGTGGTTCCTCAAAAAGCTGAATATAGAATTGCCATACGACCCAGCAATACCATTGCTGGGAATCTACTCAAAGGATTTAAGGGCAAAGACACAAATGGACATTTGCACACCAATGTTTATAGCAGCGTTATTTACAATTGCAAAGAGATGGAAACAGCCAAAATGTCCATCAACAGACGAGTGGCTAAACAAACTGTGGCATATACATATGATGGAATATTATGCAGCTTTAAGACAGAATAAACTTATGAAGCATGTAATAACATGGATGGACCTAGAGAACATTATGCTGAGTGAGACTAGCGAAAAACTAAAGGACAAATACTGTATGGTCCCACTGATGTGAACGGACATTCGAGAATAAACTTGGAATATGTCATTGGTAACAGAGACCATCAGGAGTTAGAAACAGGGTAAGATAATGGGTTGGAGCTGAAGGGATATAGACTGTGCAACAGGACTAGATACAAAAACTCAAAAATGGACAGCACAATACTACCTAATTGTAATGTAATTATGTTAAAACACTGAATGAAGCTGCATCTGAGCTATAGTTTTGTTTGTTTGTTTATATATATTTTTTGTATTTTTTATTTTTTTCTCTATATTATCATTTTATTTCTTTTTCTATTATCTTTCTATTTTTTCTAAATCGATACAAATGTACTAAGAAATGATGATCATACATCTATGTGATGATATTAAGAATTATTGATTGCATATGTAGAATGGAATGATTTCTAAATGTGTTAGTTAATTTTTTTTAATTAATAAAAAAAATTAATTGAAATAGAAAAAAAATGGGGGAAAGATATGAATAGACAGTTTTCCAAAGACAAAAAATACAAATGGCTAAATAGCGCATGAAGAGATGCCCGTCTTCATTTAGCTACAAGGGAAATACAAATCACGACCAAAATGAGATATTAGCCCACACTTATAAAAATCGCTGCCATTAAATAAGAAACAGTGAACTGAAAATGTTGGAGAGGATATGGAGAATTTGGAACACTTATTCAGTACTGATGGGAATGTTAATGTTGCAGCTGCTGTAGAAGACAGTTTCGTGGTTCCTTAGAAAACTAAATATCAAGTTGTCCTACAACCCAACAATATCGATACTCGGTATTTACCCAGAAAAGCTGAAAGCAGTGACACAAACACATTTGCATGCTGATGTTCATAGTGGTACTTTTCACAATTGCCAAAACATGGTTACAATCCAAGTGCTCATCAAGAGATGAGTGGAAACAAAATGTGGTATATACATATGATGGAATATTATGCAGTAATAAGATGAAACCATGTCCCCAAACATATGATAACATGGATGAACCTCAAGGACCTAATGCTGGGTGCAATAAGCCAGACACAAAAGAATAGATACTGTATGATTTTGCTATTATAACTCTGGTAAAGGTAGTCTCAGAGGTTACAGTGTAGAATTTAGCAGACCTAAAGGTAAAAAGGGCTAGAGACAGGGGAAAGGCTACCCAATAAGGCTGAATTTAAATGTAAGAGAACAGTTAGAAGTGGTAAAGCAAATTAGTGAGGTCATAAGTAACATTGCCATATTGAAGATGAATATGATTAAAAGGGAATGTATAGTATAATGTACCCCACCAATTAACTCTACAGTTAATATATAAGTTCTTGCATGAATTCCTTCAAAGGTTTGATCTTGTACAGAGTCAGTAATAGAGGGGTATGGGGGAAAACTAGTATTGCAAGCTATGGTCTGTATTTAACAGGAAGACATCAATAGTACCACACTAAAACCAGGTAATAATTGGGGGAAAGGGACAAGAGATTAGGGGAGGTTCACCCCCCCACCCCATGCTGTATGGTAGTGGTGGTGGGGACACATTTCATTCTTTTTCCATGTGTCTGTCCCATTATTGCAGCACTATTTGTTGATTTTGTGTGTGTGTGGGAGGGGAGAAGTGCACAGGCTGGGAATCGAACCTGGGTCTCCCACATGGCTGTAGGGGAGGTTTTGATTTGATATTTGGTGAGGCTGTGTTTATCAATTCTTTGCTTCTTTGGACCAATGAAAATTGTCTAAAATTGAGAGTGCTGCTGATTGTACAAACAAATGACGACTCTGTAAGACATGGTTTGGTTATTTTGGGCATTATCCATGATGCCCAGTGGATGGAGGGGACTAAAGGATATAATGACTGAGAAGCTGAAAGGTGAATGGATGGAAGACTGTGTAGTTACAAAAAGGAATGACTCCATGAGACATACAGTGAACCGAAAGAACCTCGGGAACAATGTGTTGTGCAAAATAAGCCAGAAACAAAAGAACAAATAGGTCTCTTTCAGCAAATACTTACAAGAAAATTGGAGCCTAGTTTGTAAGCTCTTATAACAGCCATACTTAGTCTGAAATTTTAAGCGTATTTCTAGATTCTGAGATGCTAGCTATATGTGTATAAGCTGGTATTTCCCTGGAACTTTGAGTATTTCTGTGACACCTAAGATTCAGAGCTGGAATTCTGCAGCTCTGAAAGTCAGTATTGCTATATACAATAACAGTTAAAATAACTGAAAAAGAGATCGGGCTTCAATTAGAGATAAAAATGAAGGCGATCTGGTTGGGACTAAGGTAAATCATAATACAGCTCAAAAGATGATAGTGTATCTACTCTAGAGCTTCATCTACTGTAGAAGACCAAAGGCAGAGGGATTTATTGTGTCTAGAACCTAAATTTTCTGTAACACACGATCTAAATCAACCTGCCTGGATAGCTCATTTAAACAGCCCAAACATATGGAGCCCAGAACATGAGCGAGGACTTGTAATTCTGGATGGCTTAATGTAATACCCAGAGACATCCCAGACTATGGTGGGTTGATAATTAAAAATATTGGTAGAGTCCCTTAAGAGATTTTAGAAAAAATATATAGCTATTAAATTTTCCCATCTGGGAAAACCCTTGTATATGCTGAAACATTAGGGGCTCCCAAGAAAATAGGCCAAAGCCTTAATTTTTTATTTTATTTTATTTTTAACTTTCTTTTAATTGTATAGTTGTATTATACAAAGCACAGAAATAAAAAAGCAATAGTTTTCAAAGCACTCTTCAACAGGTACTTACAGGACAGATCCCAGAGTTTGTCATGGGCTACTATGTGGTCCTCTCATTCATTCATTCTAATTGCTCCAGAATATGGGAGGCTAGAGGGCTTAAATATTTTTTTATCATCACAATCAATTTTTTTTCCTTTTTTTTTGTGAAAAATAGCATATATACAAAAAAGCTATAAATTTCAAAGCACAGCGCCATTAGTTGTAGAACATATTTCAGAGTTTGACATGGGTTACAATTTCACAATTTTAGATTTTTACTTCTAGCTGCTCTAAAATGCTGGAGACTAAAAGAGGTATCAGTTTAATGATTCAGCATTCATATTCATTTGTTAAGTCCTGTCTTCTCTGTATAACTCAACTATCACCTTTGATCTTTCCATCCCTCTCTTTAGGGGTGTTTAGGCTGCGGCAATTCTAAGTTTTTGATATTGGAAGGGTCTGTCACCATATGGGGGTAGGGAGATGGAACTGTCTGATGTTCTGGAGAGGCTGGACTAGGTTTCAGGACTTTTTTCTGGACAAGGGGTCCGTCTGGAGCTTGTAGATTTCTGAAAAGTTACCCTAGTGCCTGGAACCCTTGTGGGATCTTATATATTGCCCTAGGTGTTCTTTAGAATTGGCTGAAATGGTCCTGGTCAGGGGTTGGCAGGTTATGATAGGTAGCAAGGTCTATCTGAAGCTTGCGTAAGAGCAACCTCCAGAGTAGCCTCTCGACTCTATTTGAACTTTCTGCCACTGATGCTTTATTAATTACACTTCTTTTCCTCCTTTTGGTCATAATGGAATTGTTGATCCCATGGTGCCAGGTCCAGATTCATCCCCAGAAGTCATCTCCCGCGTTGCCAGGGAGTCTTTGACCCCTGGATGTCATGTTCCACATAGGAGGGGAGGGCAATGGTTTCACTTGCAGAGTTGGGCTTAGAGAGACTGAGGCCGCATCTGAGCAACAAAAGTGGACCTCCAGAAGTAACTCTAAAGCATACCTATAGGTAATCTAAGCAAAGCCTTGATTTTTTTAAAAAAACGTTTTTTATTGTGAAATATAAACATATATACAGCAAAGTGATAAATTTTAAAGTACAATTTAACAAGTAGTTATATAGCAAATGTCAAAGTATAGTATGGGTTTAAGTTCTACAATTTCAGCTATTTCCTTCTCGCTCTTCTAATATACTAGAAACTAAAAAGAAATATGTATATAATGATTTAGTAGTGTCAATCATTTGTTAAATTCTACCTTCTGTGTTACAAATCCTCCCTCTCATTTGATCATTCTCTCAATCTTCAGAGATATTTGCAAGCCCTTGATTTTCAGGCTTGCTCTTATGAAACTTATTTCTATGGTGGAGAAGCTAAGACGACCTATAATTATGCCTCAGAGTTGCTTCCAGAAAACTTATCTGTTGCTCAAATGTGGTCTCTTTTTCTTAGTCTAAGCCCAACTCTGCAAGGAAAATTACTCTCTCCCCTACATGGGACAACATTCAGGGGTGAAAGTCTCCCTGACAACAGGGAAATTACTCCCAGGGTTGACTCTGGCCCTGGCACTGTGGAATCAACAACGCATTCCATACTAAAAGGGGAAAAAGAAATGTAACAAAAGAAGGTATCAGTGGCTAAGAAAATTCAAATGGAGTGAGAGGCTCTTCTGTAGGCTTCTCTTACACAAGCTTCAGTTAGATATTGCTAATTGCCGTGGTTTATCATACCCCAATTAACCCTAAAGAATTCCCAGGGCTCGAACTGAGACTCTTCCAAAGGTTCATGTACTTACTTTACTTTCCTGAAACCTATAACCTCCAGATGGTTCCTAGGCCAGATAAATCCTGAAACCCAGAAAGGCCAGCCTCTCCAAGAACATCAACTAGTTCTACCCCCCTGTTCTATTTTGTTGATGTTTTCATGATGTTTTGTTTCATGTTTTCAACATGAAAAAGTTAGTATGGGCATAGTCCAATGACCCCTATGGATTGGGAGTAGACTCAAAGGAGAAGGAGTTATAACAGAGAAGATAAGATTTAACAAACGAGTTCAACTGCTGAACCACTATAATGATATTTCTTTTAGTGTCCAGTGTTTTGGAGCAGCTAGAAGGAAAAACCTGAAAATGTGGAATGGTAACCCATATCAAACTTTGAAATCTGTTCTGTAATTATTTGTTGATATGCACTTTGAAAATTATTGCCTTTTTTGTAGGTGTGTGTGTGCATATATGCATATATATATATATTTTTTTCCACAATTTAAAAATGTTTAAAAAAACAAAAAGAGAGGGGCTTTTTACTTAAGGTACAAGAAACAGGAGAATTAACCCCCTAGATATATACGGTTATATACTTGGTCGCCTTCGGAATACCTTTTATAATATCTTTTTATAATGTGATCTTCAGATTTTGTGCTAGTTCTCTGTTCTCTTACTGGAGCCCCTCTTAGATGTGCATTGGATCTTTTCCTTCTCTGTTTCCTAACCTCTCTTTCACGTTTTCCACCTCTTTCTCTGTATGGTTATATTCTGCGTGACTACTTCTCAAGCTGTAGCATGCATGAGAGTCACCTGGAGAATTTTTTTAGAATGCAGGCTCTGGTTCGGTGGATATGGAATAGGGCCTGGGAATCTGCATTTCTAACCAGCTCCCTAGTGATGCTAACGCTGCCAGTTCTACAGACCACACTTTGAGTAGTATGTTTCTATTTGACTTCCCCAGATCTAACTGCTAGTTTACTAATTTTGTCTTCAGCTGAATATAATCTGCTGTTTAATATATCCACTGTTATTAACTTTAAATTCAGTAATAATATTTTTCATTTCTAAAAGTTTTGTTCTTTTATTAGAATTTCTACTAATTTACCTTGATAATAAATTAGTTTATTTTATAGTCTCTTTTGAATTATATTATCGGCAAGTTTTTGAAAGCTAATTCTCCCATTTTATATGTCTGCTATTGCTCCTTTGTGTAGTTTACATTCTCATGCAGTTTATTTTCCTTGTTTTGTGTAGTTTTGGTTCTTACTTTTTTGTTGTCTTATTTACAGCAGGGATTGTGTGTGTGTATGTGAGAAAGTCCTGTGTGCTGTGGTCTGTGAGTGAGCCCTTACAAATTATTTTCCACTTGTGTCTGCTAGTACCCTTAGGATTCAGTGATCTCGGACTAGTATTTGTGTTTATTTATTTTAACTTTTTATTTTGAAATAATTTGAAACTTAAAGGATTGTTACAAAAATGATATAAAACCTATACAAAGAACTGCAACATACTGCCTTACCCACATGTCCAGAGGCACCAACTTTTTTTTTTTATTAATTAAAAAAAGAATTAACAAAACAATTAGAAATCATTCCAATCTACATGTACAATCAGTAATTCTTAATAACATCACATAGTTGCATATTCATCATTTCTTAGTACATTTGCATCGATTTAGAAAAAGAAATAAAAAGACAACAGAATAAGAATTAAAACAATAATAGAAAGAAAAAAAAACAAAAAAAAAAACAAAAACAAAAAACCTATACCTCACATGCAGCTTCATTCAGTGTTTTAACATAATTGCATTACAATTGGGTAGTATTGTGCTGTCCATTTCTGAGTTTTTATATCCAGTCCCGTTGTACAGTCTGTATCCCTTCATCTCCAATTATCCCTTCTCTTTTTTTTTTTTTTTTTTAATTAACGGAAAAAAAGAAATTAACCCAACATTTAGAGATCATACCATTCTACACATGCAATCATTAATTCTTAACATCATCACATAGATGCATGATCATCATTTCTTAGTACATTTGCATTGGTTTAGAAGAACTAGCAACATAACCGAAAAAGATATAGAATGTTAATATAGAGAAAAAAATAAAAGTAATAATAGTAAAATCAAAACAAAACAACACAAAACAAAACAAAAACCTATAGCTCAGATGCAGCTTCATTCAGTGTTTTAACATGATTACTTTACAATTAGGTATTATTGTGCTGTCCATTTTTGAGTTTTTGTATCTAGTCCTGTTGCACAGTCTGTATCCCTTCAGCTTCAATTACCCATTGTCTTACCCTGTTTCTAACTCCTGCTGAACTCTGTTACCAATGACATATTTCAAGTTTATTCTCGAATGTCCGTTCACATCAGTGGGACCATACAGTATTTGCCCTTTAGTTTTTGGCTGGATTCACTCAGCATAATATTCTCTAGGTCCATCCATGTTATTACATGGTTCATAAGTTTATCTTGTCTTAAAGCTGCATAATATTCCATCGTATGTATATACCACAGTTTGTTTAGCCACTCTTCTGTTGATGGAGATTTTGGCTGTTTCCATCTCTTTGCAATTGTAAATAATGCTGCTATAAACATTGGTGTGCAAATGTCCGTTTGTGTCTTTGCCCTTAAGTCCTTTGAGTAGATACCTAGCAATGGTATTGCTGGGTCGTATGGCAATTCTATATTCAGCTTTTTGAGGAACCGCCAAACTGCCTTCCACAGTGGTTGCACCCTTTGACATTCCCACCAACAGTGGATAAGTGTGCCTCTTTCTCCGCATCCTCTCCAGCACTTGTCATTTTCTGTTTTGTTGATAATGGCCATTCTGGTGGGTGTGAGATGATATCTCATTGTGGTTTTGATTTGCATTTCTCTAATGGCCAGGGACATTGAGCATCTCTTCATGTGCCTCTTGGCCATCCGTATTTCCTCTTCTGAGAGGTGTCTGTTCAAGTCTTTTTCCCATTTTGTAATTGGGTTGGCTGTCTTTTTGTTGTTGAGATGAACAATCCCTTTATAAATTCTGGATACTAGACCTTTATCTGATATATCATTTCCAAATATTGTCTCCCATTGTGAAGGCTGTCTTTCTACTTTCTTGATGAAGTTCTTTGATGCACAAAAGTGTTTAATTTTGAGGAGTTCCCATTTATTTATTTCCTTCTTCAGTGCTCTTGCTTTAGGTTTAAGGTCCATAAAACCGCCTCCAGTTGTAAGATCCATAAGATATCTCCCAACATTTTCCTCTAACTGTTTTATGGTCTTAGACCTAATGTTTAGATCTTTGATCCATTTTGAGTTAACTTTTGTATAGGGTGTGAGAGATGGGTCTTCTTTCATTCTTTTGCATATGGATATCCAGTTCTCTAGGCACCATTTATTGAAGAGACTGCTCTGTCCCAGGTGAGTTGGCTTGACTGCCTTATCAAAGATCAAATGTCCATAGATGAGAGGGTCTATATCTGAGCACTCTATTCGATTCCATTGGTCGATATATCTATCTTTATGCCAATACCATGCTGTTTTGACCACTGTGGCTTCATAATATGCCTTAAAGTCAGGCAGCGCGAGACCTCCAGCTTCGTTTTTTTTCCTCAAGATGTTTTTAGCAATTCGGGGCACCCTGCCCTTCCAGATAAATTTGCTTATTGGTTTTTCTATTTCTGAAAAATAAGTTGTTGGGATTTTGATTGGTATTGCATTGAATCTGTAAATCAATTTAGGTAGGATTGACATCTTAACTATATTTAGTCTTCCAATCCATGAACACGGTATGCCCTTCCATCTATTTAGGTCTTCTGTGATTTCTTTTAGCAGTTTTTTGTAGTTTTCTTTATATAGGTTTTTTGTCTCTTTAGTTAAATTTATTCCTAGGTATTTTATTCTTTTAGTTGCAATTGTAAATGGGATTCGTTTCTTGATTTCCCCCTCAGCTTGTTCATTACTAGTGTATAGAAATGCTACAGATTTTTGAATGTTGATCTTGTAACCTGCTACTTTGCTGTACTCATTTATTAGCTCTAGTAGTTTTGTTGTGGATTTTTCCGGGTTTTCGACGTATAGTATCATATCGTCTGCAAACAGTGATAGTTTTACTTCTTCCTTTCCAATTTTGATGCCTTGTATTTCTTTTTCTTGTCTAATTGCTCTGGCTAGAACCTCCAACACAATGTTGAATAATAGTGGTGATAGTGGACATCTTTGTCTTGTTCCTGATCTTAGGGGGAAAGTTTTCAATTTTTCCCCATTGAGGACGAGATTAGCTGTGGGTTTTTCATATATTCCCTCTATCATTTTAAGGAAGTTCCCTTGTAAACCTATCTTTTGAAGTGTTTTCAACAGGAAAGGATGTTGAATCTTGTCGAATGCCTTCTCTGCATCAATTGAGATGATCATGTGATTTTTCTGCTTTGATTTGTTGATATGGTGTATTACATTAATTGATTTTCTTATGTTGAACCATCCTTGCATACCTGGGATGAATCCTACTTGGTCATGATGTATAATTCTTTTAATGTGTTGTTGGATACGATTTGCTAGAATTTTATTGAGGATTTTTACATCTGTATTCATTAGAGAGATTGGTCTGTAGTTTTCTTTTTTTGTAATATCTTTGCCTGGTTTTGGTATGAGGGTGATGTTGGCTTCATAGAATGAATTAGGTAGTTTTCCCTCCACTTCGATTTTTTTGAAGAGTTTGAAGAGAATTGGTACTAATTCTTTCTGGAACGTTTGGTAGAATTCACATGTGAAGCCATCTGGTCCTGGACTTTTCTTTTTAGGAAGCTTTTGAATGACTAATTCAATTTCTTTACTTGTGATTGGTTTGTTGAGGTCATCTATGTCTTCTTGAGTCAAAGTTGGTTGTTCATGTCTTTCCAGGAACCCGTCCATTTCCTCTAAATTGTTGTATTTATTAGCGTAAAGTTGTTCATAGTATCCTGTTATTACCTCCTTTATTTCTGTGAGGTCAGTAGTTATGTCTCCTCTTCCATTTCTGATCTTATTTATTTGCATCCTCTCTCTTCTTCTTTTTGTCAATCTTGCTAAGGGCCTATCAATCTTATTGATTTTCTCATAGAACCAACTTCTGGCCTTATTGATTTTCTCTATTGTTTTCATGTTTTCAATTTCATTTATTTCTGCTCTAATCTTTGTTATTTCTTTCCTTTTGCTTGCTTTGGGGTTAGCTTGCTGCTCTTTCTCCAGTTCTTCCAAATGGATAGTTAATTCCTGGATTTTTGCCTTTTCTTCTTTTCTGATATAGGCATTTAGAGCAATAAATTTCCCTCTTAGCACTGCCTTTGCTGCGTCCCATAAGTTTTGATATGTTGTGTTTTCATTTTCATTCGCCTCGAGGTATTTGCTAATTTCCCTTGCAATTTCTTCTTTGACCCAGTCGTTGTTTAGGAGTGTGTTGTTGAGCCTCCACGTATTTGTGAATTTTCTGGCACTCTGCCTATTATTGATTTCCAACATCATTCCTTTATGGTCCGAGAAAGTGTTGTGTAAGATTTCAATCTTTTTAAATTTGTTAAGACTTGCTTTGTGACCCAGCATATGGTCTATCTTTGAGAATGATCCATGAGCACTTGAGAAAAAGGTGTATCCTGCTGTTGTGGGATGTAATGTCCTATAAATGTCTATTAAGTCTAGTTCATTTATAGTAATATTCAGATTCTCTATTTCTTTGTTGATCCTCTGTCTAGATGTTCTGTCCCTTGATGAGAGTGGTGAGTTGAAGTCTCCAACTATTATGGTATATGAGTCTATTTCCCTTTTCAGTGTTTGCAGTATATTCCTCACGTATTTTGGGGCATTCTGATTCGGTGCGTAAATATTTATGATTGTTATGTCTTCTTGTTTAATTGTTCCTTTTATTAGTAGATAGTGTCCTTCTTTGTCTCTTTTAACTGTTTTACATTTGAAGTCTAATTTGTTGGATATTAGTATAGCCACTCCTGCTCTTTTCTGGTTGTTATTTGCATGAAATATCTTTTCCCAACCTTTCACTTTCAACCTATGTTTATCTTTGGGTCTAAGATGTGTTTCCTGTAGACAGCATATAGAAGGATCCTGTTTTTTAATCCATTCTGCCAATCTATGTCTTTTGATTGGGGAATTCAGTCCATTGACATTTAGTGTTATTACTGTTTGGATAATATTTTCCTCTAACATTTTGCCTTTTGTATTATATATATCATATCTGATTTTCCTTCTTTCTACACTCTTTTCCATATCTCTCTCTTCTGTCTTTTTGTATCTGACTCTAGTGCTCCCTTTAGTATTTCTTGCAGAGCTGGTCTCTTGGTCACAAATTCTTTCAGTGACTTTTTGTCTGAGAATGTTTTAATTTCTCCCTCATTGTTGAAGGATAATTTTGCTGGATATAGGAGTCTTGGTTGGCAGTTTTTCTCTTTTAGTATTTTAAATATATCATCCCACTGTCTTCTAGCTTCCATGGTTTCTGCTGAGAAATCTACACAAAGTCTTATTGGGTTTCCCTTGTATATAATGGATTGTTTTTCTCTTGCTGCTTTCAAGATCTTCTCTTTCTCTTTGACAGAGGCACCAACTTTTAACATTTTGTCACATTTGTTGTATTGTTCCACCCACTCACCCATCCATCCATCTTCTAAACATTTGCAATAGATTGTATATATTATGCTCCTTGAACATACTTCCATGTACATTTCTGAGAACAAAGATATTCCTTATGTAACCTCATTAAGTACTGTTCACAAGTTCACACAACTTAACATTGATATAAAGCTAACATCTTATGTTCCAGTTTTTTCCGCTCCTTCATTAGTTTCAGTCCAGGGTCATGGATTGCATTTAAGTGTCATTGTCTCTTTAATTACTCTTTTTTTTTTTTTTTTTAATGTTGCTTTCCTGGTTTGTAGTCCTTGTCCCATGCAGACTACCGTTAAGGTACACCCCATACATGGATTATAATGTTGTACTAGTTGCCCTATTTCTTTCCTCCTAAAGGACCAGGCAGTGGTGAAATGGTGTGCTTCCTTGTCACTTCCTCATGGGTAAAGTGTTGCCAGTTTTCCCACTTCCCTTTTATTGAGGCTCTGGCTCTTTTCCCCACTGATTGTGACCCTTGGCTCCCTTCTTCCTTACAGTTTTCCATTACACTTACTGCCTGTCTAGAGGCTTATATCCTTAACTCTTATTCTGTGCTTCAAGCATCTTATTTGTCCCCAGTTGATGTATTTTACTTTGATTTTTCTTTTCTTTTACCTTGAAGATTATCTGGCCCTTTAAAAAAAATCCTGACCACATTGTGCTAGCTTTGAGCATGATGGAGTTTTATAAAATAATCTTGTTTTATTGTGTGGAATTTCTAAATCATAATTATTTCACTGATGTGTGGCTCCTACTCTTATATTAATCATATTCTTCACCCAGGATTGGGATTCTATTTTTGTTTCCTAAAGTTAAATTAGTATATAGTGGAAAGGGAATTAAATTTCTGCTAGGAGTTTGCTGATATGATATGATTAAGACAAACATCCACATGGGAGTATATGTGCCTTTTATAGGGAAGGAGAGTACAGATTTTGCTGTGTCTTATTAGCTTTCAATAATGGAAAGATTTGTCATAAACATGTATCTCATGTGAGCAATAATAATAATAGTACCTCATAGAGTTTTCTGTGTGCTAAGCCCTTTGAGATACTTACAATCATTATAGTAATGATATAATATCAAAACTTAAGATCAGAGAGATTAAGTGACTTTCTGAAGGTCACAGAGCTAGTAAGTGGTGGAGCTGGGATTTGGGCCCATCCAGTCAGGTTCCAGAACTTGTGCCATTAACTGCTGTGCTTCCGTATTAGTATCATCTGCAAATTTTTCTCCATAAATCTCAGTTTTTATCTGAGTTTCCTTATTTTGGGGTACATTTCCCATTTATAGAATGTAACTTACATATCTTTTTTCTTTTAAAAAGGCATTGGGTAATTGAAATTAGATTGGGTTTGAGCTTATGTTGATGGAGGTATGCATGGGATGTCGGCAGAAACAGTCAATCTGATTTTTCTTTCCATGAGTTAATTTTTTAAGTATTAAGCAAGTAGATCCTGACACAGGGAAGATTTTAATTCTGTTGAGAGAGCTTGGAGTTGTTAAATAATTTTCTGGTAGTGTACATTTTCCATTTTCCAACCTCATCTCACTCTACCTGGGCCTCTGAGAATGTTCTTTTGAACTCCCTAGGAGCAGCCAGACCCCTCGATTCATCTCCTTTCTCCTCTGCCCCTCTTCCCTACTCCAGTTACTCCAACACTGCTTGGATGTTTTCATTTTAGGAACTTTGAAAACATCCAGATTTTTTGAGTCTGTGAGCAAAAAGCAGACCTGGACTTGTGTTTGGCACACAGCTCTGTCCAGACAATGAAGAGTTAAAAAAAAAAAAAAAGAAGCCTGGTCTCTGAGTGGCTGTGATAACTGTCCTAGGGGGAGCTCTAGCCCAGGCGGTGACTCATGCTGCTCTGTCACTCAGATGGACCCTGGCCGCGGCCTCTCAGGGGGCCAGGCGGGGTTATAGCCAGAGCAGGCATGTAGGGAGCAGGGACCATGAAACCTGCACTGCAGGGGCTGTGATGCCGGCGCTGGGCTCCCCAACTTGTTTCAGCCGGCCGGCCACAGGCACTTAGGGGTGCAGCCGTGCAGACGCTTCTGGCAGCTACACCCACGGGAACCCACTGCAATGGGCTACGTCCTGGTGATGGATGGCCGATTGCCCACCTCCCTGACCAAGAGAGCTTAGTAGGTCGGCAGGAAGTGGAGAAGATGTAAGATGCCCCTAGCTGGGAATCATGCCGTAAAGAGGTAGGAACTGTGCCGCAGATGTCTATCGGTGCGTTCCCATTGCCAGCACGCAGGGCTGCTGTAAAGCACTGGGAAGAACTTTAGTTGGCTGGTGTTTCATTATGTTAATTAAACTGCAGTGGAGTCAGTGGGCATGATGGAGCTGGGGAGGAGGGATAACAAACTAAAAAAAAAAAAAAGTGGTTAATAAGATCATCTAGTATACTTAGGAGCATGTGAATGAGCCCGACTGCGGTGCTATCTGAACATGAGTTACAGGTCCTTACAAATCCTCCTGCCCATTAATCCGTGAAGTGTAAAAGTTCCATCTCATTTCAGCAATTATCACTAAATGCTAATCCTTTAGACCTGTCTGCAAGGGGGGATAACTAGGTTTAGGTCCTCTGGCATACTGACATTAGCCAGCTAGGGTTCTGTAGAAGTATTTTGGAAATATCCAGAATGAGCAACTGGCCCAAACGAGTTCCCAAGTGCTTTCACTTGAACAAGTGACCTGTTTGAGTTGATCCGTTAGCTAACCCCAGCAGGAAGGTAGCCTGTCTGCGGGGTGGTGGCCATGTTGGCAGATAAGGGGTTAATCTCTTGTTGCTGGAGGAGCCCTGGCTGGGTCTGCCTGTGTGAGCTAGATTGAAAGCAGGCGCTGCAGTGCCACGGAGAAGGCTGAAGGAGTAAGATGATTTTCTCTGCAACAGTGTTGAATCTGTCTGAATTTTTTTCTCCCCCACCTTCTCCTTGTTTTTCTTTAACCAGCTCCTCCCCCCTTCGTTCCCACCCTCAAGTCTGATGATGACACCTCCAATTTTGATGAACCAGAGAAGAATTCGAGGCTTTCATCCTTTCCTGGCCAGCTGAACCCCTCAGGTTTCTCAGGAGAAGAACTGCCGTTTGTGGGGTTTTCATACAGCAAGGCACTGGGGATTCTTGGTAGATCTGAGTAAGTGGAAATTTGACTTTCTAAGGGATCTGCATGGATGCAAGGCATGCAGAGGCAAAGGGGGTGGCAGTGGGAGGTTTGGGGGGGGTAGTGCAGTGGAGGGAAGCTTTTCATCAGCCTGCATTTGGAAAGCAGTTTACCTGTTTTGGTTGTGGTAGGGTAGACGGTTAATATTCTCATTTTGTTGTGTGGAAGGTACCTTGTTCCTGCCTGTAGCATCATCATAATTGTCTATTGGGTACTTTGGAATAGTTTTCTGTCTTTGATCTTCTTTAGAGAAGAGCCAATAGCGGGAGATTTCTGTCAGTTTAGATCCTTGGTAGAAGGAGCAGTGTACCAGAGTTCAGATGAGCTTTCCATCTATTTCTCCATCTCTGTGTTGCTCTGTCTCTCAGGTGGGTGGATGGGGGTTGCTATCTTTTCTGGATTGAAAGGATCCTAAGAACTGTGTATCCTTATGTTGGGCTTAACTGAGCTGCAAGTGGCTGTAGCAGAGCTCTGACAGGGAGCCGATGCTCAGCTCCCCCTGAAGTGTGCCGTTAGGTCAGGGATCTGGCAGCTGAACCTTTCTGAGCCAGCAGAGCACTGGCGGTCAGAAAAATCCCCGTGACCGCGAACTGCCGGTAGGGAATGTGATGTAGCAGAGTCACTGATTCACAGAAATAGGGCTTCACAGAGGGAAAAAAACCCACAAAACCATGAGCCAAGAAAATGGAGGTATAAATATCACTGTAAACCTCTTAGCCTGGTAGATCTTTGTCCGTTCTGGTTAAAGCTAATGAAAAACACATTAGTGTGGCACCTGGAATTGTAGGGTCCTGGCTTCAGCCTGCTGGAATGTCTCTGAAATGCAGTAGCCTCTGTGATTGAGGGAGCGCAGTGTCTTGCTTCATTCTCTCATGATATGATGACATTCTGTTTTCTGGGGATCAAGATCCCGGGGAAGCTGTTGGACTGGCTGTGCTATTCCCCAGCTGCCCTGGCTGAAGCTGTATGGGTAATGTTGGGTAATGAGTTGCTGCCCACTTAGGAGACCAGCAGAATCTGATTTTCTCCTCAGCAGCATTCAGTCCCTATTTGCTGTGCTTGTAGCTTAGAAATTGATTTGAAGAGATGTTGTGCTGGTTCCTGGATGGTGTCGCCCCATGGGTGCTATCTTGACAGTGCTGTTCCTGAAAAGATTTCAGACTATTGTGGGAATTAGGCATTAGATATTAAATAGTGTTGTGGGCTGTGATTGTATTGGAGAAATCTCGGTTTTTATATTGAAAGATGATGAGGTGGTTCTCCTTTAACTCCTTCCCTGGGGGCTGGGTTTAAAATTTAGATTATTTAAAAAGTGTTGGCTATGCCTTTCTGGCTGATATGCTCCACAACCCCAAAGCGATCTGTATGATGGCAGGAGAGGCAGAGAGCTAACTAGCTGTTGAATGTGCCATCAGATGAAGTTGAAATGGCCCAGCAGGCCTGGGAGGTTTGGCATTGGCTTCAGAGAGCAGGGCAGAAGGAGAGGCCCGTTGTTAAAGGATGCGTGGTTAGTGGTCAGCGTAACCTTGACACAGACGGCGCACTGAAGGTTACACATTGGTTTGGGAGGTGTATGGATTAGTAGAGAGCCGGCCAGGTTAGAATGAGAACCAGGAAGGATCGAGGGAGTTAAATGTCAGGAGCCCAGGCAGAATGATGTGGGGGAATTTTAGGCATTGCAATTAATCCAGAGCAGTATGTGATTAATAGCTTATTTTTCAGGAAGACTGTAATTGCATCTTTCTGCTTCTCACAGAAATCTCAGCTGAGGAGACACTCTGGCATTAAGGCCCAGGCACTGGAGAAATATCTGTCAATTTAATTGACTCATGATTCTTTCCCCCAGATTGTGTTAATCTTGCTTACTGTATTTGAAGAGACGCTTTCTCACCTTTGGTAGTTCAAGAATACATCTCCAGAACATAAAGTGAGCTCCTATTCATGCCCCAACAGAACACTTAATCAAGTTCTCATAAAAAAAGTACTTGTAAACAAAAATGTATATTTCTTATCTAGAAGATGGAATTAGACAATTCCAGTCTTTGGGCAAATTTCAGTATCTTTTCCATGGCAATTTGGGGTTGGGATCAGAAAGGTTTTCTTTCATCTATCTTTTAAGGTAATACTGCTGTCTGATGTGGCTGCTTGCTGTGCCATGGGGCAGTCCTGGGGTGAAACATACAGGGTTGTTTTAGAAATTCACCACAACTTTTGGATGTGGGTCACCCTGGACATGTTGGGTTATGATTATTTAGAAATCCCATAAACAAAAGATGCGGTAGCCAAGTTACTTCGCTTCTCTGTGTTTTTGTTGAAATATATTTATAATACTCATTTGGAAATAGGAGGGAGGCATTTTTCTTGGGCGCCACCTTTGCCACCAGAGACCTGGTGTTTCTTCCTAAGTTTCCTTCTTCTTTCCTTCCTGTTTTCATCATCCAAGGTTTCTGTTTACACACACTGATTACCTGTGCTACTTCCTATTCACACCACTGAGGAAATCGCAGATGCCGCTGCCTTGCTCTGTGTGAATTGACCCCAGATTTGTTACCAGTGAATTGAATGAAATGTTCCAAGGTGGAACTTAATGAATTATGAATGTTTGTGGAGATTCTCACGTTGGAAATGATTTTCATTGTGGTGATCACTTGTTATATGTTAGGATCCCTTTTCAGGACCCCAGATAATTTTGAAGCCAGTCACTGAGAGTGCATCCTTATTTTAAGTTGAACAAGAATCTTGCTGGCCAGCATTTCAATCTGTGAGGCATAAGGGGGAGTTCCTTGCAGCTTGAGTTGGAGGGAGCAGGAGAATTCTAGAGAACTAGGTTTGCTTGTCTTTTGGATTGAGAATCTGGCAAAGTAGTGCGGGAGTGCGAGTGAATATCTGATGCCTTTTTGCTTTTAAGCCAACAGTAACCCAAACCAAATCCCCAAGTCCTCAATGCCTGGGTGTCCCTCTGATCCTCCATTCTCTTGAACTTCATGATAGTAGAACAGTAACAGAAATCACTGTTATATGTTTAAAAATAAAATGGATACCAGCTTTCTTCCCTCCCCTGTCAGCATGGGGTACCTTTTCTTAATTCCTTCCTTCTTCCTCCTAGATCTGCAGTATAGCCCAATTTAAACTCTTATTGAAACACACTGTCAAATGTTCAGTAAAAACTTTAGAAGGAAGACACAGTGGTTTTATATTTTGTTTGTTTTACATTAACTGGTTTCCTAATTTTAGAAAAGTTGGAAATCTCAGGAGAGCCATGAAACCTTGATGAGAATAGAATTTGTAGGAGCACAGTCTCAGGGTAGACTGTTTTTATGAAATCTCTTTGTTTAGACTTAGGGTTTTTTCCTTAGCTTTGGGTGGCTCTGAAAAAAAGTTATGGAGCCAGCCCTTCAAACACCATGGAGGAATAGGAAGTGGCTGTCACCATTGCCTTTCCCAAATTTAAGGAAACCCACTTTTCGGTGCTTCTTTTTAGCTCTGTTGGAGTTTCTTTGCATGTCGTTTTCCGTAACTGCAAAGTAGGATAATAATGACACTTGCACATAGGGTTTTGGAAAGAATAAATGAAATATGGAAAGCACTTAACCCAGTGCCTGGCACATGGAAAAGCTTCCATAAACATTCACTGTTGATATTTTTGCTAATACTAATATGCTAGTGGATTTAGGGGAGTGTCCTCTATACATGCTAAGAGGCTATGGAAAGTATTCGGCAATACTTAGTCCAAAGTCATTCCAGACCAGGAGTCCAGATTGCAGCGATGCTCTTCCTTGGTGTGTCTGTCCATTTCTCTAAATAGATGTGATCTCTAGGGCACGACTGAGTCTTACCCATTCTGATTTTCTTATAACACAGGACATTCGTTGTAAAACCTTAGTAAGTATGTGTTGAAACATTGAACTTAGAAGTGTACTGATGGAAAGTACAATATTTAGCTCATCTTAAAAAAAAAAAAAAGAGATGGATTTGGCTTGGTGGAGGGAGGGATAGAGAGAGAATTTCAGGAGGGCAGAGTGATTTCAGGCTCCAGTCTGATTAATTGCCTATTTTTCAAGAAGACTGTAATTGCATCTTTCTGCTTCTCACAGAAAGCTCAGTTAAGGAGGCTGACATTAAGGCCCAGGCACTTGAGAAATATTTGTTGATTTGATTGACTCATGATTCACACTTATTAATTCATTTAATCTGCAGAACAGCCTGAGAAGGAGGTACTATTATTCCAATTTTATATGCAAGAAAACTGAGGCCAGAGGAGTTAAGGTACTTGTCCAAGGTCACAAAGCCATGAATGGCTCAGCTGAGACTTGAATCCAGGCAGTGTGGCTCTAGGCAGTGCTATGCTGCTATAGGTATAAATGCAATAGAGATGAGAAATTAGGAAATTCGTGTGGAGGCTTGTTGTGGGGGATGGTGGACAATGAGTTTGGGGCAGGGAGTAGAGATGAGAGCTGACAGACTAAACTCTGGGTTTTGTTTTAAATCTTGAGGAGCTAGATGTTTATTGAGTAGGTAGATTGTATAGCTCTCTGATTTCTCTCTCTTTTCACGTAAGAATTCTTACCTGGGGTCTACACACACATCACACCTCTTTCCCTACGAGTTCTCATTTGCTGGAGTGTAGGCTTGATGAAGACAGGGAATTGTATCGGCCTTGTTCTCCACCATGTCTTTGTACTGATTATATACACGCTGCTCAATAAGCATTTGGTGAATAAATGCAAATCATTTTTATTTCTGCAACTCTTGAATTGTTAATGATTCTGTGATCCATTTCTACTCAAATACATGTGTTGTACTTCTAAGTGCCTCTCACTCATCTATCCTGTGATGATTTAATCCAGTGGAAGACGGTTTGACCTTCTCCAATCAGTCCTACTTCCTTTTTCCAGGGGATGGAAGTATCTCCCCCTAAAAATTGTTCTCCTTTCCACATCCAGCCAAAGGTCATTGTGTGTGCCGCCTCCAGATTTCGACAGCAAAGATCCTCATCTGTCTTTTGATTTTTTAAATAGTTGGCAACATTAGTGTACCAGAATCTTCTCTGTACTTCCCCAAAACAAAACAGCAACAACAACCAAAAAAACTCACCTAATTCTTATTCATGGATACTGTCCTCAGACGCCTTATGTTGAGTTTGCACTCTGCCATTATGTGGATCACGTGTTAAACATTTGCCTCTGTGTGTTGGATTCTCTCTTCTCACTCATTCAGTTTTTCCTTTCTTAGTCAAGCATGTATTGTTTTCCTGCTTTCCTTATTTGTTTTCTATTTAGACTGTGTATACTTGCCTTGCAGGCCTGGCAGGACCATTCCGCCGCCTTCTCATTTGTCTTAAAGACACCTTTAGGAAATCTAATCCAAACCATCCTAGCCCAGTCCTGAACATCAGGCTCCAAAAGATCTGTCAAGTGCATTTTTGCTGGCCTACACATGCTAATTTGCATAGTTGCCTTGGATCCCTTAAGAAGACAGTAATTGACCAAATGGTGCTATATGTTCTCAAGCTCTGCGCCAGTTTGGCAACTATTTGTCAAAGTGAATTTCTCTCAGTTCTCTCTGCTTTGCTTGTCTTTAGCATCCTGACCTCTTGCACCTTCTTTTCTCTGACATACTTCCTGGAAGAACAGCTTACACTCAGTGCCTCTTTTTCCACCCCTACAACTCCAATGAAATTCCTGTCTCAGAAGCCACTGGTTACACCTACCCACCAAAACTAGTGATTTCCACCTCACCATGTGATATCAATAATTACGCATTTCTTCTTGAAAGTTTCTGCTTCTGCATTGTAGAGCTTTGTTTTCCTCCTCCCTATCATTCTCACTCTTTCATGATGTCATCCTCTGTTTCAGGCTCTTGAAATGTTGGCACTATCCCCTATCTCATACAGTTGCTTGGCTTTAACTCTTACTTTCCCATGTCCTTCCTCCCAGTGTGTGCTCCGTTCATTGTTGCCAGCATGTTTGACAAGTTTCTCATCATCCCCTGCCAACAGAAGATTCACTCATTTAATAAACCACAAGGTACCAATTTTTACTTTCTCATTTCATTTCAGAAACTACCACTTTCCTACCCATCTTGGCAGGTAAACAGAGTCATCTTAAACCCTTCTACCCCCTTCTCTACCATCCTATCAGTTGCCAAGTCCTCTAAGTTCTGCCTCTGGAATGACACTTGCATCCATGACCGTCTTTCTGTCCTTACCACCACTCCTCATGAGCTCTTGTGGTTTTCCCAGCTCTACTCCATTCCCCACAGAGGGCAGAATTCTTCTAAACCACAGGCTAGATGAGGCCATTTACCTGCTCAGATCTTTAATGGCATCAGAGGGTGCACGGAATGAATGGCTGCTCTTGAGCTTGGTATTCAAGGCCTGGTACACCTTGTCAGTTGTTTCTCCTTCTTGTCTCCTGTGTTCTGGCCAGGCTGCTTAAGGCTCACCGAGGGCCATGACCATGTCTTCTTTCTTTTGCCTGAAATGATGCTTTGCCCCTTGCATATCTTCAAAAAATATTTTCAGAAATGAATTAGTCTGGAGTGGTCAGGGATTTTACCAATTTCTTCTGCATAGTTTATCCAGCTGCTAATGGCACCGGTCATCTATTGAGTACTTGCTATGTGCCCAGAACTATGGTGAATGCTTTACGTATATTATTTCATTAAATCTTCAAAAAGTCTAGGAATAAATGTGGAAGAACTGATTTTCTTGAAAATTCATTCTGAACCAGACACTGTTCTAAGTGCTTGACAAGTATTCTCATTTTTTTAAAGAAAAATTTGGTTATTCATTTATTTCTTTTTGGGGGGGAGTGCATGGGCGGGAAACTGAACCCAGATCTCCCATGCTGCAGGCAAGCATTCTACCACTGAAGCACCCATGCATCCTCCACTATTCTCATTTAATCCCAACAATAACTCATTATTTTACAGATAAAGAAACTGATGATCAAGAAGCTTAGCTTATGTCTTAAAATCATGCAGCTTGTATGTGGCAGAGGGTGGCCAACTTTTCCAACTTTTAACCTTAGAGTTGACATAAGAATTCTTTATTTTTTTGGATAAGTGCTAACACATTCATTAAAAGTCCAGGCTTTGGAATCAAATGGCCCTGGGTTCAATAGTGGGCTCTACCACTTGCTAATTGTGTGAACCAGGCATTTAACTTTGTCAGCCTCAATTTCCTCATCTATAAAGTGGGGTTATAATAGTTTCCACCTGGTTGGTTTGTTGCGGGGCATTAAAGAATCAGAGCAAGTAGTATTAACACCTGCAGTAGAGCAGATGCTTATTTCATATTTGCTATCATTACATAGGGTGAGGATAAGACTAAATATGCTTTCCACTCCCCTTTCTTCTCTGCTCCCACTTTATAAAGACATCTTGTGAGTTTCTGCTTTTTGAGAGAATCGGGCACCATGTGAGTTAGGTGACAGATGTCCTAACATCTCCATCCAGTTTTTTACTCTGAGTAGAGTCTGTGATCTCTCTTTTAGACCATTGCCTTCCATAAAACTTTCTCAAGGCTTCTGTAGGATGTTTGAGAGTGTTTTTCTCCAGTGGAATCTAGAACTCAGACTGGAGAAGGGGCATGTTCACTATACCCAGCTGAGATGTCATGCATTCCCACCCACCTTTGAGGGCCTGAGCCTTCCTTGGGGGAGAGACTGTGTAGGTTGCAGTCACGCTGCTGTCCCACAATGAATGTTGGACATCTCCCGTGTGAGGGACAGAAAGCCATTTTGTGCCAACATTGCTTCAACCTGCTTTTCATTTTGGATTCCTTTGTCCCACTGTGACCTTTAAATTGAGGCTGTTTGGGGCACAGAAGTGCTTGGCACACCATTTATTCATTTATTCAACAAATATCTTATTCCATGCCATAGGGTGTAACTATGAATAAGACAGACAGGGTCCCTGCCCTCAAGAATTTAGCATCCCCTGGCGGGGGGAGGGGAGAGGGATGGAAACAGAGGGCAAGTACACAAATGAAAACATTTCAGATGGTGGTTTGGGGTCTAAAGAAATCAGAACTGTGATGGGCAGTAACTGGGGGTAGTTGCTTAGATTGGGAGCCCAGGGAAGGTCTCCCTGAGTAGATCACGGGGTATTTGTGCAAGGTGGTTGAGTTACTTCCCAGGGTCCCACAGCTCATAAGTCTGTGTTGAGTTCCAGATGCTATTAAAGAAGCTGGAGGATAGCAGTGACTACAAAACAGACAAAAATCCTGTCCTCATAGCACATACATTCTGGTTGGGGCAGGTGTTTGTTCATTTATTCATTCATTCATTTATTCATCCAACAAATATGTGAGAGCCTATATGTGCCAAGTACTTTCTAAGCACTGGGGATGTAGTAGTGAACACAAAAAGACAAAAAAATATCCCTGCCCTCACAGAACTTACATTCTACTGGAATTGACAATAAGGAGGCAGTTATAGAAGATAAATGGAAAGAATATTCTGGGCAGAGGGAAACAGGGCAGCGGCTTTGAGGTGGGACCAGCCTGTGGGTGTTCAGTGGATAGAAAGCACATGAAGGGATCCCCACCAAAACTTCAGGGTTTATCAGGAAAATGGTCTAAGTTGAAATAGGCAGGGCCTTGTAGGTTTGAATTTGGCTTTAATTACAACGAGTGGGAAGGCGTTGCAGGAATTTCATCAGGGATGAGAAATAGCTGGTTCTCATTTACAAAGGACTCTTCTGACCACTGTGTGGAGGGTGGGTCTTAGCAGTGGCAAATTTTGGATTCAGGGAAATGAGTCAAGGAGTTATTACAGTCATCCAGGGAAGAGGTGGAGGTATGTCAATGGGGATTGTATTAGAAATCACGTGAGTAGCTATACTTGTATAAATATATAATCATGTGAGTAGCTATACTTGTATAAATATATAATGGTTTTTAAATAACCATATAAAATAAGTGATTCTTGAGCTACATATTGATCATTCCAAAGCAAATTTCCTAATTCAAATGGAGAACACTACCAGCTGTGTGTGTGTGTGTGAGGGTGTGTGTCACAGATATGTATGTGTGTACTTATGTGCATGTGTGTGTCTATATGTAGGAGGTACACCAAAGCTGATGAGACTCTGAAACTCTTTTTTTTCATGGGCAGGCACGGGGAATCAAACCTGGGTCTCCTGCATGGCAGGCGAGAATTCTGCTACTGAGCCACCATTGCACCACCTGAGAGCAGTGTTTTTGATATTTCCGAGTGCTCATGATAAATATCTCTGTGTATTTTTAAATGGGTTTATAAAAGTTAGTTCATAAATTTCAGAATCTTAAAAGCCAGTATCTTTTTGGAAACAGAATGCCGATGATTTTTTTTTTTTTGAACCATGTTAAATCTTGCAGTTGCAAGTATTTTTAGAGCCCTTGGCCACAATTAAGGTAGGGCCTTCCGCTGAGCTGATTTTGATTCTTTCATTTAAGCCTCAACCACCCTTTCTTGGTTTTCTCAGTAATCTGTGATTTGGTAGCATCTTTTGCAGACATGGGGTCCTCTTCCTAAAAAGAAAAATGGATAACTGGATGCTTAAGCATGACCTTAATCATTATAGTAGTGATTGGAGAGCTTTTAACTTATATACTTGCTTTTAGGGTGGAAATAAAAATTGTATTCTTTTTTGCTATGAAATATTCTGCTAATAGGTTTATTAAAGGATTTTTACAGTTATGTGGCTTATTTATAGGCATATCATTGGAAAAATTCCATTTTATCATTTTTACTTATATGTTCAAGTCACATGTAAATCAATTTTTAGGCTGCATCTAATATATTTTAATAGATCTAGAACACATCCTATCTGTGGTGGCAGTAATGGCCGAACCCTGCCTTCCCTCTGTATCGTGTACCATCACCACTATTCATACTTTTTGGGCCTCTATAATTATAAAACAGATGTGTATATCAGGAAGAAATGTTGATTTCAGAGTAAATTTTTCTAGAAAATAGAAGCTGAAAAAAAAAGGAAAACCCAAACTTGGCTTCGTGCTCGAAGAGACAGTGCTGGTGTGTGGGTGGGTGGCTGCAGGCACCCGCTGCTCAGAAGTGCATTTTCTCTCCATGGGAATAGCTGGCTGTGTGTCAGAGATGTGGCCAGAGTAGGCAAGCAATGTGTGGGCAGGCTGCATGTTCTTTTATTAGCATCTTCTTTGTACTGCATCTCCTCAAGCCTGGAGCATGAACCAGCCTGGGCCTCTGAAATCTGCACTCTTTCCCATTTAATTACCCCCTCTGAAGCACTAAGCAATGGATTGAGCTGTTTCTGGGATGGCTGTGGACTGACCTGGCAGGAGATGTTCTTGATTGTCCTGGGCTCAGGCCTGGAATCACCTTGCCAACATTGAACACAACCAGTCATGGATAGAGGTTACCTTCTGTTGAGTGATCCGTTATGCCTTGCCTCTGTTACCTTGCTCTTCTGAGCCTCTGTAGCATTTTTCTTGGGTTTGTCCAATGCCAGTCAGCTAAGAAGTAGCAGTGTTGAAATTTGAACCCACGATTCTTGGATTGCAACATGTCAACTTTGAACCCCTAGCTCTCCTGCCCTGCACCCACACCCAAATGACCATGTGGTAGGAGGATGTAGAAGGTATGGGGTAAACTGTTCTTTACCTTCAGTGCAATAGGGATGATACCTGCTATATAGGATTGTTGGGAGAATTTAGCAAGGTAACCTATAAAGCACTCAGCACAGCACCTGACACAAGTGCTCAATAGATGGTCACTATGATTGTTGGCAAAATTGTATCACATCAGTTCTGTCTTCTAAATTGTCAGTTCCTTGAGGACAGGAATGGTGGCTTCCTTAACTTTATAGCCTCTGCATCACGGTTCTCAACTTTGGCATTTTTGATGTTTGAAAACAGATAATTCTTACTGTGTATGTAATTATCTCGAGCATTGTAGGATGTTGAGCAGCATCCCTGGCATTTGATACCATTAGCACCTTACCTCCAGTCTTGAAAATCAGAAACTCTCCAGACATTGCCAGGTTATCTCCTGGTGAACAAAATTGCAACCCCTGGTGAGCAGGGGTTGAGAATCACTGGTCTAAAGATATCTCTTGTGGGGGATTTCTCTGCCTCCCCCTGCCTCTCTCTCTCTCTCTCTGGCAGTTTCTCATCACAGACTCTGAGCCTTGGTTTTCCTATTGGAGTGGTCATAGGAAGCCATATTTACATCCCATTCGAGGACCTGTTAGACACATTTCAGTGCCATCCATCTACTTTCCAAGTCCATGGGATCAGTGGGAAGTGAGATTCTCGCTTCTTCTCTCTCCCTTTTTCTTTCTTTCTCACATGCACTCACAGAGGTGGTCAAAAAATATGTCAAAGTGACAAAATATGGAAGACCCTTTTTTCATCAGGTAACCTTATCCTGTTCCAGGATCAATGGAACTTCATAATCACTTTCTTTATTGTAATTCTGCAGTCCCTCACCCACACTTTAAAGTTGTAACCAGCTGTAGAATATTTTGCAAACTTCCCTTAAACCAGTAATAGTACCAGTTCTTTAAATAATACTCCTCTTTACAAAATGACACTTTTTAGAGTGATTCTAGACCAAAAGAGGGATACTGCTTAGAGAGGAGAAAGGCTGTAGTTGGTAATAGTCTACCCAGCCTTGGATTGAATCTCACAAGCTGTGATTTAAATTACCGTCAATTCTAGATTAATGCCAATGTCAGCAATAATTTGCATTGCTTTGAAAGTCAGAAAAAAGGTTAATGAAAATCCTAGAAAAAGACAGTAAGTTGCAATATTTCAGAATATCTTTAAGGAAGGATTTATTCATTCAAAAATACATATTGAGAGCTTACCACTGTCGTTAGGGATTGAATTAGTCTGTCTACATGGAAAAATAAGTAGAATATAAATATTTTAAGATGAGCCATACCTGCAGTTAGTATATTCCTTTTTTAGAAATTCATGGAAATGGTTATTTCAATTGACATTAAAATTGGGAGGAAATGGTTTTTAATCATTGTCTGACACCCTACAAATTGTCTTGAAATTCAGAGCACGCCATGATTGACTCCAAAATTGGGCTCCTGCTCAAAGAGGGACCAAAAGTCCCCAGTGTCAAATGGCCTGGCCAAAGTGCCACATAAACCAAACGCTTGGGCAGTCCTACCATGAATTCTAGATGCCGACAACTCGACCTCACACTTCCTTCCGATGGCCCCACGGTTCTCAGTCCTGTCTGCACATTGGAATCACCTGGGAAGTTAATGCACCTGATGACCAGGGGGGTGAGTGTGCTGATCCCCTTTTCTTTCTGTCTCTGATTCAACTGCTCTGAGTGGGCCCTGAGCTTTAATATTTATTAAAAGCTGCCCAGGTGTTCCAAATATGCAGTTGGGTTGAGAACCACTGAAGTTACAGAAAGCTGGGATAACTTTCCTCCCCTTGAGTTTCCAGCCTCATTGTCCAATCCCATCATTGTTTATGGGGTTGTCGCTACAAGCTGGGTTTAGTCATAGCATCCTTACCAGAGCTTTTTTAGATTGATTTTTATTTTTTTCTAAAAAAAAAAATTATTTAGCACCTTTATTCTGAAGAGCTTTTAATCGCTGTACTTAGAATTTCTAAACAGTGAACATTTGTCAAACATCAAAATAGCAGAATGAGGGAGTTGGACCTAGCGGGTCTAGGAGAGCTGTCTCATCGTTTCCCATGAGTGCTATGGGTGGGGGCTGCATAGCTCCTCCCTTCTGGGTCTCATTAATAATCAGTTTATACCCACAGGAGTGCACATTAAACATTAAGCACTGCTTGTGCCTGCCCTATCTGTGTCAAGGTTTTTGTGAGCAACTTCCCACCCCGCCATCATACTCCCATGTAATCGTTTTTCTTGCTAGTTTTGTGCTTGGGTGCAAAGAGCCGTGGCCTGCCTTGTCATCCCTGACTTGAGCCAGTACATAAGACTTAGTGAATGGTGGGTGACTCTTGATTGCTGAAGAACCAGGGACCCTGTCTGTGGCTCACCTTTCTCATGTTGACTGGCTTAGGTCTTGTTCTCTAGCCAGCCTCCAGAGTAAGCAGAAACAAAGGATAGAGCAAAGGCAACCAAAGTCCATTCCAGGCAGTCCATTTTTTCTTGTATTACAAAGAAAAAAATGTGTACGTGTGTGTTTTGGTAAGGTTTAGGATAGGAAACAGGCTACTGAGGGGTATAGCACTTGTTTGAAATTTTTAGCCCAAAGTGAGAATTTTAAGAAGCTTTATTTCTAGATTTCAGTGGTTTGTGTGATCCCTGTTGCCCATTTCTATGAATAAACAACATTTGTTTTTTTTTTTGTGAATAACAGCGCAAAGCATAGTCAGCCCCCTGAGTTTTACTATTTTAAACAACCAGTTATTCCCATGAGGCATGTGCTTATTCACAAAGCCACCTGGAAAATGGTGATAAAAGTGACAATGACAGTAAAGGTTGACATTTATTCAACCTTCCCATGTGCCAGGCACTGGGCTAAGGGTTTTATTTGTGTTATCTATCATTTAATCCTTTCAAGAACCCTCTGAAGTAGGTCAAGAATTACTCCATCTTACAGATGAAGAAACTGAGGCTCAGAGAGGGGAAATTCCTTGTCCGAGGGCACACAGCTAATGAGTGGAGGGGTCAGATTTTGCATAGAGTGGCATGATTGGCTGTTTACTCACTTGGCTGCCCTTGTGTGTATGTAGAGAGCTGACACTGGTGTAGCAAGCCAGTGCTATACCCCCCAGCCCTTGTCATCAGGCTGGGAGCTGTGGGGAATGTGGCATTCTGCATTGCTGCAGGAACCAGGCCTCTTTTAGGTAGAGAAATAACTCAGGGCACCATGCAGCACATCCGTCACCTTTTGGTCAGACCTCTGTGCTCACAGCTAGTTCCTGCAACTCTGTAAACAAGGCAACAAAGATGGACTGGGCTGGCTGTGATGCCGTCGTGGCTTCCATGTGCCCTTCTGTGCATTCGAGACTTTGTAACCTGTTGCTCGGACCCTGCCACGAATCCCAGTGTTTGACCAAGGTATCACCAAGAGATGCTGCCCGGGATGAGAAACTGAATCTCCACTCATAATGCATTGCTTCCAGAGATGAGGCACAGTGTGTCATTATATATGAGTGTGCTTTCTGTGGGAGAGCATACTTCCAGCCCACTCTCAGGAGGACATGCCACTTATTTCTGTGATATTTTCGTGAGAGTCACACTGACTGCTTCAAGCCAGTCTCTCCGGTCTGGTTCTCTGTTGAGAAACTGTTTATCAATGAGCAGGTTATTTAACCTCTCTGGGCCTCAGTTTCCTCATCTATAAAATGAGTTGTATCTGCCTTGTAAGTTGTTGTGAGGAGTAAAGCATTAAAACTGATCTAGTGTCAGAACAGAACCAGGCCTATAGTTAGGTTAGGACTCAATAAGTGTATTAGTTTCCTCTTGCCTCTGTAACAAATGACCACAAACTTAGCTCAGATTTGTTATCCTGCAGTCCTGGAGGTCAGAAGTCTGAAACAGGTTTCACTGGGCTTAACTTAAGGTCTAGGCAGGGCCATGCTTCCTTTGGAGGCTCTAGGGGAGAATCTGTTCCCTGGCCTTTCCCAGCTTCTGGAGGCTGCCTGCTTTTATTAGCTCATGGCCCCTTCTTCCACCTTCAGAGCCAGCAGTGTACCATCTTTAATCTCTCTCACATCTCTTCCTCTCCTCTCTGTTTCTGTCTTATGAGGATCCTTATGATTACTTGGGCCCACTCAGATTATCCAGAATAATCTCCCTACATCCTTGATTTAATCACACCTGCAAAATCTTTTCACATTTAAGACAGTGTGCTCACAAGTTCTGGGGGTTGGGATGTGGACAGTTTGCGGGGAGGTGAGTGGGGTGTGTGCTACCATAATAAGCATCAGCTTGTTTTTATAAAATGAGACAGAGTCAAACCATCTAGCCTGGGGATGGAATAAACAATTGTTGGAACAGTGTAGTAACTGACAACCTTTATTGTGCACTTGCCATGTTAGCTCTGTCCTACCTGAAGGCTTTTCATCCGTTATTCTCTCTCCTTGAAGCTTTCTTCCTTCCAGCTTTGAATGCCCAGCACCTTCGTATTCTTCAGGTCTCAGTTCAGATGTCACCCTCTCAGGAAGCCCTCTCTGACCAGCCTAGCCAAAGCAGGTGTCCCACTCCATTTCCTCTGTCCCATCTTGTCACTTGTTTACTTATTCCACAGGAGTTATCATCGTCCGGAATTGTTTTATGTGTCTTTCTCAAGCATTCTGTCTGCCCTCTATTGAATGTCAGCTACAGGAGGGCAAGGACTTTATCTTTCAGTCCATTGTGGTATCCCAGAGCCTGGAACAGTGGCTGGAACAGCATAGGTACCCAGAGCATCTCTGTTGAGTGAGTAAGTGAACAAAGTCATGTTAAGCATGATGTCATATGTTTAATGCTCATGCTTGCCTATATAGTAGACACTTATTATAAGGAAGAAACTGAGGCTCAGAGAGCCCAAATCATTGCCCAAGGCCAGTAACAACTGAATTTGCACCCAGGTCCACCTGTCTGCAGAACCCTTCCTTCCAGCCTCCTTCCTGCCTCATGCTAGGTGTCCTTAGAAGCTGCTTGAGCAGCCACAGAAGGCTGGCAGGTGCATCGTCTTTGCTGCTGTCTCTGAGTGCAGCTTCTCCAGCCTACCTGCTGGCCATCCTGATGGTTGCTTTTCCTCTATTTAGGTCTGTTCTGTCGAGTCTGGACTCCCCTGCCAAGACTAGCTCCATGGAAAAGAAACTTCTTATCAAAAGTAAAGAGCTGCAAGACTCTCAGGACAAGTGTCACAAGGTATTTATTTCCGCAGCCGGCCTCTCTCCTTGCTCCAGGACCCTCCCGTCAGTAGATGCCGAGGGACCGGCCCGGGGCCGCTGCCGGTGCTGAGCCACCTGAGCCGTAGAGGGCGAAGTACTCCCTCCCTCGCTGAAGTCGCGCTTCCAGCAGCTCTGAGGGAGATGAATTTGGGCCTTGACGTTGCTGTAGATCCTTTAAATCTTTTCCAGAGGAGGCCCTGGATTTAAAACGGCCCATTTCTCAGCATGACCTGCCCAGATGTCTGCTTCTTCCGGCAGGTGACGTGGGCTCTCACCTGTGGCCGAGTTGCACCCCATCTGCTCTGAGTGACGCGAGGTCTCTCTTCCTAGTCTTTAAAAACTGCTTATGTAACCACGGCCACTGTATTGATTATGCTCAACGGCTTTTAACACTCACTGTTCCTGCCCAGGGCAACTCTCTGGAAGCTATTAAAAGTCACTACTTGCCTGGGACTCCTAAGAGTGCAGACGAATAGATATCTCCTTGCCCTGTCCTGGATTTGTCCTCTAGATCTTTGCAAGGAGATGGGGGGAATCAAGATGGATTTGGGATAAAATTAAAAGTGACATCTGCAAAAACCAAACCAAAGCAACAAACAGGTGAAAAATGATTGTGGCTTCCTTGCTAACGGGGGTAGAGAAGTGAACAAGTGTGAACCCAAGGCTTGAATGAGAAGAGAGACTTAGCATTGGTGACTGTCCCTACGAAGAACTGTGCATTCCTGGGCGAAGAAACAATGGTATTTCCATCCCATCGTTTGGCAAATTAGCGATAGCCCAGACCACAAGGTGGTTTTGGAGACAACTTGAGATTTGATTGCTCCTAAAGAACCTCCTTGGGCCTTTTTAACCTGTTGATGTATTTATTTCAGATGGAGCAGGAAATGACCCGGTTACATCGGAGAGTGTCTGAGGTGGAGGCTGTGCTTAGTCAGAAGGAGGTGGAGCTGAAGGCCTCTGAGACTCAGAGATCCCTCCTGGAGCAGGACCTTGCTACCTACATCACAGAATGCAGTGTGAGCCTTCCCCAAAGTCCCCTTCCCTTGGAGGTGGCACTTCCTGTTGTGTGTGTCTCATCCTGTTTCATGACAGCTTCATGAGGCACATCACAGCCAATGACAGAGAGCAGAGAGAGGCAGGCAGCTCCAACTCAGAAAGTAAGACCTGTGATCTGCAGGGCCAGGTGTGAGGTTCCGGAGCAGTGAAGGTGAATGCCAGTAAGAAGTCCAGGCAGTCCCATGGCACCGCAGAGCCTGCAGGGACAGCAGGTCATCTCTGCAGTGAGTTGTAAAGAAGCCTAACATCTTATACCTCCACCTCTTCACTCTACCTCGAGTCTGATGTAATCAGACTCCCAAATATGTACAAGAAATGGATTTTTATCCTACCCAAAGTCAGTTTTCCATTGCCTAGAACCAGCTTAGCGACGAGGAAACCGTCTTTAAAACACAGACCCTCTGTCATTACTTACCATGTGACATTTTTTTTTCCTTTCCTTCACAAGAGTAGACTGTCTTCTCCATTGTCTTGTTAAATTTTTCATTCAGGTGTTTTTTTAATGTGCCCAGTTAAACAGTCTTAAGAAGTTGGATCACACATCTTAAAAGTTTTTCTTCACAAGGAAAAGGAAATCTATAGAGTGTGGCTGATTAAGAATAACTGCTATGTTTCCATTCCAGGCTTGGCTGCGTTACAGTGGTGGGTGAATTTATTCATCTATGCATTTCAGATGTATTCTTCAGTGCCATTGAAGCACTGAGGGAACCTTATGGGTGAAAGGTGCTCAGGAAACATTGGCCAGGAGGTGGAAATAGCCTAGTTGAGGTCATAAAAGATGGCCAGGCAGAGAATGAAGTCATTTCTACTTGGAAAGAGGGATACATACTTCAGAGTCCTTGAATAATTGATACTGAAGAAAAGACTTTGCCATTATCCAAATGGTGGTTCAAACAGTTGAGAGATTTTTGTCAGTATTTAGTCCGGAACATACAAGTAAGTATCTGCTAGGATAGGTAGATGGTGGTAGGAGATATACAATTTCAGGCTGGATCCATGAGGTCATAAGGTTGAGATGATGTTTTTTGAACCAAGGGGGCCTTTACAGGATGGAAACTGGAATCAGCAACCAACCTGGAAGTTGTAAACTTTGCTCCATCACCTGAAACCATCCTGGTATCCGCGAAGCAACTTGCTCTCTTAATTAATCTTTTCAAACATAGCAGGATCCACAGGGCATTCCCTATTAACGTTTTTGCTTTCTGCAGAGCTTAAAGCGAAGTTTGGAGCAAGCACGGATGGAGGTGTCCCAGGAGGATGACAAAGCACTGCAGCTTCTCCATGATATCAGAGAGCAGAGCCGGAAGCTCCAAGAAATCAAAGAGCAGGTATGACTGCTGGCCCAGGAGCAGAGCAGCTCCTCTGCCCACTCAGACCTCTAATTTTAGGAGAGGCATGCTTCAGAACAGAGGAGAGAACCATATACTGGTCATTTGAAAACTTCCAGTTTCCCATGACTCATATAAGTTGTACAGTGTTTGTTCCAACTGCATTTGAAGTTTAAGACCCTACTCTTTTTAATTGAAAATATAGCTTTTGAGTAGGGGTAGCAAACTGCCCACCACCTGTTTTCGATGGCCTGCAATCTAAGAACGGTTTTCACATTTTTCAGTGGTTGATAAAAAATCCAAATATTTCACAACACATGAAAATTACTTGAAATTCAAATTTCAGTTGTCTACATATAAAGTTTTATGGGAATGTAGCCCTTCCTGTTCATTTCTGTATTGTCTATAGCTGCTTTCCTGCTACAAGGGCACAGGCAAGTCACTGCAAAAGAGACATTGGGGCCCCCATAGCCAAGATAATTTGCCATCTCGCCCTTTACATAAAAAGATTGCCCTCTGCTTTAGAACATTATAAAAATAATAAAAATTTGAGATATTTTTATAGCTTTTCAAATCCACTTTAAGTTCCTGATGGAAGTCAGGATAAGTCATAATTTTACTCATTTAACGAAATTTTCTAGACGATGAATTTGAATAAGGCTAAGTCAGGATTGACATGGCACATCCGAGTGCATAAAGCCTTCTCCTTTGTGTTCAGAAAAGAGACTGAGACCTTCAGAAAGCCTACTTTTGTTTATCCTTTCTAAAAGGGTTTTCTTTCTAGATGGTTCATTTTTATATTGCCTCATTGTTTCCTTTTTAGCATGGATTTTTCTGTCTTTTGAAGACACTGTAAATAGAAACTAATGAAGAGATGGCAGTGAGTAATTGGAGCACTGAATTGTCAGCTGCGAGGCAGCTCTCACTCATTTCAGAAAACCTAATGGAAGTATTGATGGAAATGAACATTTTTTTCCCCTATGGGTAGCACAAATCACTATTTGGGTGGTATAAATGCAAGCAACTCCTGCAAATAATTTAATCCATTAATGATTACTCTTTAAACAAAGAATTATTGTCTCTTGGATTTTGACAGTATAATCTATCACCTTAATATTTAAAAATGATGAGTTAATATCCTCTTGTCAATGAATATAAACATGCATAGGAGACTTTACAATATGGTTATAGTACGACATTATTGATCTTAGAGATTTTTAAGGCCACACCTAACAGTTTTGAAAATCTGCTTTGACGGTTGATTCATGCCCCTTTTATCAACACAGTTTTTCATCCTAAAACTTTGCAGAGGTGGGATTCTTTTTCTCCTGTTAGTATAACATGTTTTGAAGTTGACTTTTGGTGACGTCCTGGGAAAATGGAAGCTGTGTTTGGCCACCAGAGGGAGCAGCTAGTGTCCACAAACTTCATAGAAACAGAATTATCAGGACATTTTGAAAAGGTATATGCTGGTGGTTGAATTGAAAGTAATGTCTTTTGTGATTCCTACCACAGTTCCCCTGCACGTGGCATTTTAGATTTAATGATGGCCAAAAGTTTAATGATAGCTAAAGTTTCCATTGCTGGGTAGAACTCCGTTTCAGATTTTAATTCTCATTGGAGGAAAGATTTATTAAAATGACTTTTGTTAAGTTTTGTGAGAGTGGAATTTTGCAAACCAGGAAAAAGTATTTAATGTTTTCAGCAAAATTCCAGTATTTGGTCTACAGCATATTGGTTTCTCCCAGGTTTGGCATTTCCTGCCCCCCTCCCCCAAAGCTAATTTTCTGTACCATCATTCATTTGCTCACATGGTCTGTCTGTCTCAAGTTGATAGTTTGCTTTCATGTACATTGCTAGCATTTGGGGGTTCCTCTCCAGCCCCTCCTCAGAAAGGAAACAAAAGTGTGGGTAACAGAAATCATTTGTGTTTCAGGATTTCTGATTAGGTAAGACCATATCTGATTGATGCTCCATTCAGAAGACTTGTTTCAGGTGGGCTTCCGGAATTGTCTATGCTCAGCTCCTACGTATGGTTCTTTCTGTGCCGCAGTACCATAGCTCTCTGTCAGCTGCCCGTGGAAATAGGCCTGATTATCTCCTCTCAGGTTTTTCCTGAAGCAGGGTTTTGGGTAGCTTTTGGACTTACAGGATTTCCTTAAAGTATCCAACATAATAATAGAGGATCAGTAAATTAGTTAGAATTCCTTTTGATGCTTGTGGCCGGCTGGCATTCCTCAGGAACCTGACAGGCTGATAGAGTTGTTTCTGTGTCCTTGCCTTCTTCCTCCTTCTTGCTGATAGCTCAGGAAAGAGAGATGCTGGGAGTGGGGTGGGGAGACACATTCACTCTGTTCTCATTCTTGACAAAATACAAAAATTGCATGGCCTTTCTGCTTACAAACCCAAGAAAGAAAAGGGAGTTTGAGGATGAAAACTTCCTAAGCCTCTCCCTAGCTCTTCTTCCCTCCCAGCTGGGTCTTCCTGCTACTGAGGTAGGCCTGACTCTATCAGGAGCAGATCCCCTGATATTCTCAGGAGTTAAATTAAGAGGGAAAAATGAATTTTTAGGTATAAGAATATTTTCGTTATATTTAAGTTATTTTTTTTTTTTTATGGAGGAAGGGATTTATGAAGCCACAAGTGCCTAGGGCCGTGAAAATCATAATGTAGCCCTGACCAAACGGTTTTAAATAACTCCACTGGAAGGACGTGCCATTTTGCATCATCTTTACTTATGTTCTACTCTAAGTTCAGATGATCGTGAGCAGACTCTAAGGTTAATTCATTATATAATCGCTTATCACCTGCTGATTAGATATCACCCAGGAAACCTATGTGCCCTTTTAGTGTTTGTTTTGTTTTTTTGTTTATGTTGTGTGTCCTTTTATCCTTGGGGTTACCCTTCAATAATAATATGCTTTTGGGTAGGAGGGAACGAAATGAGACCCACTCCCCACTTTGGACTAGTTTCTTTCCTTTCCCCTCTACTGATGATACAGGAGGGGTATACTTGCATGAGAATGATCCAATTTTCATAAGTAAATCAGCTCCCCTTTTTTGTATTCTGGGAGATGCTTGTTGCAATAGGGTGAGGGGTTTACTTTATGCCATGTTATTAAAAAATTCATAAATTGTATTTTATTGGTTAAAAAATAGTCCTTGCTCAGTTGATTCCTCACCAGGTATTTCTTGAGAGAAATGTTCAAAGGTGATCTTAATTCGATTCTATTGGGACTTGAACTGTACGCCCCCCCTCCCCCGCAAAAGGCAGGTCACAACCCTTGTCCTGTGGGTGTGAACCCATTTGTAAATAGGACCTTTGAAGATGTTATTAGTTAAGGTGTGCCCATGCTGAATGAGAGTGGATCTTAATCCATCATGGTTGAAGTCCTTGCAAGCAAAGGAAATTGGACATGGAAAGAGGAAGCCACTGGGAGCAGCCTAGAAGCTGAAAGTCAACTGAACTGGAGGATAAAGGAAAAAAAAAAAATGCCACACTATGTTTATTGCCATGTGACAGAAAAGCCAAGAACCAAGGATCACCAGCAGCCAATCCCAGAATGCCGCAGTCTTCAGGGAGAAAGCACTGCCTTTCTGACACCTCAATTTTAGACTTCTCCTAGCCTCACAGCCATGAGCCAAGAAATTCCTGTTGTTTAAGCCAACCCACATATGGTATTTATTTTAGCAACTAGGAAACTAAACCATCTTTGTCACTGGAAAATGGGGTTTTGCCATGACAAATACCTAAAAATGTTGAAACCTCTTTGGAATTGAGTAATGGGTACAGGCTGGGAGAATTTGAGGCACATGATAGAAAAAGCCTAGTTGCTTTGAAGAGAACACATTTGGTAGAAATGTGGATATTATAGGTACCTTCGATGAAGTTTTAGAAGTTGTGTTATTAAAAGGAATTGGGCAGGCCACGGTGGCTCAGCAGACAGAGTTCTCTCTCCTGCCATGTTGGAGACCTGGGCTCGATTTCTGGTGCCTGCCCAGGAAAAGAAAAAAGATATTAGAAGAGAGGTGATCCTTGTTATAGATGAACAGAGAACTTAATGAAATTGTGCTCTGGTGTTGAATGAAGGCAGAACCTGAAAGTGGTGAACTTAGATATTTAGCTAAGATTTCCAAACTGTGGAAGGTGCAGCCTGGTTTCTCCTTGCAGCTTATAGTAAAATGTAAGAGGAAAGGGGTAAGATGAAAATTAAACTATTAAGCACAAAGGAACCAGAAATTGATGATTTAAAAAATTTTCAGCCTATCCAGGTGTAATATGATCTGAGGTTAGAGCCAAAAGCGGTTCTTTCAGGGAAGTGAATCACCAGAAGACAGAGTTCCATGTGAGGGTTTAACTGAAACAAACTGATTGCTAAAGAGGATGTGACTGAACATGGATCCAGTTAGCCATTTCCATGGAAATTAGGTCTGGAAGTGCTGTTATCCAGAAAGAATCTGGAGATTCTGTTGTCTAATTGTTTGGACCCACTTAAAGTGCATATAAAGTCAACAAGGTTTTTGCAAAATTTGTATGAACAGATGCAGTGCTTTAAAAAGACAGTGAAGGGATGAATTGAGGGAATAATGACTTCAAGGGCAGAACTGTGGCAACAGAGGTCCGGATAGAAAAGATCTTTGGCCAAAGCAGCAGGCCCACCCATGTGTCTGGAAAAGGTGGGCCCATCCCTGTACTTGGAGGGGGCAGGCCTTGCAGCCTGTTGTTCAGAGAGAGCACTGCCACCCCAAGCCTCAGTGATAGTGTGGCTTGTGCCCTCATGTTCGAGAAGAGCCTGGCTGCCATCCCATTGCTTGGAGAGTGCAGGGCCTTTGCCCCGGTTTGGGTAGTGCATGACCGCAGTACAAGCACTTGGAAGGAATGGGCTCCATCAGGCCTGGAGAATAAGGAATCAAGCCTTTTTTTTTTCTTTCATAAGAGATATAAGAACAAGGAACTTATGCCTAGTTTTAAGTTTGTTCATACTTAAGTAATATCAACATGAAAATAATTTAAATGATACCAGTGGGAGTCTGTGAGAATTATTCCTTGGGTTTGTTAACCAAGCTTGAGAAAGACACACCATTTTATAATTTTGGAATTAACCTCTCACCTCAAGATCTGGACTTGTTCGGGACCTGTGACCCCTCTTTTCCTTCCACTTACTAGTTTCTGTCATGGGAATTTAGTTCTATGCTTGCCCCACCATTGTATATTGTTTTCTACTTCCATCAGACAGAGGAATTTTGCCCAAGGGTTGACCACACTCATAATGGATTGTGATCACCTTGCTACTGAAATGACTTAAGGCTTTTAGGATGTTGTGATGTAATGAATATATTTTGCATGTGAGAAGAACATGTCTTTTGGGGTACAGAGAGGGGACTGTTGGCAATTGAATCATGTGCTCTCCACAAGAAGCATGTTTAGGTCACAACCCCTGGTCCTGTTGGTCTGAATCCATTTGTAAAAAGACCTTTGGAGATGTTCTTAGTCAAGGTGTTGCCAAACGTGAATGATGGTGGGCCTTCATCCAACTTGGCTGAAGTCCTTGCCAGCAAAGGAAATTGGACATGGAAAGAGGAAGCCACTCGGAGCAGCCAGAAGCTGGAGGTCACCTGAACCAGGAAGAGAAAGGAAAAAATGCCACCAAGTGCCCTGCTGTGTGATGGAAAAGCCAAGGACCAAGGATCACCCGCAGCCAACCTCAGAATGCCAAAGTCTTTGAGGAGAAAGCATCACTTTTCTGACACTTCAATTTTGAACTTCAATTAGCCTTAAAACTGTGAGGCGATAAAATCCTATTATGTTAACCACCCCATTGTAATGTAATTGTTTTAGCAGCTAGGAAAATGAAACATGTCCCTTGTTCTTTTCACTTTGTATCCACCCAATGCATCTGAATTGGATAAACTCTCATTTGTAATCATTATACTGAGGCTTGAATTTGTTAACAGAGTATTTTTATGCTTTGTCTAAAAGTTTTCAAAACTATTGCCCATTTTTTCCTGATAAATCCGATTTTGAAAAACCTCTATTCAAGTGTTCTGGTTTGACATTAGAAATTGATTTTGGAAAAGGTCGGGCTGCTTGGATTACTTTATAGAGTTTGCTCTAGGGAACAAGATAATTCTGTCCTTGGAATTTTTCTCACAAGTTATTTTGACCAGAGCCAGTATTTTCTGACTTGCAAATTTCAGGGTGACTTGAAATTCATGAGCAATGTTAAGTTCATCATTCAGTTTTGGGTCCAGAAAAATAAATGATGAGAAACTGACATGATGAGTTTCACCTTCCAAGATTCTTTCCAATGAGATTTTCAATTACCCTCTCGTGCCATCTGAAAGGTTAATTTTAAAACTAGTACCATATCTAATTGTGTTAGGAGTACATGACTTCTAAAGGACAAATCTATATAAATGATTATCCTTGCAGGAAAAATGCATCTAAGCAGTTTCTCCTCCACGGTTAAAGAGCATGTCCTTTCCACTTTCCTGTCTTACAAAATAATGCTTTAACGTGCAAATGGTATGGTTAAATCATTTGTTTAAAGGATCTTATTACATGTGTTTCAGATGGTTTTACTTATGATACATATTATACAATCAATCAGTTTAAAGATTTAGTATTCTTTTCTCCCCCTTCTTCCTTCCCCACCTCGCCCCTTTGCCCCTGTAGAATCTCTTTGTCCTGTGTCCTGTCTTTCCAAGACTTTCTCTCTGGGTTGTTCTCTGCCAGTCTTTCTTCAGTGTGTGTCTTCCTTCCGTGCTGAGGAATGAATACTCAGTGTCCTTCCATCTTTCCTGCCTGATTTTGCTTTTAGCTGTTTTGAAGTTCACCTTTATCCCATTGCCTGCTCTTTAGGAGTACCAGGCTCAGGTGGAAGAAATGAGGTTGATGATGAATCAGTTGGAAGAGGACCTTGTCTCAGCAAGAAGACGGAGTGATCTCTATGAATCTGAGCTGAGAGAGTCTCGGCTTGCTGCTGAAGAATTCAAGCGGAAAGCAACAGAATGTCAGCACAGACTGATGAAGGTAGCCCACCATCCTCCAGGGGGAGATCACAGTGCTGCTATTTATTTTTAGGGGGTTGGGGGAGAGTCATGAGTGGTCTTAGCAAGAATAAAGGGTATCCTATCTCAATGAGCAAAGTTTGGGAAATAATGGATACCTTGGAAAGCTCTTCATTTGCAGACAATAACTTATTAGTATTTTCTTTATTGCTATTTGGGTCACAGAGACCAAGAAAGTACCACAGGGAATGTAGTCAAGAAGACTTCTGGGTTCCTAAGATTCCCCAATATGTTGTATCTTTTTTGTTGCAGGCTAAGGATCAAGGGAAGCCGGAAGTGGGAGAATATGCCAAACTAGAGAAGGTATTTTTCCATTACTGGTGTCCCTATTTTTGGTAGATATATATATATTTTATGTTACTATCAGTGGCCAGTCATTAAGGAGACACTTGAATAGAGAGAACCTTGTTCCAGATTTACTTAGGCCAATTGGTAACCACTTTCAGTCTCAGCTGTGATTCTAAAAGGGATAAAAGGTACCTCATTTTTGTTGCTATCATGCCTACTCACAGTAACAAATAAATCCAGACACTCTGTTAAATACAAAATGAAAATTTTTATTGTCTTAGGGCACTGGGAGACTTTTGTATGTCGTCATTTGTATGTTGCTGAGCATAGAGAAATAGTAAAGATGAATGAGCCCTGTGAAAGAGGTTTGCCCTAGGACCTTGCAAGATGTCTCTGATAGGCTACCCTTCTTCCTCTCCATTAACAGTTTCTGGAAAACAAACCTCAAGAATATAGAACTACAGTAAATGAAGCAAGTCATTAATGCCTTTTTGCTTTTTGCTTTATGCTTACAATCTTAATTATAGATCAATGCTGAGCAGCAGCTCAAAATTCAGGAGCTTCAAGAGAAGTTGGAAAAGGTAAGCCTGAGGTGATTTTTTTTTTGGAATTTCCAAATACCTTTCTTTGACTTGTCCTGGAGCACTAAAGATGAAAGGAACAAAATTAGTCACTCAGCACTGAGGAAAATGAAGGGGGCGTGAGCTCTTACCTGAAAATATCAGAGTTCTGAATACACTTTTTCTCCTGAGACATGTCAGCAGTGTTTATTTTTAAAAACCAAGCTGTGAGACTCTCACGTAAAAGTTCTAATTATACCATGCTGGGACCCGAGAAGCCACTTTCTCTCTCCCTGGGGGGTCAGGCTTCCCAGTTTGCACGTTCGTAAGAGAAGCATGTGTGTTGTGCATTACCCAGCTCTCTTTCAATCAGAAACTCTGTGGGCAACTTTGAAAAGCCTGTGCATTGGGCGGCTGGAGGTTCCATTGGCATCATGTGACTGGGAAGGTGGGGTGGGTTACAGTGTCCTAAAAAGTTACTGCTGACAGCCTTGCCTGTAGTTGAACGCTGGGGATGCTTAGTGAGAGGGCTGGAATGAATGTAGTCCTGAGACATGCCTTTCACATCAAGAATGTGCTATGCGCATGGTTTAACTGAGGCCCCTCCTCTTGATTCTTGAGTCCACTGCTCTCATTTAGCTAGAAGCTTGTGAAGGGATGCATGTTTTTATTTAGAACTGTGCTGCCCAATAGACATGTGATGTGAGCCGCAAACTGCATGTGTAACTTAACATTTTCTAGTAGCCACATTAAAGAAACAAAAAGAAACAAGTGAAGTAATTTTAATGATATATTTTATTTAGCCTGATATTTAAAAAATATCATTTCAACACGTATCATTATTTTGAAATGTATACTGCTTCAGTTTTGGCATTACTTAAAATTAATATAAAATTAATAATTAATTCCTCAGCCGTACCAGCCTCTTGTCAAGTGTTGAGTAGCCACATACAGCCAGCAGCTTCCAAGTTGGACCGTGCAGGTCTCAACATTGGAGTTTTCTTAGAGTTTCCACTTTTTAAAATTTTAATTTTAGGCAAAGAAGTGTGTTTGTTGACTTTAACTCAGATCTTTATTATAGTGCTATCAGAGCTGTAGATAGTTAAGACCCAGATACAAAAATAACTTCAAGAAGTTTGTTAGTTTCCATGAACACTATGGATGATTACGGTACCCTTTGAAAGGTATTCACTTGAAAAAAAAAGTTTAAATTAAAGCTTTTATTTTTTTCCCTTATATTAGTACAAATTCCCCATAGAAAAATTAGCAAATGAAATAATTAAATAAGAAAATTAGTACTCACAGGTAAAAACTCTTGATACCTGGGCAAAGAAATCCTTTTAGACCTTTTTTATTTGCACTCAGGACAATGCATTGAATTTAAAGTGCCAGTAACTGACAGGTACACCATTATCTTATGTTCCCCAAGCAAGAAAAAATGCTGCCAGTTATAATTGTACGATGCATCCCCAATTGAGGGATGTTAAAATATTAAGAGAAGAAAATGCACCTTAAAATATATGAAATACAGAATAAAATGTTTGCATGTTTTGAAAAATGTACATAGCATATGCTTATTTTGTTTTACCTGCTTTTTTTTGTTTAGGATATCAGCAACATCTTTTTACATCAGTAAATTTGGCCATATTTCTCTCCTTCCTTCTGTCCTCATAGGCTGTAAAAGCCAGCACAGAAGCCACTGAGCTGCTACAGAATATCCGCCAGGCAAAAGAGCGAGCTGAGCGGGAGCTGGAGAAACTGCAGAACCGAGAGGATTCCTCTGAAGGCATTAAAAAGAAGCTGGTTGAAGCCGAGGTGAGCCGGGGACCTTTAGCCCATGTGGACTAACCCTGGCCTCAGTGCAGCCGCCTGTGAGCACCTGTGACTGGCCGTCTGCGATGCCAAGAAGAAACTGCAAAACCATCACTTGCTCATGTTTGACCAAACTGCGTTCCTTCTGGAAAATCCCTTTGAAACCTGAGAGGCTTGGAAATGTTTTCTCCCAGAGGGGCGATAAGCTTGACACAGCAGCTTCAAATAGAAACGTTTTGAGAAAAACTCTTTCTTTCTGTTTGTTTTCCTCTGCCCTACTCATTCATCAGGGAGAACTTTCATTTATGTAGGTTAACTGTAACTCTGTCTCTGATTTGTTCTTTTTCTTCCCTTTGCACCCTTCACCCCCCCCCCTTGTCTTCCCCCACTAGTGTTAATAACAAATTAATTTTCAAGGCTTCTGCTATCACGGGCATGTTGACATCTCCCAGATCGATATTTTTTGGCCTTTTCTCTCCCTTAAATTCTTTGTTGTTGTTGTTGTTGTTAAATCATTTATATAACAATACAGGAAGTACATGGATGTCTTCTCATTATAAGAAACTTAAAACAGTTCTGAAGAATATAGAATAAAAAGTGGTGTTTCTTCTTTACTCCCTGTTCCCTTCCATCCCTCTCCTTAGTCTTTGTCCCATGGAAAGGATTGGCCACCGTTGATTTAGCCACCCTCCCACCCGTGGACCTTCGGCTCTCCCTATCACAGTTGGTGTGAACCGACTTGTACTTGTTTCTTTGGGGCCATTCTCACCTATATCCTAATCCCATATTTCCCACCGCTCCCCTAACATCTCTATTGGATGTCTGAACCATGCATCAAATTCAAAATGAATCAGTATCTTCCTGCACAAGCTGTTTTCCCTTCTCGATTTCCTCATCTTTCTCAGGGCCACCATTGTTCTGGTTAACCCAGACGTGACACTAGGGTGTCATCTGCTTTTTCTCTAACCCTGCCATTCAGTGAGTTACCCAGTCCTCTAAACATAGTCGCACCATCTCGCCCATTGTCTCCTACTTGCCAGTTCTCCTACTTGCCCTCCTGGAGGTCTAGGCCCTCTTCCCCTTCGCTAAGCAGATGTAGTCATCTTTTGGCCATCTTGCTTCTGGTCTCTTCTTCCTGCCATATAGCTCACACATGGTCCCCAAACACAAGGCTCCTTGGCACCCACTTACCCCATCAGGGTTCCATATCCCAATGAGTACCTAAACCTGGTACATGAAACTCAGTGTCACCCTCAAATGCTACCTGTCCACCCTTTCTCTTCCTATTTCTTCTATTTCTCCGCGTACCCTGAAGATACGCTGTGGTTCCTCTGGTGGCTGTACTGGCTCTTGACCACCTCTGTGTTTCTGCTAACACACCTCCCTTTGTGTGAAATACCTTCCCCTCTTCTGCTTTCCCTCCTCCAACACCTCCCATAGCACTTTCTATGTATTTCTTTTATTTTTCTTCTCCTTTTTAACCTATGTGTTGATGATTTATGTTTACCTTATCTTTTCCAAGGGTGGGAATTATGTCTCCTTTCACTCTATTTTCCATGATGCCTAGTGTGGTACTTTGTAGATAGTAGGTGCTTGGTAAATATTTGAATGAATGAATGCACTCTTGTAACCAGCCCAACTGAACATTTGAATTATAGAGATTAATATTCTTTGCTGTTGCATTGGGTGCCTGAGACTTTTCTTTCTGACCAGAGTGTATGCTTACTGAGGGCTCTTTCCCTCAGTGCAGGCACTATGCCCACAGCAGTTACTCCATTAAAACTCTCTGATTGATTCATGATCTACAGGAACGTCGCCATTCTCTGGAGAACAAGGTAAAGAGGCTAGAGACCATGGAGCGTAGAGAAAACAGACTGAAGGATGACATCCAGACAAAATCCCAACAGATCCAGCAGATGGCTGATAAAATTCTGGTGAGCAGGAATGAAAGTTAAAAAGTTAAAAGATAACAGACTAGGGGTTGCAAAGGGAAGGGGGTAAAAAGAAGAATTAAACACCAAAACAGGGGAGGCGTCACCAAGTAGGTAAATTGAGAGAGATGGTTTCAGCGAGCACCATGTTACAGAATAGTATGAATAACCACGTATTGGATATTAGAGCACTGGTAACAGATCCACAGCTTTTTTGCCCTGTTTGCTACTGCCTGGCATTTTTTCATGTGAACATGCATAGTCTTGTCATTTTTGACCCATTTTTTACGAGAGCATTTGTACTTCTATCAGCAGAGCTCTGGATGGCCATTAACTTTGCAATGCCTTTTATGAAGGTGAAGGAATTTAGACCTTTAGGACCGAAACCTAGATTCTTGCTTTTGGTGAAGAAAGAAATTAGTCATGCAGAATTGTTTTTCTTAGAGTAGTATTTGTCATAGATCCATGTTCACCCACTCACTTTCTCTGCTACAGTTGGGTTTTTTTTTTTTTCCTTTCAATTTCCTTAGATGTAGCAGGTCTTTTTTGGGTTTATAATTACCATGATTCTGTTTTAGGCTCTGATGGCCAAATTTACTTAATGAAGTAAGGCTCATGGTACTTACAGTTGGGTTTAAGTTCTGCCCCTGCTAGGGTGGAGGGCAGGTGAACCTTTGAAGGGCTCTCCTTGGATCTTAAGCCAGAAGCCAGAAATTGGATACATTTGAGAGATTTAGTGACTTGGACTCTATTCATAACCCCCTCCCACCCCACCCCCAGCAGAGACTTTGAAGTCAGCTTTTCTTCTCTACCATGAGAAGGCGAGGTGGGGAGCAGGTCCCTTCATCTCTCTCTGCATCCCTTCTGGGAAATGAATCACCAGCAAGTTCAAAATGAAGTTTGAACTTGAGAATGGCCCAGCTTAGTGGCCCACCATACTATAATTAAAAACCAACACTTCAACACTTTATATATCTATGTTCGTATATATTCATAAATATATGGAATGCTTTTGAACAAACAGATCAAAGAGACATTGGTTAAATTGTTTGGCTTTCACACAGTCTTGATATATATATATAAAATGTCTGCACATAAACACAAATGTGACTGTTAGTCTACCCTTTCTGTTCTCTTGTTCCGTCTTCAAAGTTTCTCTTGGCTGTTGTCAAGTGTATGAATTATACTTGTGTTAAAATCAGGTCCCACCAAGATCCCACCGCCACTATCCCTTACTTGGTACAAATGAAATGGTTAACGCTCTGTGGTTTTAAAGTGTTTCTATGTTTAAAGGTGATGTGTTCATTCATTCATTCAACAAATATTTAATGAGCTTCTACTATGTGCTAGGCACTGCTTGCTCTAGGGGCTGGAAATATAGCACAAACAACAGTGTTTGCATAACAGGACTGAAAAGTTGATCTAATGTCTTTATAAATGTAGAGGAAAGATATGTTTAAAAAAATGACAACAACAACAAAAAATGCTAAACCACAAAGAAGTCAGATTTTAGAATATCTGCTTTTCGAAAGGTTCACTTGCTATTAAGAGTTTTGCATTCTTGGATTGTGTGGTAAACTCCCATTCATATTTAGACCAAGAATCTACTCTTAAGCTTGTCAATCTCAGGTGCCTGAGTTTTCTACCTATTTTTAGACCTGATTTTCATTCCTGTGCTATCTTATAAGGACTAAAAATAAGAAAAGGTATTTATCAAGAGATTTCTAACTCTTAAAAGTAAGCAGATTTCTTTGTCCAAGTGTATGTTGTTACCTGCCTGAGTACCTGTGTGGTTGTGACTTTATTTATCTGAAGGTGCCTTTTGCTCAAGAACCCTGTGCTTAGGTTTTGCAGTATCTAGGACATGGACAAAGAGTGGTCCTTAATACTATTACATAATGAATCATGATGCTTGGGAAACAGATCCCAGAATGCCATTTGCTGTAAAACATTTCCCATACTGATAAAAACATTCCAGGCAGATAATTGGGGCTCATATTACAACAAAGTAGTTTGATTTAATAAAAGAAGTCACTACAGAGAATCCTTTGGTGGGTACAAAGCCCTTAAAATATGTTTTCATTAATTAAAATCCTATTTACCCTCAGCTTTTCAAGAACACATCTGTTAGATTGCAGGAGATCTTGTGCACCTGCTCTGAAGATTGAACACTTTAATAGCCCCCAAAGCAAGATCTGGGTTGATAGACTAGAATTTCAAAAGCTTAATCACTAGTATTTCATGTGCATGTGAATCTAAAAGTACTTTTTCCCATTTTTTGGACATATCCTGTATAATTTCTACATTCTTCAAAATTCTCATAATTGCTTCCACTTCAAAGAAAAATTTCATAATAACTTAAAGAGATGAAAGCATGGAGTAATGGCTTTTGATATTAGTGATTAACTAATGGGTCCAGATTCATAAGAATTAATGTAGATGCAGATATATGTGCATCTAGAGAATGTTTCAGTGAATTGGATGTTGTCTTTATAAGATTGACTTAAAATACATTGGTAAATGAATTGGCATAATTTTCAAATAAATTATATTTTTTTTAGAAGGAGAAAATTAAGCAATAAAAGAACAAAGGGAACATTATATTTGGACTATCTGTATTACTCCAAAATTTCTCCCCATCTTTAGTATATATGCATCATTATTAGTGTATTTTTGTTGTTGTTTTGTTTTGCATGGGCAGGCACCAGGAATCAAACTCGGGTCTTGGGCATGGTAGGCGAGAACTCTACCTGCTGAGCCGCCGTGGGCCGCCCTCATTATTACTTTATTTTATGTTCTGTTTTCTTACCCTTAGGATCATATTTCATATGAACCTCTTCAAGTGTTCACATAATCCACACATGAGACAGAATATTCATTCCAAACTAGAAGTATATGAATTGTAATACTGGTTTTCCTTCTTAGCTAGGGTTCTTGAGCAATAATTTTGTTAATCAGGAAAATTCAAAATATTTTTTTCATAATGAATTAAAATTACTTTTCTCATTTAAGGCTGTCATAGCAGTGAAAATGGAGTGAGACTCAAAGATAGTTGTCAGGGGCTTCGTGCAGCACTAAACTTTCAGATGTTGCCTTGTTACACTTACTCTTCTATGGAAAGATGAAGAGCTACCTTTATTTGACCTTGGCATACTGACACATTTCTGATTCCAGCCCTCACAGCCCAGTAGGTGTGTGTGTGTATGTGTTGAACTTGTACTTGGAAAACCCCAGGGCTGAAACTCAGTGGTGGCCTCCTTCTCAAGAGCCTTTGGGGAGGTAATGGAGGAACAGATGCGTGTTACCTGTAGTCCTGTACCAAAGTCATGTTTCCTGCGAAAGTCTGACATACTTTGGTTATGGCCTCCCCTTCACATACCTGACCATTTGTTCTTTTGTATCCAGGAGCTGGAGGAGAAGCACCGGGAAGCCCAGGTCTCAGCCCAGCACCTAGAGGTGCATCTGAAACAGAAAGAGCAGCACTACGAGGAAAAAATTAAAGTAAAGACACTTTCTCATCTTCCCTGGTGTGCCTCTTATAGCCCCATACAGCTTTTCTCTCTTTCTGGGCAGTTTTGGCTCCTTCTTCCTAAGCCAAATGATTCTTTGGAGTAAATGCTGTCCTCAGTCCCCGGTGGGAGGTTGTGGAGTGTTACCCATGCAGGTCTTTAGAAACCTGAAGTACAAAATTTATTTATTTATTTTTAGTTGGTCTTTGTGTATCTTTTAAACTTTTTTTTAAACCCACTGTCATTCATTCTGTGATAGTTTACATTTAACCGTATCTTCACCACATGCTTTGCTTCTAATTTTCTTCCAGCATCTTAGACCTTGGATCTGGTTCATTTTGTTTAGAGAACTTTCTTTAGTGAGGCTCTGCTGGTGACAAGGTCTCTGTTTTGTTTGTCTGAAAATGACTTTATTTTACCCTTATTCTTGAAGATGTTTTACTGGAGAAGAATTCTAGATTGGCAGTTATTTTATTCCAACACTTTTCAAAGATGCCATTCCACTGACTTTTGTTTTTTTATTATGGCTATTGAGAAGTTAGCTGTCTGTCTGCTGCTTTCTTTGAATGTTATCTATCCTTGTCTTTGGCTGCTTTAAAATTTTCCTTAGTTTTTAGCTTTCTGCAGCTTTACTGTGATGTCTAGATGTGAATTTCTTTTTCTTTATTCTGTTTGGGGCTTTGTTGGCTTTTTTTAATAGAATGGCATTTTATCAGTTCTGGAAAATTGTCTTCTATCTCAAATATTGTCTCCTATCCCTTCCCTCTTTCCTTTTGTTTTGAAACTTTGATTAGACATTTCTTAAATCACCTGCAATCTATCCTTTTTATTCTCCCTGTGTTTTCCATTTTCCTTTCTTCATGTGCTACATTCTGGATAAATTCTGACTTATTTTCCAGTATACTAATTCTTTCTTTGCTTGATCTGAACTGCTATTAGAACTATCTACTGACTTTTTAATATCAGTTATTTTTCATTTCCAGCTGTTCTATTTGATACTTTCTCAAATTTAGTGTATTATTTAAGATAATAATTTTCTATTCTCTGCAGTCATTTTCAAACTTGTCTTTTATTTCTTCAAATGCATAAGCATTCTTATTTTATGATCCGTATCTCATAATTCCAGTATCCAATGATTTGAAAATTTGTTTGTGCTCTATTGTTTCTGGTTCTTTTTCATGGTGTTTATCTCCTTGTATTCTTGGTGAGCTGCTTGTTTTCTTTGGAAAATTATTCGTGGCAATTACAAGGTCTGATTTGAAAATGTGTACCCACCGTGGGAGGTAGCTCTGGACTTTGACTTCCCCTCTTACTCTGAGTCTATCAAAACTGAAGTGCACATTTATTTGGTGCAGCAAGTGTCTCAGGTTAAAAGTAGCTTTGTGCCCTTCTTGCCTCTCTGGGTTTCTGCTCTCATTTACATTTTGGTCTGCAACGACTTATTCTCTTGCCAACTTTTAGAAAAATGTTCTTCATATTTTCTATAGCATTCAACATCTTTATCAGTAGGAGGGCTGCCCTAAATAATCTAGCCCATCGTAATGAATGCCTGCCTTTCAATTTCCTTTTAAAATCACGACATGTTTCCATTATGATTTTGGACCAAGTCTTTGACTCATTCTTATGTTCTTGAGAAATCAGACATTGAACGAGGCTCGTCATTTTTCTGACAGTCCTGTTACTGATTTGGTTGGTATTGTCAGAGTCAAATGTCCCTTTTTTGGGGAACCAAACTGAATACGTGCATACCACCGTCACCGTTCTGGTTCATTCTTTCTTTTACCCTTAGTGTTACTTTCGGTTATTTTTCATGAAAAGAAATGTATGAAAATAACCCTGAAATGGTATCAAGGTATTTAAATCTGAGCCCCTACTTTAAATGCTATATACCAATCTTACTGAATTCCAGGCTTTTTTCTTTGTATTATACTAATTTTCAGAAAAATATGAGAATGTATATGGTGGGCCATGGTATATTTGCATAATGAAAATAACCTGTGTAAAATTTATCCTGTGATTTGGGTGATTATATTGAATTTCCTGTTTTTTTTTTTTTTTTTAAAAAAAAACATGTTCTGTTTTAGATTGATAACATGTCTACAGTAAAATCTCCCATTTCAACAAACCTATAGTTTCTCTCCCCTTATATATCTTCTTGTTCATTCTTCTTCCAGTTTAACCTTTTTAGGGTTGAGATGCATACATTTTTTTTTTTAATCTTTTTCTACATGGGCAGGCACCAGGAATCGAACCCGGGTCCTCGGGCATGGCAGGCAAGCACTCTTACCTGCTGAGCCACCGTGGCCCGCCCGAGATGCATACATTTTGATAGAGGTTTCTTCTTCTGGTTCTCACTTACTCCACCACTGCCAAAGCTGAAGTTTTCTTTTGAGTAGGGCCATCTTAAAATGTGTTTTGTTGCGTTAAGACCTTATTCAAAGAAAGAGCATATCCAGTCCAGACGTTACTGGTCTCTGCTACCTTCTAGTTGGAAAGAACTTTGTTTTCTAGGTCCCAGAGAATGTTAGAGAAAGATCTGTTTTATTCTCTCTTCCCTACTGGAATTTTTATAAAAATTTTTTTTTTTTTGCTTTCACTGCTTTGTGTTTCCTATTCCAGCCTCTGTAAGGCCATTTTAGTAATGGTTATGATCATATCCTAGATTCTGTCCTTTTCTTGCTCATAATTTTAGAATCTACCCTGACATCCAAGAGAGTGGGCCTCTTATCCTATTGAGCTTCTTTCCTCCCCCCTGTAACCCCATTCTCCACCTTTTGTTCTCTTCTGCCAACTCCCATTCTACTTTTTTCATCAGGCCATGCTAGATTAAAGTCCTCTTTGAAATCTGTCCTTTCCTTTCTTCATCATATATACCCCTCCCTGCTGTCTGGTTCTTTTTAGGGAAGTGTTCCCATCAACTCTGAAGGCCTCTTCACAGTGAACATCATGGGAAAGGCAGATTCCTATCTCTCCTGTGACCCCAATTCTGTCACCTTTAATTCCCAATATCCTGTTGTCCTTCTTGATGCGTTTGGTGTCATTGGAATAGCAGAGGACTCTCTGGTGAGAAACACAGGGCTGTGGTCAAAGGCTCAGACAAATTACAATGCTGTCTTCCCTTCTCCCTTTGCTTTTCTGCTTGCTGTATGGCATCTGACTTGGCTCTGTGTGCCCTCAGAACATTAGAGCAAACTGGTAGGTGGTGACACCATTGCTGTTTTATTTTTTGCTCTTAGAAACAGTAGGTGCTTTCTGTGCTATTGTCAGCACTAAGAACATGTGGTTTCTCTTCCCCTGGGAAAGGTTTTTCTTCCCATTGACCTTTTTTCCCCATCCCTGCTGGACCTGAGGATAGAAACGGAGGAAAGAGGCATTTTGTTCTTTCTTTTATGTTGTCTAATGGCTGTTCCCCTGCTCTATTGGTGGACAGAGTTCTCTTGTCCCGTCCTGTTTCTCTGAGCATTGGCCTTGGTTGCCAGACCTCCCTGGTGTTCAGCCTTCTCTCCCTCCTCATGTAGCTCAGGGTTATCTAGAATTAGTTTTGTAAAAATTAAGAGTAAGGAATATTCTGAAAGATACTGGTGCATCAGCTAAGAAAAAGATATCCCCAGGGTAATATCTGCAAATTATAGGACTTGATTCTCTAGTTCCATATCTCTAGAGAGATCTTTTCTCCTCCCATTTTGGCGTCCACCTTCATTTTGGATATACTTCTGTAGTCTTTGGGCTGCTGATTTCGAAGTAAGTTTTTAGTTCACTTCCACACCCTGCCTGCCACTTGAGGATAATAATTTGGTTCCTCCGATCCTCATCCTGGCTGTTAGACCCCAATCCCTCCCTCTACCCAGGAGTCTACAGGCATGGTCTCTTCACTGCTTCTTCTCCTTTCCTGGTTTCCTCTGCAGGACCTTAAGCAAGTGCCCTGTTCAGGTGTTCCTGCTCGGCTTTGCTGCTCTAGGACACTAACATCCTTTTTTGTTTCCCATAGGTATTGGACAATCAGATAAAGAAAGACATGGCTGATAAGGAGTCACTGGAGAATCTGATGCAGAGACACGAAGAGGAGGCCCATGAGAAAGGCAAAATTCTCAGTGAGCAGAAGGCGGTAGGTATAACAAATCTCAAAGCTAATTTTCAAAGGAGGGTATGAAAATCAACCATTTTATCTGGTCAGTTATTCTTTCTATTTATTCGTGTGGAGTTTGTTACTAACAGGAAGCTCTTTCTGCAACTACTTCCTCTCTTAAATGCAGGAGATGATGGCTCTGGGCAGCCAGTTTTCTTTCTTTAAGAACTGGTGGTCTGCTTGCCACAGGTAGAATGCTGTCCTTCCAAGTGACCCCCTCCCTGGAAAATGCCCACTGGCTTTTGGTCTCCTATTTTGTCTTCCTTGTACTTTGCTTTTCTAAACCACATGACCTGTTATTTAAGAACCTTGCTGCCTATAAGATTCACCTGTGATACTTGTCAGTCAATGTGTTATCTCAGACCTCTCTGAGATTTTCCACATAGGAATCTCTGAGGGTGGGTCCTGGGAAGTTGTATTTTTAACCAGCATCCCACCTAATTTTTATGATTCATTAAGTTGGGGAAAGTTTGATGTAGAGAATCTAGGGCAGGGGTGGCTGGATGAAGACGAATAACTCAGGAAATGACAACTCCCCAGGTAATGATAACAGAGAACTTCCAGATTGCCTGTTATTGGCCCCACAGGCTCAAGTGGCCCCACAGGTAAATTACATGAGAATTTAACTGATAACTGACCAAGTCCTTTTGCATATTTTTAATGGCAGACACTTAGGTGGCATGGGATCATTTCATCGTTGCTTGTAAAAACAGCTGAGGATATTCGTTTGTGTAGTAACCTTTGTGATCCTCATGGTAAAGACTGAGTCCCTGGTTTCCTCTGGCCACCTTGACCCTGGTCCATGTAACACCCATCCTGGTGTAATATCTGCATGTGATGATTAAAAGGACCCCTTTGTTCCAGATGATCAATGCTATGGATTCCAAGATCAGATCCCTAGAGCAGAGGATTGTGGAATTGTCTGAAGCCAATAAACTGGCAGCAAATAGCAGTCTTTTTACCCAAAGGAACATGTAGGTATTCAAATTCTAACTGCATGTGTAATTGCACTTCGGTCTTCTCTCCTGGGGCATGAACTCTGTTCTTTTACCTGGTCGGGCTGGAGTGGATTTAATTACTTCTGTAGTTCAGCCCACCCTGTATGTACTTTTGTAATTTTGGCCTCTCTTAAGTGGTCTCACTCTACTGTGTCACGGCTTCTCTTTTGAGTTGGATTTTCTTAAATGCCTCAAATTACCTTCAGATTGCAGAGTGTTTTGGTCTCTTTAATGAGGCTATTTATAGTTTGCTTTCCCAAAGCTACAGTTCTTGTTCTCCATGTTTGCCTCTTGTAATTAACCAGAAATGATCTTGTGTGCCCAACTGGACCATCAATTTGTTGTCATGAGGTTAGGCCCTAGGGAGCCCAGCAAGGACTGTCAGATAAGATGAGTTGCAGCGGCACTTTGAGCTTAATCTTTTTTTCCCAAAGCCTTACAATCTCCAGGAATTTTCCTCTTAGGTTTCTCTCTCCAAAGATCTTACAGAATATTCCCATCTTAATTCAAATCAGCTTGGTAGGCTGTTTTTTTTTTTTTTGTCTTCGTTGTTGTTGTTGTTGTTCTGGTTTCTGATTCTTCCAAGCGCTCTCATGGAGAAGTGAAGGAGGCCTGCGGAGAATAAGAAGGCTTTGTGTTCTTTCTCGGCACTGCTCCTCCTTCCCCTGGACCTGCCCTAAAGTGTTATGAGGGTTGGGTCATCAAGCACTCTTGTTCTCTAGGGAGGACCCTTCTCCCCTCCACAGACTCTCAAAAAACATCTACCAAAGGAATGAAATGTTAGTTCTCTCTCACATCCCACCCCCTTGATTATTCCCACAGGGAAGGGGACTCAGAGCAGTGATGGTTAAATGGTCCCCAGGTTCTCCATGCTGGAAGCATGCACACGAGGCCAGATTAAGAAGAGCTAACCTGGGGATGACCATGTCCCTTTAATGAGGATGCATCTCTTTCTTTCTATCTGTCCTTTGGAAGTGACATGCTCACCTCTAACAAAATTCTTTGTTTGGATCCTCCCACTCACCCACTAGGAAGGCCCAGGAGGAGATGATTTCAGAACTCAGGCAACAGAAGTTTTATCTGGAGACACAGGCTGGGAAACTGGAGGCCCAGAATCGAAAGCTGGAGGAGCAGCTGGAAAAAATCAGCCACCAAGACCACAGCGACAAGAATCGGCTGCTGGAGCTGGAGACAAGGCTGAGGGAGGTGAGAGTGCTGGGGCAATCTCCTGAAAGGATTTTTTCGGGGGTTCGGACAAATAAAAACCCATGTGAAAGGCATTGTGCATAACGGTGAAGAGCTTAGATCCAACTGTACAGACCTGGGTCAGAATCCACGTCCATTAGGGCGTCTTCCATAATCTCTTCATGCCTCAGTTTCCTCATCTGTAAAATGGCAATGATAAGGTACCGTTTGGGTCACAGGGGGATTATATTAAGTTGGTGAATCTGTCAGATAGGGGCAGAGCTGTTCTTCCTGTATCGGGATTTAATGAGGATCAAGCAGCATGGCTTAGTGACGGTCTCCTGACGAGACAGCATGGTTTCATCAGGATAGTGGGAAATTAAAAGAAGAAAACAAATTTTGTGTCTCAGTGATCATCAGGGAGGAGGGTTCTCTTAATGGATTTAGGGAAGCTAGGAGGGGCAGCCAGTCCTCTGGGAGGAAAATAACCACAAATATAATTGTGATCTGCTGAGGTTGTAGTAGTCACACACTCACCCACCGTATACTTAAGAAATGCCTGCTCTGGGCCAGTTGGTAGGTTCGGTTTCCAGTGTTCACAAGACAGACCCAGTCCTTGATCTCATGGGATTCCAGCCTAGTGGGCAGGGTTGGCTGGCATTGCAGAAGCAGGGCTGGAGTTCAGAAGCACTGTCACAGCAAGAGCCTGAAGGCTGGGAAAGTCAGGCCTCCAGGTGCTGGGTGGAGACCAGCACACACTAGGTGCTCCTGTGTTGTAAGGGGATTCTTCAAAGAGCAGACAAACTCTCTTGAGGAAAAAGGCTTGTGAGCAAATATGTGAAGACTAACCTTGGGGAATACTCATGAAACTGGAGTATTAAGATACAGCTGGTTCTCCAAAGGAGAATCTTTCACATCTTTCAGGGATTGGCAGGGTGTGGACCCCTCCATCGGCATCACCTGGCTTGCTTGATGAAATGCACATTCCTGGGCCTGGTTCTTGGCTTTTTTGAACCAGAATGAGGAGAGTAGCAGAAATGTACATTTTTAACAAGGTGTTTCTTATGCTCTGGTGTTTTAAGTTTTCCCAAAGCCTTAGGTGATGGTTTAGCTTTTATTATCCAGGCTATATTTTTACTCAGGTAGTTTAACAACAAAATGTCCACATAGCCTCAGTGTTAAAGGTGTAAGTGTAAATAACCAAGATAGATTTCTTTAGGGTGGGAACACTGACAGGCCGGCCGTCTTTTGCCTTCCCTTTGCGCAAACGTCTTGCTTAGGGCGCCTGCCCTGGTCTGCTGCGGCTCCTGCGGCTCCTCTGGGCCATTGAAGTGTCCCAGGTGAAGCTCATTGCTTTTCCTTTTTCTTTTTTGACTCAGTAGAGCTAGCCCCCAGGTGGGTGGGAGATACTTAAAGTGCTTCATTAGAGGCTCAGGGCTTTACATTCTCCCTGGGAGTTTCAGAGGTAAGCTTTAAATATAACAAGGCCAATCCATCTTTCTAGCTGTCCCATTTTTCTAGCTTGAAGATGTTTAAGAAGAAAAAGCTGTGGCAACCCTCCTAGTTTTGCTACATGCTGCTTTTGAAATCAAGAACAGAGGCTTCAACTTGGCATATGAACTCACTGCCCTCTCCTCTACATGGGTCATGACTCCCAGGGATGTAAATTTCCCTGATAGTGTGGGATGTGACTCCTGGGGGTGAGCCAGGACCCTGTGTTATTGGGATGAGAAAACCTTCTTGACCAAAAGTGGGGAGAGAGAAATGAGACGAAATAAAGTCTCAGTGGCTGAGAGATTTCAGAGTTTAGAGGTTCTCCTGGAGGTTATTCTTATGTATTATATAGATATCCCTTTTTAGTTTATGGTGTATTAGAGTAGCTAGAGGAAAGTACTGAAACTGTTGAATTGTGTTCCAGTAGCCTTGATTCTTGAAGACTACTGTAAAATTATACAGCTTTTACGGTATGACCATGTGATTGTGAAAACCTTGTGTCTCATGCTCCTTTTATTTAGGGTATGGATAGATGAGTAAAAAATAATAAAAGGATAAGAGCAGAGGCTTCATCCCTTGGGTTAGATCTACCTTAAAAGGCCCTAGGCTTTCCCACTTTTCTGCCAAAGGTGGAGTGCTCCTGGGTTCTCTTTCCATCTTACAGCATCCTGTTCCCTTCCTCCACTGAGTTGCTGTCATCCTTTTCTCATGGTTTTGCCAGGTGGAATAGGTAATTTTCAGGTTTGCTAGTCAAGTGCAATCCTGCTCTGACTGCTGGCATTTTAACAAGACAGGGCATAGTGCTTATGAGCATGAACCTGCATTTGAATGCCGTTCTGCCATTTTTTAGCTATTTGACATTTGCTCAGCTGCTTAATCTCTTGGTGCCATAGTTTGCTTATCTGTAAAATGGAAGTAATAGCAGTATCTACCTCATTGGGTTGGTATGAAGATGACGGTGCTGGCATGTTGTAAGTACCCCATTTGCTGCTGCTAGATCATTGTCATGGCCACTAGATAGAGATCTCAGCTGTGGGATCAACCACCAATGATCTGTTAGGGACTCCTAGATCTAGACCACCAACCCAGACCATCCTCCTGAGTTCTTGGCCATTGTCCTAAGAGACATTAGACATCTCTACTTGGATGTCTCCTGCACCACTTAAGTTTAACACGTTGAGGCTGAACTTCTCACCTTTCCTTCCAATGTGCCTTTTCCTCTCATGCTCCCTGAGAGCCAGTGGTCTTACCATCTGTCTAGTTCTCTTGCTCAGAAACCTAGGAATCCCCTCTTTCCTTTGTTTTTGGCTCCCACCTGAGTTAGCCACTAAATCCTGTTGGTTTTCCGGGTTAAATATTTCTTCTCTTCCCCTTTATGTTCTTTGGGACTTGAACGTCCTTTTCTCTAGGAAACATTCTTTGGTCCTGTGAATCTGGACTGGATATTTCCTGTGTGTCTCTATGGCCTTTATACTTACCCCATCACCTCTTTTACCTGTCCCCAGTCCTTCTTAGACAGTGAGCACCTATTAATTGTTTGACATCCTCAATGCTCGACACAATGTCTGCTCCCTAGAATGACCTTGTCAGTGTTTGTTAGGTCAGTGAATGGACATGCCATGCTCCCCAGCTCCATACTTCTGGCGTCTTGCTTCTCCTGCCTAGAAGTTTTTCTCTCATACCTGCTTCGTTGACTCCTGTAAATTCTTTAATATACAGATTCAGTATTATCTCCCCGCCCCTCTGCTGTGTTACTACCACATTCCTACATGTCCTGACCTTTGCACTTGACCAGAATATATTTTAATAGTCTTCTCAACTTGAGGGCAGAGACTATCTCCATATTCCCTTTTATACAGAAGTTCCTCAATAAATTTTTCTTAGATAAGTGGATAAAAGGTTGAATAGACAGATGGATAAATGGACAGATAAAGGGAAGAGTGACCAGCTCATAAAGTGCAATTAATGTAGATCAAATTAAAAAATCAGAGCAGGACATTTAAAATAATTGGAGTTTAGTCTGTTCCATTTGCATTCTAGTTGTAAAGGTACCTTTTAGAAATATGATGTTATTTATATCCATTTGCTTTTAACTATTTTTCTAATGAGAGTAATTGTCAAGATTTTCATTTGAAAGTCTTGCTGCGTGGTTTTTCATTTGAACCCTTTCAGGCATTTGAATATTTGTAAGTAAGGGATAGTCTGTATATACAGCCTCTTACATGGTTTCCCTTCCCTTGATTGTTGAGAATTGTGGAAATCAGACCTGTTTCATTCCTCCCCCTTCTGTTGGATGCTGAGAATTTGTTTCTAAGACCAAGTTTAAGATGCAGGTCGCTCAGCAGGTTGTATTAGGACTTTCTCTTCAGTTAAGGTTAACCTAGCGTTTGTCTCTTTTTCTCAGGTCAGTCTAGAGCATGAAGAGCAGAAACTGGAGTTGAAACGCCAGCTCACAGAACTTCAGCTCTCCCTTCAAGAGCGCGAGTCTCAGCTCAGCGCCCTCCAGGCGGCCCGAGCAGCCCTGGAGAGCCAGCTGCGCCAGGCAAAGACGGAGCTGGAAGAGACGACAGCGGAAGCAGAAGAAGAGATCCAGGCACTCACGGTAGGTCCAGAGAGCAGCACCTTTGGGCTGCTGATGGCCTCAGCTCAGATAAGTGTGGTATTGAGAATATTTGCTCATGCTATGAAATTCTAAAGGGGAAAAAATGATCCACAGAGATTTTTAATGGGCAGAAAAAGGCTTATGTAGGCTTCTTCTTCAATGGAATGAGTATCCTAGATCAATTGGTGATATCAGAGGTTTCTTTAATATCTTGTAAAGTTCCTCCTTTATTTATGTAACTTCCTTTTTAAAAAATAATCGTGATATTTTAAATTTCACTTTTAGCTAAGTCCATTTACCTGGGTCTTTGATTTTAGTTTTCAATAATCATGGAAAAAAAAATCCATGTCTTAAAGCAGTCTTTCTACCATATTTGTTTTTTTCTTTAGTTAGCCTCATTTCTTATTTATTTATTTTTTGAAACTGCCAATTCTACTTCATGTCTTTTATATGCATCTGGTACAATTTTGGTGGAAAAGATTCCTCTGAATAAGGTCGTCTTTCTTTGAAAGGGTCTAGAGACCTGCCCTCTCTGAAAGACCAGCTTACTCAGCTGGGGTGTGGTAGTAATCTAGAGGAGTCACTGGATTTAGGTCTGAATTCTTTCTGCAGCTTCTTTTGATCCAATTTCCCAGAGTTGGTCCTTCTCATAGGGACTGATCCATGCTAACAAAACTCATAAGAATGTTATACATAACATGCCAACTTATCACCTTACAGTGGGAAATGTACTGCCAGGTGAACTGGAATAATCCGCTGGCTAATTTCACATTTTTTTCCCTGCAGGGAAGCTCCTTAGAAAATCAGATTACAAGGTTGCTTGGTGGACCCAGACACAGCATAGAAAGCTAATGAGTTTTAATGGCTAACGTTGTCCAAGCACATACATCTCTAATAGTTATATTCTGTACCTGCCAAATGGACAGGTACATTCATGTGTGCTGGTCAGGGTACCCTCTCCTGTGGGCAGGGCACAATGTGCTGATTAGTGGAGTATTTTTTTCTATGGTACCTAAATGGGTACTTCATTCCCAGTGATTCAACTTGGATGCATCCTCATCTCCATCAGGGAACATCTCTAAACATCTCTTAGAGTGCTGTTTTTCTACAGATGGCTAAGCTCTTTCATTGCTTATAATTTTCCCTGTAAAAATTGTTAGCAATTTTTTTTTAAACAACTTTCATTCTTAGAGTGTGGGTTTGGGAATCCTGTTATCTGAACCAAATTAGGAACATGAGCTGATAGTATGAGGGTCCTTATGGGATCAGTCAGGGACACGGTGAAGCCCATGTTTTGGGGGGTACAAAGTAACTCCCATATAGAGGCCACTTGTGCATCCCAGTTTTCCAAGATTTAAGCAGAGTTCAGATATTGACTGCACTGTTACATTTCATTGATTCTCTGAGAATACCCATAATTAAATGGTGTCAAGTGCCCCCAGTATTTGGTTTGGAAAAAACAGTCACAGTATCTCTTTATTTATGCTCTGCTTATTTCAAAATGGATTGAAAGCAGCTTGCTTACAGACAGTGTAGCGGGGTAAAATAAAGAAAAGGCAAAGAGAAAATAAGGCTAGAAAAGAAAAAATGGAGCCAGGAATGAAATTAATATAAAAGAGTATATAGTTGCTGGGAATATGATGGGTGGTGAGATAGACAGATAGCATTTCTTAGTTGTTTATGGGAGACAGTGAAATTTCAACCACTATTATTATTTTTAATGTATTGTGTATTAATATTTTCCCCTTGCAGAAACACCCACGCTCTGAAAGAAAGGGAAAGGGATATCAGTAATTTAATTCCTGCTTAACAAGCCTTTACTCTGTGCCTAATGCTGTGTCCTCAGCCTTTTCTACCCAGGGAATTGGTCTGTAATTCTTTAAATCCTTTTAGTTTGGAGGAGCTGAGAAAAGCACATTTATCTCGCTGCTTCATTGGAATCGGAAGGGAGGAAGGGTGGTTGCTATATATCTTATCCTGCCCCTGTTTGGAAGGAGGAGGGTATAAAATAGAGCATGTATCACAGCTGTTTGTCTGCAGGGGAACTGGTCCTTTAAACCTTGCCTTGCTGCAGGTTGCAATGTGCTGTATCTAATGGCTGCTGGAAGCCTAGCATAGCAGCAAGTCACGACTTAATTTAGTCAGATGAGATCACTGCCTCAAAGCTGCTTCTTAAAAAAAATAAACAAACCTGCCTAGGTCTAGAAGCCAGGGCTTACTGCTTGCACCGATGAAGATGTGGTGGAAAATAGAGCTTGTTCAAAAGGGTGGCAGAAGAGTGCCTTTGTTCAAACAGCTGTTTGTAAACTAAGCACCTGGGAACCCAAGCCCTGTATCAGTTTGCTTTGGTTCAGCTTTGAGGCCGTAGGATTTCCCCTTATTCTTCTCAATTTTGTCCTCTAACTCTGGTTATGGGCAGCATGTGGTTGTTACCTGAATGGGCTTGGTAAATTTGTTCTGAAGAACATGTTCTCCAAGAAAAAAAGAAAATGGTCACAAACGTACTCTCGTTGTTCAAGGCCCAAGTTCAGCCACAACACAAGCGTCAGTTGAATTGTCAGCTGGATCTAAAATGATCTCCTCAGAGGTTTGTGAGCTTCACAGGCTGTTTTATCAATAAAAGGAAATAGTCAGGTGGGCTGTTATTGCTTAATTCTTAAGAGGTGTCCATCTCCTAGCCTGGGAAATGAACAGTTACCCTGTTTGGCCCCCACCCCTGGGCCAAATTAGATGGAGACAGTTAAATTAAAGCATCTTGGCAGGGGAAGCCATTGCTGGCCTTCCTAATGCATTCTCTTTTTTTCCACTCTCATTTTACCTAACTTGTGAATTGCGCTTACACTGCAATTCACTGGCCATTAAAAGCTGAGATTGAATCAAGACAGACAGCAAGAAAGAAGTCAAATTAAAGGGGAAAAGCTATGCTTTTAACATACTTCAGTACTTGAGGTGGAAAAGAGGAGTTTCAGCATGGACTTGATACACAAAACCCCTCGTGCTCCCTTTTGTGGCAGGATGAAAATTTGAATATGTGTACTTGATAGCTTGCAGATAGGAGGTGTGTTATACTCTGAATGAGGCCGCAGAGCAAACGCTTGCTCTGTGGTTACCAGGAAAGAATGAGAAACACATTTTGTGTCCATGCTCTTGTCATCTTTTCCTGATTTGGTTACGTGACTAATGTTTGATACTTGGGTCTAAAGCTGGAGACACTAATGAAAGGAATTCTTTTTCCTTGTGCATAGCTTGATTATGGGATCCAAAAGCCGTTTTCTTTGACTCATTAAAAATTACTAATATGCACTCTCAATTTTTTGCACAAATGTCAAGCCCTTTGTTTAATTAGTAAGCCGTTGGTATTGTAGCCGACATGTGAAACTGAGGCATGTGACGTGATAGTCTTGCTTGGTACCTGCCTTCCTATGGACAGGGATGGATGCTTGGAAGTCTGTGTGTACTGGAATCCCAACCATGGACCTAAGCACTGGTTTATTTTCTTTATCTCTGCAGGTATTTTTGTTCATGAAGGCTGCATTATAATTCTCTTTTTCTTTTTCCCTCTTGTAACTTTCCTTAAAATTACTTGCACAGGTTTAAAACTATTGTGTTCCCCAAAAAGCCATGTCTTTAATCCTGATTTACTGTTGTAGGGTGAGACCTTTTGATTAGGTGGTTTCCATGCAGATGTATCTCCGCCCATTAAAGGTAATCTTCATCCGCTTACTGGAGCCTTTTAAGAGGGAAACATTTTGGAAAAAACTTCATAGCCTACAAGCTGCAGACATTTGTAGCTGCTTGGAGTGCTGATAGAGCAAATGCCTAGGCTCAGATATTTGGAGATGCAGAGTCCAGCTGATGTCGTCATGTGCCTTCCCATGAGATGCTAAGCAAGTCAGGACCCAGAGTTGTGTCCCAGAGGAGCTAAATGAAGGCCCAGATGCTCAGAGAGGAAACCACTGGCATCAGAAGCTAGAAATAATGGAACCGGGAACAAGGATCAGCACATGCCAGCCACGTGCCAGCCACGTGCCTTCCCATGTGACAGACCTTGGCTTTTCTTGAATCAAGGTTATCTTTATCTGGATGCCTTAGCTTGGGCATTTTTATGGCTTTAAAACAGTAAGCTTGTAACTTAATAAATTCCATTTTTAAAAGCTGTTCCATTTTTGGCATATTGCATTCTAGCAGCATTTAGTAAACTAAAACATAAATAATCCCTAAAGGCATAAATAATCCCAGAAGAGAGTGTATCTCTAGAAGAGAGTTTATCTCTGGACTCCAGGGAAGGTTGGTTGCAACCTGCCCATTTTACCTTGTTACCATCCATCCCTTAGGCCCGTCAATCTCAGAGTAGGGTCCACAGACCCCTAAGGGTTCCTGAGATCAAAACTATTTGATTTGAACACTAAGATGTATTTGCTGTTTCTCATTGTATTGACATTTGGACTTGTTTTAGTTTGCTAATGCTGCTGGAATGCAATACACCAGAAATTTGACTGGCTTCTATAAAGGAGATTTTTTGGTTACGAGTTTACAGTTCTTTGGAGGAAAGGCAGCTGGCTTTCCTCTGGCTTTCTCTGTCACATGGGAAGGCACACGGCTGCATCAGCTGGCCTTCCCTCCCAACTTCTAGGTTTAGACGGCTTTCCCCAGGGTAAGTCTGCAGCTCCAAATGTGTGGGTCCAAGCTGCTCTGAGTTGTTTCTCTCTTCTGACTTCTCCTTTTAAGCCTCACTCATTATGGAAGACACTCCTTAGCTAACTGCAGATGTAATCAGCTGTGGATGAAATTTACATGCTGATGATTTAAGGGCCCAGCAACAGAACAACTGTGGACACTTGACTCTAACTACTACAGCAGTGATGATGCAAAAACAATGCTACTGTTATTTTTAAGTAAATAAGAAACAACTATCTGAAAAAAATCTATTTTATAGTGTGATAAATAGATAGCTATATCCCACATAAACAAAAGCTCTTTCTAGTCCTCAGTAATTTATAAGAATGTAAATATGTATCCTCTTTAGCAGCTAATACCTAATTAACACTCAAATATTTGATTAAGAGAATCCAAAGCTTATCTTATATATTTAACTATCTTTATAGTTAAATATTTGTATTTGTTTTACAGCTTATTTCAAAGAAAGCATAAAACCTGTTTCTCACCATTTTCATCCTCAGATGGGTTCAATAATTCTTAATTGTTTATGGTATTTCTAGAAGCCTCAATAGGGTCAGTTTTATACTTTCTGTTTATATTTCACAATCATTAATAAATCAAAAGTCATAATGACTGTAGTTCCTTACCTTACACCTTCAAAGATGATTACCATTTGATTTGTCAAAGTGATCCTAAGGACCCATAATGAATGGTTAATTTTAATGACAATGAATCAGTAATACTGACTGAGATTTCAGACTCCAGTGGAAGACTTAAATGAGTTTTTAATGGTATGGTGTTATTTGTGAACTTTGCTATTAATAAGAAAGTGGAACAGGGCTTTTATCCCCACGTCTAGGACCGTGAGCTTTTTTGTGATCCTCACTTATGCTTTGAAGATATCTTCATCCTCAGCTTACTATTTCTGTCATTAAGAGATTTACACCAAATAGTCATTTAGAGCAGGGGTTGGCAAGATATAGCCAGTAGGTAGATTCTGTCTGCTCCCTGTTTTTTGTAAATACAGTTTTATTGGAACACGGTCACCCCCATTTGTTTACGTTATCATTTGTAGCTGCTTTCACTCTGTGAGAACAGAGTTCAGTAGTTGTGAGACCCACAAAGCCAAAAATATTTACTACCTGACCTTTTAAAGAAAAAGTTAGCTGGGCCTTGATCAAGAGACCTTATTCTTCCTCAAGGAAAATTCCTTGCCCATTGTCCTTGGTGATCATGGAATCCGCTGGAGGAGGTTGGCTGGTCCTTGGGGCCAGACCACAGAGAACAGGCTGCTGCTCAGTCCCAAAGGAAATTTCAGCAGTAGTGCGAATAGCCACATTCTCCCTCAGGATAAATAGTATTCCTATCCCATGAAATTCACAGATCTCTCTTATTCTTGCTGGACAAAAGGAGATTGATTTTTTGGAAAAAAAAATAAATTAGTCCATAAAAATATGGGCTAATTATTTGGGAAGTTGATTTTATTTATGAATCTGTTTGTTTATGGATCTGATTATTTATGAATAACCAGAAATGAGCTGGTTATTTAGGAATCTCTTTGAAAGTCTATCTGTGCAACTCTGTATTGTTTTACCATTTTTCCAGTGCTCTTCATTCCTTTGTATAGATCCTGATTTCTGGTTATTTTCCTTTTGCCTGAAGGACTCCTTAAATGTTACTTAGAGTACAGGCTTGCTGCAGGTGAATCCCTTCAGCTTTTGTAAGGCTTCATTTCACTTTTATTTTTTAAAGATATTTTTGCTGGGCATAGAATTCTAGGTTGATGTCTTTTTTTTTTTTCCTTTCAGTACTTTAAAGATGTTGCTCCACTGTCTTCTAGCTTATATTTTGATGAGAAATCTGCTGTCTCTTTTATCTGTATTTCACCATATGTTACGCCTTTTTCTCTGGCTGATTTTAAGATTTTCTCTTTATTACTGGTTTTATGGAGTTTGATTATGATATACTTCAGTTTAATTTTCTTCATGTTTCTTGTACTTGGATTTAATTGAAATTTTTGGTTCTGTGAGTTTTTGGTTTTCATTAAATTTGGAAAACTTTCGGCTGTTATCTCTTCAAATGTTTTTTCTGTCTTCCTTTCACCTTCTGTTTTGATTTACTAATGCTGCCAGAATGCAATATACCAGAAATGGACTTGCTTTTACAAAGCGGATTCATTAGGCTATGCATTTACAATTCCAAGGCTGTGAAAATGTCCAAATTAAGGCATCCAAAGAAAGATACCTTGACTTTGAAGAAAGGCCGCCAGCATCTGGAAGACCCCTGTCAGCTGGGATGGCACGTGGCTGACATCTTCTGGTCCTTGCTCCCAGTTTGTTGCTTCAAGCTTCTGATTCCAGTGGTTTTCTCTTTCAGCATCTGTGAGTCCTTACGTAGACTCTGTAGGGAAAACACAGGATTTCATCTCTTAATTTAGCATCTTTAAATGTCTGTCTTGATTTCATTTCTTTGCTCTCTGTGTTTGCTCTCTAAGCAGACCCACTCTGAATGGGGAGGTGTCACATCTCCATGGAAACAACCTAATCAAAAGATCCCACCCAATAATAGGTCTGCTCCTACAAGACTGAATTAGAACATGGCTTTTCTGGGTTACATAACAGTTTCAAACTAGCAAACGGAGATTGTAATTACATGTACATCAGGCCACTTGAAGTTGTCTCACAGCTCACTGATGCTCTGTTTTTCTCTTTAGTTTCTTTTTTTCTGTGTTTTAATTTAGATAGTTTCTACTGCTATTTCTTCAAGTTCACTCATCTTTTCTTCTGCATTGTCAGTGCCTAGTCTGCTGTTATAAACTTTTAATATCAATTTATGACAACATAGACATATTAAAGAAAACATCATGGCTCTAAAGCTTTTGATTTAGTTGTTCTGTAGGCCTTTACAGACACCCCCCCCCTTTTTTTTTGTAAGAGGACTTTTGCTTCTGCTTCAGCCTAGCTGCTTCTTTGGGCTTCTATATCTGAACAAATGGCACCACAATCCACATGCTCTCAAGTCAAAAGGCTGTTAGAACCCCCTTTACTCTTCTTTTCCCTCACTCCCCACATATATCCGCAAGTCCTCTTACTTGTGATTCCAAGAGATACCTTAATTTCATCCTTCTCTTCGTCTTTGTTGCCAGCTATTCTCCAAGCCACCAATCACCTCTTTCTTGAACTGATGGCAACTGGTTCCTCAATAGGTTTTCTGCTGTTTTGCACTTTTTCCCTGCTTTAATCTGTTCTTCCTGCAGTATCCACAACGATATGAAAACAGAAAAAGATCGTGTCACTCCCCTTGTTAAAACCTTTATTTTTCTTTCAATTAATTGCATTTTGAATGAAAGGTAAGCTTTTCACTGCACCTACAAGTTTTTTGGTCACTTCCTGCCTCTCTACCATCATCTTGGGTCTGCTTTTCCCTCTCTTGCTGGCCTCTAGCCAAGTAGTCAAACAAAAATTGTTTGACCTCAACCCACGGAAGAATGTATTTTACCTTTCAATATAATACAAAGGGATGTATCTACAGTATTTTGTTGATTCTAAAGGATCTGAGGTCAGGATGCCCCTTATAGTCATAAGACCATAGACATATAGATATAAACATGGCATTGTTTCACTGCATAGTTTTCATAATGTTACATAAAATAACGATAGGTCTTAAAATAGCAACTTAAATTTGATAATGAAATAAATCTACACAGCCACAAGAGTGCTTACCTTTACTTCCCCGGGTATATTCTGATGTAAGACGAACAAAAACCCTGTTTCTTGCAGCTTGCTACTGGGTCACAGCTGGAAGTTTGAAAAACTCTGCTGTAGCCACTCTGATCTTTTTATTTTTCTCATCAAATGCACTGACCCTTTCCCTGCCTTGGGATCTTGGCAAATGCTGTTTCCTGTGCTCTTTTCTGTTCTGGCTCCTACTCATCCTACAGGTTTCAGTTTACATGTCACCTCCTCAGAGAGGCCCTCCTTGACTACCCTATATAAGTAGGTTCCCATCTATCCCCCCCTTTTTTTCCTGGGCCTATTGGTCCTGGTTTATAATCAAGCACTTGCTTATTTTCTGTCTTCCTTCACCAAAGTGAAGGTGGAGGTTATGTGTGCCTATGAAGTATGATGACTGGATAGAACATGCACTCAAGAAATACTGCTGTTTTAGGGCAGTTCTGCCTTGGAGAAAGCCATTATATTAGTTTCATTAGGTCCATGCAGGGTTTCCTTAATCTTGGCAGCTTTTGTTGGAGAAAAAAAAAGCCCCTACTTTGACTTGGCTGTTGTCTTGTATGTGTGTCTGTGTGTGTGTGTCGTGTGTACGTATGTCTCTCTCTCAGGGAGTAAATTAGGGAGTGTTCAGTGAGGGAAGAGAGAAGGACGACTCATCTTCTTAAAATGGGAAATAAGACAAATGAAGGAGAATAAAAATACAGATTTTGCCTTTGTGGTCTGAATAGTTAAATGTTATTAACCCGGCATTACATGTTATTAACCCAGCATTACATGTTATTAACCCGGCATTACATGTTATTAACCCAGCATTAATGGTTTTGTAACTATTTCTGATGTTGGGGGATGGCTTCATTAATTAGTTTTTTTAAAAAACAGATGCTGGGGCCGCTGTGACAGCATTCTTTGCTTTCGAGGCAAATTGCTGTTCTCTGTGTTTGACCTATAGCATGTAAAATTGTATTCTGCCCTATGAAAAATTTATAATCAACTTCTTACCTTTTAGGCACATAGAGATGAAATCCAGCGCAAATTTGATGCCCTTCGTAACAGCTGTACTGTGAGTATGAACCAAAGATGATTAAAATGATATGAAACTAAAACAGAAGTAAATGGGAATGTCTCTTTATGATATATATAAGTGAGTGACTTTTGATTCAGACTTTCCACTGGAAGCAGTTAATGTGATCAAACTGATTTGGAGTTTTTGAGCCCTTAGTTAACCTCAGTTTCACAGGTTTCTGCCAGTTGTTTAAAAATGAAAACCATCCTTCATGTTTTAGGGAGGACAGTGGCTGGGCAAAAGAATTCTCACTGCAGAACCACTAAATAGGTCACGGTAGGTACAATAAAAGTCCCAAGGCAGTTCTGCACTCTTTTCTCAAAGTAGAAGGCTCCAAGGCCAGCCTGAGCGAGAGCTCTGCCCAGATGCCAAGAGGAGGCTCCCCCAGCCTGCTACCCGTGCACGGAAGAGCAGCCAGGGAGTTCTTCCTCCATGGCCTAGAAATTTTAACTTCCTAACATGCAACCTCAAGCTCTAGGATTCTTTGGCTGATGTTATTTTTTTATAGTGAGGGAAGTAAATTCTATGAGCAGATAAGTGTCATTAACAGATTATATAATAGGGTAGAGTCCCTTGAAACTCTATTTTTGGATTTACCAAAGGAACAAAGGACTGGAGTAGGCTTCTTACAGAATATGAGAATATTATCCTCATTTCATGGTTCCACCTCTTTTCTTTGGTCTTTGTCTTTTATTAACTTCCCAGTCAGTTCTGGTACTCCTGCCCCTGTTTGTATTATTTGCATTTGTGAATTTCCAGAAATTCCCCCTCGCCCCACTTTGTACATATTTCTATATATATATATATATATTTTGTAGTGAACTCTTTATTTCCTCTGTAGCTACTATAAGTGGGGACCTTGAATCTTGGGCATTTCAAATTCTTACCTGAATTTAGATATAACATACAGTAAAGTGTATAAAGGCACTAATCCTATGTGTACAGCTCAATGACATCTTTGCATGTATAGACAACTGTGTGGCCATAACCTAGATCAAGATACAGAATATTTTCAGCCCCCAGAAGTCTCCTTCATGGCTGCTTCTCAGCAGGACTCCCCTGCTCCTTAGATGACACCACAGATTAGGTGTGCCTGTTCTTGAACTCCATTCAGATGGAATCATAGAGGATGTATTCTTCTGGGTTCTCCTTCTTATACTTAAAGTATTACCTGTGAGATTCGTCCATGTTATTGTGTCTGTCAGTAATTTGTTCTTTTTTCATTGTTGTGTAGTATTCCAGTGTATATATAGAGAGAGACTGCAGTTTGTTTTTTCACTCTCCTGTTGATGAATCTTGGATTGTTTCCATGTGGGGCAGTAGTGAATAAAGCTGCTACAAAACACCTGTGCACAAGTCTTTTGTGGGTTATAAGCACTTATTTCTGAGGAGCATATGCCTAAGAACAGGATTGCTAGGTCATGCATAGTAAACAGCATTTGAACTGACGATCAGATGGCTGTGTTTGACTCTAGTGGGTGCCTGGCAGACTCTGTGTTCCCTGATGATGTGAGTCGGGGCAGAGACTGCCTTAGCAATGTCTGTTGATTTCTTCTGTGTTTTCTTGCCTTCCCTTAAGGATTTGCTTCATTCTATTCCTGTTTTCCTCTGCCCTAGTTTTTTAGAATCTTACTGTCTTGGTTTCTTATTCTGCATACTGAATAAAACAGATCAGTTTATGTTGATAATTTTTTTTATATTACTAATTGTTCATAAAATAAACTTGGATGTATTTTAAATGTGTACATTAATAATCCTGTTCCGTTCATCTGGAGTTTTATTTTCTCCTCTTTTAGTCTTTTTTGGCATAAGGACTTTTATTTTTACAGTTTCACTGAGGTATAACTGATACACAGTAAACTGAAGAGTTTTGACATGTTATGCACCTGTGAAACCATCAGAACAATCAAAATGACGAACATATCTATCACCCCCAAAACTTTCTTTGTCCTCCTTTGTAATTCACTCCCCATTTTTAAAATTGCAAATCTAGTTCTGATGGAATACACCAGTGTGTCAAATGAATTTGGTTGCTTTCTCAATTTATGAACTTTTATACTCTCAGTATCTCTCAAGTTTGCTTTTTCTGCAATAACAGCCTTTAATCCTTGCTTCACTTAGCTCTGGGGGCCTCCCCAAGTGCGGGGGGGGGGGACCTTGAGAGGGTGACCCCACCCATATTTCGAATAATGCTCTCGAGAACTTAGTGGCCCTAGCCATGTGCACGAGTCATGCAGACTGGATTCAGATTCCAAATTGGCCTCTTAGTAAACTACATGACATTATGCTCTAAGCCTCTGTTTCTTTATCTGTGAGATGGGAATGACATTGTACTTCCCGAATTCCAAAGCACTATTGATGGTAAGATGCATAATTAATTTGATAACTACTCTTTGGGAGTTGAGTGAGGGAAGGGAAACAGCTGCTTAGTTCTAATATACATTCACATTTCAGAAATATTAAAACTTAGAAAAGACTGTATCATAGAATTAGAAATTCGGTAATAGTAGCTGACTCACAGAATTGCTGCAAGAATAAAATGAGGTGAGGTATGCGAAGTGCTTGCACAGGACTGGCACATGTGAAGTATTAAACAATATGATCTTTTCTTTGGGAAATTGTTCTGCTACTTTAAAAAGTTTGAAAACCATTGCTTTAGAAAAATATTAAGCAACAGTAGTCAAAGTTGGTCTTGGTTATACCTTTGCAAGCTCAAAGGTCGCTTTAAAAACACTTCAAAAGCAAGTGGTGGCTGTTCCTTTCTTTTTAGAGCTATCCAGCATTGTCTTTGCTGGGAAATGTCATCTTCATTATTATGGGAACATGCAGAATAACTCAGTTGATAGGATCTCCCAGGAAGCAGCTTTTCCAAAGCTCTGAACAGAAAGATTTTCAAGCTCAGACCATTTCTATATTTTGAAGAGGTTTAAAAAAAGGATTTGATTCAATCTGGCACCTAAAACCCTACCTAAGTCTGTTTTAGAGGGGAGTTGGTGGGCAAACATATGACACAGTTTTAATTATGAATCAATCTGTCAGCTATAAGATTAAAAATAAATAATATGCAAATAGTTGCCTTCAAGAAAGAACTAGACATTAAAATAGGACTTCAGTCTGTATCTTTTTAGCCTGATGCTGATTATCTGACTGGTTTTCACACAATATGCCATTGGACATTTACGGGTAACACTTCCTGTGCTTGGTCTCCCAGGTAGGTGTGAGAGATTGACGTCTACTTCTTAGAATCATGAGGCTTACATGCCAGTCTTGAAAAGGCAACTGATAACCCCAAACAGATATTTCTTTTCTTTTATTTATTTTTTGACACTGACAGTAGATCATTTTTTTATATCCCTGTTCTTTCTTAGAACCGTACTGAGATCTTTATCTCAAAAAAACTGCATGTAAGAAAGCTCTGCTGGCTACCTGCATTATAAAAGCGTCTAGTCTCCCACATCTTTTTTACTGCTGAGATGGAATAGCTTTCAGTTTATCTTTTTTTATCCTCTCTTTGGGGAGTTGGAAGGTTAACAGGTACTTGATATAGTAAACAGATCAGTTGCCCTTGGTGTGGAGAGAATATAACCATGGCCACAAAGAAGACTTAAGAGTTCTCCTGGTACATTACTTGGTCCATGATCAAGGGGTGCTGTCTTGAATGGTAGATGCATCTCTCTCTATCACTTTGAGCTTCAAAGTTCTGAAAGAAACATTGAATAAATACTTCTCTCCTTATGTTCAGGGGATAGTATAATGTAGGGGTATGAGTGAAGGCTGGAGCCAGAGTGCTTGGGTTCAAATTCTGACTTTGTTATTGACTAGCAGTATGACATTGGACAAGTTATTTAGCCTCCTTCTTATGCCAATTTCCCCATCCATAAAATGGGAATAACGCGACCTATATCAAAAGGCGATTGTGAAGAAGGCCTTTTATTGTTGCATTTTTTAACTTACTAGACTTGGTATGTTTAATTTACTGCCTATGCCTCAAATTAATTTCATAACTCAGTAATGTGTGTATGGGTGTCTAACACTTAATACCAGAACCCCAGCAACTCAAAAACCAGGGCACAAGCTAAACATGCTGTGACTTGGGCAGACAAATGGAAAAAGTCTGAAAATATTAAAGTGCTTTAAATCCCTGTATGGGTGCTTCACACAAACAATAATTCTCCTCTTGTGAAAAGGGCCAAATAGGGACCATGACCAAATATGGAAGCAGCAACCACAAACTCAAAATAGAAATCAGAGCATGAGGATCCTCGAAAACCTATGACAATAAGGAAACAGAGCAACCCTTCTATTCTCATAGGCCTATCTCTATTGAAATGAGAAGAAATAATCTTGACACCCCATTGACTTTTCTCAAATGTTTATTCTTTAGTTCTTTATAATCTAAATTTTGGAGAAAGAGAAGAGGTGGCAGAAATGGACTCATAATAAGTTACATTTTTTTCTTCTATGAATCAGAGAAAGGAAGTAGGTACCCAGAGTCTTAAATCTGTCTTTGACTGGCAAGTAAATTATTTTGGCAGTGTATATAGTCTTATGTGAATAGAGTTTCTGTAGAGCTGTGTGGTCCCCAAGAGGCACCATTGTAATCTTTAAGATGAAGCATCATCTTGGTCATCAGTTTTTATACCTTGTATTTTACACGATACATCAAGGTAGAACAGTGGTGTATGCAAGAAAAAAGATAGAAACAGATGAGGTAAGCACAAATCAAAAGCCCAGGTGGGAAAAACAAAACCAAACCCAGATGAGGGAGTAAATACAATATATATCTTCAAGACACAGGTGGAGAAGCCAATCTAGCAAGGTTCAAGATGGCTTATTGGGGTTCTAGAATCCATGGTATCTTCCAGGCCAGTTTGCCTCTGTTTTCTCAGTGCTCCTTGGGGAAGAGGTAGGAGGAAGCACAGCTTTTAAATGGACACGTTAATAATCCAGGTTGGAAAACTATCATAAATTATTGGTTTACTACCTACAAAAAAGGAGACCAAACCACCGGGCACCATTTATTCATCATTTCTGATTTTAAGACATTTACAGATGCCGCAGAAAAGGGAGTTACCAGGATCCCTATGAGGCATAACTAACTGCTAGAAATGACAAATTTGAAATTTCATTCTATTTTCTTCTCTGATAAAGAGTCGTAACTAAGAAACTGACCCCTCATAGCTGACAGTGTACTTCAAACAAGTGCATTAGGAGTTAACATGGCTTTTGACATTAAAAAAACAAATTACTAGCCCACTTACTCCATTAAAAGGTTAGCAACTCAGTTGCTAAAATGAGAAATTGTGTTTTCTGAGCCACATTGAACAAATGTACTTAATTGATTTTCTTTAATTCTGTGTGCTTGGAAAGATTTTTTTAATTGATAATCAAAGGGGGTAAAATAAGGGATTAATTGTGGAAAAAAATGGCAACACGTAAACTAAGTCTCCTTTAGGTTTGGAGATTGGAAACAGTAATCGTAGGTTTAAAAGCATTTCTTTTTAATTTGATCCTCTTTTGTCAAATAAAATTTAATTTACTGCCTGTGCTCCTCATTCCAACTATTATTAGAAAATTGTCCTTAAATTTCTAAAGCATCATATATAAAAGCTCTGGATATATGCTGATGCTGAACCTTCGCAAAGAGAACAGGAGCTGAATACACTGAAATTGAAGTCATTCTGCCATTGAGCAGAGAAGTGATTAACAAAACCAGATTAAATCTCTCTCACTAAAGTGACAATTTCATATACGTGCCTTTCCATTTTCTGATGGGAAACTGTATAGTAAAAACCATTAAAGTGATGTGATACTGTTTTATCAGGACTATTCTGAGCTTTCCTTGAGGTTTTTTTTTTTTCCTTTGTTACACAGAATTAAATTTATTGCCCATGACATTATTAAAATAACTCTTAATGCCCTTCTGTATCAGTCTTTCTTTGAGCCTTGGTAAGAACTTTATTTTGTTTTCTAAGACTGTGGAACCACCTCAAGTTATAAAGTTGTATACATGCTGTCATGGGCATTTTTAGCATAATCAGCTGTTTGTGACACCAATTTCTATTATTCCTCTTTCCTCAATTTGTGCTTCAACACATTATATTATCATTCATTAACTTGATCTCATTCAAAGTTGTCCCTCCCACCCACCAGTTACTTTTGGTTGATTTGCTTTTGCCCTATCTTCCAGATGAACCCTGAGTTAGAGCCTGAGACTTTTCCTAACAGCGCGTGTGTTAGAAATAAGTGGGTGGTAGTGGGAGCTGGGATTTGGCTTGCTGGGATGGATCTAGACACATTAGCTGCACATTGATTGGTTCACATGTCAATGGCTCTGGAAGCAATTTCATACTTAAAAGTGACTTTCTTGGTATTTAGCCAGATTCTTTTCCACTTTTAGGTGATCACTGACCTGGAGGAGCAGCTAAACCAACTGACAGAGGACAACGCTGAGCTCAACAACCAAAACTTCTACTTATCCAAGCAACTTGATGAGGCCTCTGGTGCCAATGATGAGATAGTGCAGCTGCGGAGTGAAGTGGACCATCTCCGCCGTGAAATCACTGAGCGAGAGATGCAGCTCACCAGCCAGAAGCAGGTGAGGAGGGCAGATGTGTCATGGGATCCATGGAGACTTTGAGCCCCTTCAGATTTCGGCGTCTCTCCCAAAGGCTCCTCATGCAGTAATTAGGCTCTTTCTGCTGTCATTTTGTTTGGTGGTAGGCTATGGGGTTTCAAAAACAGCTTTTAAAAGTGTTTGTTGTCTCTTAATTTTGAAGTTGAAAAATTAAGAGTAAGACAGAATGTAATGGGAGGCTAGTATAAGCCATTTTATTTTTAAACTGATCTCTTTCCTCTGGCCTTGCTTTGGTTCTGCCTGTAACATGGTGGCAGAAATGGCCTTTCATGCTTTCTTGTCTATTCCTCTTGAGCATAGAAGAAAAAAGTAAACTGTATCTCAGACTGTAGTTAGAAACTTGTGCTTTTCTGGAACTGATCCGACAAAAGTAACATCCAGGAAATCCTCATTTGATACAAGGCACAACTCAGTGGTACTGATTTGCAGACGATGGAGGCTCTGAAGACCACGTGCACGATGCTGGAGGAGCAGGTCATGGATTTGGAAGCCCTGAATGACGAGCTGCTGGAAAAAGAGCGGCAGTGGGAGGCATGGAGGAGTGTTCTCGGTGATGAGAAGTCTCAGTTTGAGTGTCGAGTTCGAGAGTTACAGAGGATGTTGGACACTGAGAAGCAGAGCAGGTGGGACTTCTTGTTTGTAGAAAGCGAATGACAGATGACTACAGCAGGTTCTGCTTGACAGTTTTAAATAGGGTGATTAGCTATCCCAGCTTGCCTGGGACTGAGAAGTTTCTTGGGACGTGAGACTTTGAGTGCTGAATGTGGGAAAGTCTTGGACAAACCGAGATGAGTTGGTCACCCTAGATGGGAGTATATACAGTGTCATTTGTTTTCTGTGTCAGTAGCTGTGTCCATTTATCCAGCATAGAGGGTTGGGAGTTAGAGCAAAGCAGGTATCCCAATGCTTTCCTTGCAGCGATATTTTTTATCAGGTTTCTTATCATTGTAACCACATAGCAAGACCCTCACCATTTTATTCCTGATCATGGGTAATGCTCATCTTTTCTCTACACCAGAGTTTCTCAACCTAAGCACTGTTGACATTTTGAGCTGGATAATTCTTTGTCGTTGGAGCTGTCCTGTGCATTGTAGAATGTTGAGCAGCATCCTTGGCTTCTACCTGTTACATGCCAGTAGCACACCTCTATCCGGTTGTGACAAGCAAAAATATCTCCAGACTTTCCTAATGTCCACTCAGGGGCAAAATCACCTCCAATTGAGAACAAGAATTATTTATTTTTCTGTTTTTTTTTCCCCCTTTCTTAGTAGGAAATAGTAATAAGGAAGTATCTTCCCTCAACTTTCCCTTTTGTGTTCCCACAGTTCTCTTAGCATAGAACCTTCTTCTTCCCAGGGCCATGATCGTGTAGGTTTATATTACTCTCTGAAGACATTTCAGATTGGAAGATCTTTTGTGACCATTTTACAGTTCATGGCAGGCATGAACTTTTTTGGTTCTAACAAAATCAGTATATTATAATATTTTCCAATACATGGAAATAAATTATCTTGAGGATGGATGCCTTTGCTGGTTCGCACAGAGGCACAATATGGGTTAGTGTCAGCCTTGTGACCCCATGTCTGCACAACTGAACTGTATCCTTCTTTCATGATATTGCCTTCTTCTGAACTTTAACTTCCTATGATACTCTGAACTTGTTAAGCAAGATAAACTGTGCATAGAAATATGTATCACTTAATTGGACGATATTGGACTCATTTTGGGAACTCCACATTTACTTGGCCGTAGTAGGAAAGATTGGAGGCAAAAGACAAAAATCCATAAATTTGAAGAGAAGCTGGTAGGAATCTTCCCTTTTTGGACGTCTTCCCATGAGGTTGTTTGTGGATAAGATTTTTGTTCCCATACCTGCTATGCTTGCGAAGATATTTCATGTCTACTTTGCAGAGTAATTGAGAAAGATGTCGCCTTTTTTTAATTTTTTTTTTTTCAATTTTGGTGCTGGGTGGGATAGCAAGATAAGTAAGATTAAGTCCTTAATCCTAATCCTTAAGAGGCTGAGACTCTAGTGGAGGAGATAAAGTATGCATTCAAATATTTGTCTCTTACAGTGTGGCATGTGCCAGGAGGGAATATATTTATGCTTTGGGAATACAGATCCAGGAGAGATAACTTCTGAAAGGAAAAACTGGGAAAGGCTTTGTGGAGGAGATGGCATTTGAATTAAGCCTCGAAGGCTGAGTAAGATTTGAGTATGTAAAATAGGGAAGGAGAGTATTTCTGGTGGAGGAGAGTAGATAAGCAAAGGTGTGGAAATGGGAAAACATAAAGCATAGATGGGAAAGGGCAGTGATTTTTCCAGTTTCCTTCTTAGTTTTATTTTCTCTAACCTTATTTACAGATACATTCAAGTTTGAGTTTCCTAATGAGCATCCTAAACACTTCTTTTATGTACTTTAGGGAGAAGAAATGTTTCTCAAATGAGGTCTTCCATGTTGCTCTGTGCCCTGTGGTCCCTTAGTGGGAGCAGGATTCCTTCCATTTCTACTCCCATCCTTTTTAGCCCAGCTGCACTAGGAAATGCCCTTTCCCGTTCAGCCTTTCCAAATGAGTACTCACAAGGCCTTTACCTTCTAAATGCATTTTTACCCAAGGACTTAAGCTGGTCAAGTATTTGCTCCATCAACTGTGGGAAAAGAAGACGTAATTTAGAACTAGGAATCACGGTTGGGTGTCTACAGGAATAGAGTTGGGTCAGCATCCTTTCTCCAAGTCAGATGGTGGGGTGTCTGAAAGCAGGCCTGTGTTTCTCTGGCAGGGCAAGAGCTGATCAGCGAATCACTGAGTCACGCCAAGTGGTAGAGCTGGCAGTGAAGGAACACAAGGCTGAGATTCTCGCCCTGCAGCAGGCTCTCAAGGAACAGAAGCTGAAAGCAGAGAGCCTTTCCGACAAGGTTAGCACCTGCTCCTTCTGCCTTTTAGGAAAATGTTTTCACTTCCTTCTTTTAGAGGGCATGCTAGACAGAAAGTCAAATGCAATCCATGGTAAGCATATTTTATAAACATACATTTGCTCACTCGAAAAATGTCACCCAGTGGCGCTTCATCCCAGGGCTTCCTTGATTGGCAGTAACCTTGGGTGGGTACAGGCCTTTCTTATTGGTTAGAGAGTTCTTAACGCTGGCCTGTCTGGGCCTCTGAAGTCTGAATATTGATCTGAGTGCCCAGCTGTCTTGTTTTCTGGCATCTTAGTTCTAGAAGGCTTCGTGGATTTAACGTCAAGCATCCTTGGAAAGTGCTTGGTGACAAGGACTGATAACGTTCACTTCTGTTACTCCACTAATAGGCAACTCACCTTCTCTGTATTTCAAGTTCAGGGGGCAGGTCAGGGTCTGATAATGGATGTGTGTCCTCAGAATTTCACATTAGAAATACACGTTCTAATTATACAACACTCCATGTTATATTTACCAAGCAATGTTCCAGTGTTTTGAAGATTTTATCTAATAGTCTTAAAGGAGCATTTAGAATAGGTATTTCAACTTATCTAAAGTGAAGATCAGAGGAATTATATATATACGCACAGAGAACACACACATATGCTTTCTCACACACATAAAATAAAGTGACAATCTGAATTTTGTATTTTTCATAATTCGTTATTTCCTGATTATAAGAGTAATTATTTGGGTTCATTGTAGATGTGGGAACTAACTGGAGATCCAACACCACTGTGTTTTATTGGTGAATTTATTTGCAGTCTGTCTTTGCACAAATATGTTTATGCATACGTATATGTACATACATACACAAACACACATCTTTTTATAAATGTAAGTTCTTTTTATATATACTGTTTTACATCTTTTTAACATATGTCTGGAGGCTTTCCCTGCATTACTGAATATTCTTTGAATATGTAATTTAAAAAAATCAACCATATAATGTTACATTGTATGGATGTACCTAATTTAATCATTTTACTTGTGTTGGATATTTAGCCTTAATCCAATTTTTTTTTTTTACCATTATAAATGACACCGTGATGAACATAAATATTTATGAACGTTTGTGGTTGTTTTCCTACCTGAAATTCATAGAAGTAGAATTATTGGATTCAGTCAAGGCTATAACTTGCCAGCCTTGAATTCTCTGATAAAAAGGCTTACCTTTTTTTTTTTTTTTAACCATTGGGATAGAAAATTTATTATTTGGAAATAAGATTAACCCTTCTATGTTTAACATGAAGACTGTTGTTTTCTCTTTCACTCTTCTTAAAGGGTTCTGTAGCAAAGTTCTACCTGTCCTTTAAAGCTTCAGACATTCTGATATCATTTTTTCTTGACCTCCTAATCGGGATGAATTTCTCTTCTCCATACCTCTCTTATCAAATAGTCATTCTTTATGTACATGTCTAATTATGGCCACCCTCTGCCGTTCTGACTAGATGCAAGTTGCTTGAGAGAGATTGTCTATCCTTTGATCCCCAAAACATTCAGCTGATGATTAATTAAATTCAGCTGAGGCTTGTCAGTCATCCTCTTAAAACACATTACATCGACATAATGACCCATTCCTTGGAAACCATTCCTTTTCTCATCTAATAACCTCTATAAGATTTAACTATGACACAGACTTTTGTAGTATATTTTTAAAAACAATAATAACATTTATTTTCCAAACTTTAGAACTTGATTATTCTTTATATATGTAAATTTGTGGATATTTATAAAGTTATCAGCATCTAACATTCCCTAACTGTGGTATCATGGCCAATTTTTCCAAATATCCAGCTCAATGACCTGGAAAAGAAGCATGCTATGCTTGAAATGAATGCCCGAAGCTTACAGCAAAAACTGGAGACTGAACGAGAACTCAAACAAAGGCTTCTGGAAGAGGTAAGTGTAAAATACTTGGTAAGTGGAACCAGGTGGAATTTCTAAAGTATATTCAGGTGGAAAATTTGGTATATTCAGGTGGAAAGATCCAAGTTAGACATTCACATTTTGAAGCTGTTATTTTGAGGAAGCGTAAGATAACAATGCATTCTTTTAAGGTATTTAATACATTGAATAATGTGTCATGAAGGCACATTTGTCATCTTTATCCTACGTGGTGCTTAAAATATTATTGAACAAATAGTAATAAGTGCCAAATAAAGTTCATTAAATATATGGGTGAATGAATATTGAATTAAATTGTCCTTTGGAGCTTATTTACAAAGTATATTTTGTTTTTTAGGCTGATAGAATATCCTTGTAAATTATCTGAATGTACAGGGCAGAGACTTGATCAGTTTATGCTAGGTAACAAATTTCATGAAGATGTTGGAACATTTGATTAATTCAATTTAAAAAAATTTGTGTCCTACTTTTGAGTCATAAAATGAAAAGCTCGAATGGATTTCCTAAACCCCATCTCTTTTGCTGTTTCCTGGATTTTAACAGAATTCTGAAAGTTGCTATTTAAATTGATGATTGTTGCCTATCTCCAACAATGCTGCCTGTCTCCAACAAAGCCCTATAAGTTGAATCATTAATGATTTGGTTTTAGACATCACAATGTCATGTCTAAACTATGTAACACCTAGTGAGCCTGACCTTTCAATTAGCCAGAATGTTCTGTTCTGGTTAATTGAGGTCTTCCTGTATGAAACTCATAGCTCCTAAGGTGCTCTGCTGATAGACATAATCTTGCTATGTTACTGTGTTTTAAACAGTAAGTTGAAAATTTCACAGGTCCATATGATGGTTTATAAAGTATGAGTGAGAAGTTTACCAAAGCTGACACCAAGAACCCTATCTATTAATAGGAGTAAAAAAATCAACATGGTGGTCAAGTAGTTAATTTCAGTCTTTAATCTGGGATGAATAGGTGAGTCCCCATTTTAGGCATATGTTGGAAGCAAAAATAAGGGAAATAACCAGTGATCTTGCCTGTCCTATTTCCTTTTGTGGAGGGAGAATTGGCCCTGATGGCTCAGTACTTTGGTCCAAGGTTACTTGGTGAGTCAGTGACAGCACTAGGAATAGAAAGTCACAATCCTGATTCAGTCCCCTCGTTCTCACTTCTAAACTATATGAGAACATTTCCAGTTTCCAGACAGCCTCACAGATAGATTTTGGAGCACAGACATCTGGCTGATAATTGAGTTTGAGGCAGATGTCACATTCAGTTGGAACCATTATGAAAAAAAGAACGACCTTTACTGTCCGAATGTGGTTAGGATCCATGGTTGTGGTGTGTGCTTTATAAACCTGAGCCAAGGGCTCAACTGAGGCGTCCTCTTCATAGGTACAGAGACTTTTAATTATTTTTTCTTGCATGGACAGGCACCAGGAAGTACAGAGACTTTTAAATGGGGCGAGAGGCAGAGTCTCAGAGTTGGGATGAATTTTTGTGTCTTCTGGTATGAATTCCTGAGTTATACTATTGTTCCCTTTAACCCTGCCCATGGCAGACTTTAAATGTCTCATTTGGGGCCCAAAATGGCCTCAGTAGCTTTCTCAACACGACACTTTATAGCCACTCTCAGGTCTTTGGAAGTAATGCCAGAAATTAAAATGTTAAATTAGCACTTACTCTGTGCCTGGTACCTTCCTTAATTCTTGACATGGACCAACTCATCTAGTCCTTGTGACAATTCTATGCGATAACTGCTTTTATAATCTCCATGACAGCCAATTAGATCTCCAAGTAGCCCTCCCACTCCAAATTGTCTTCTCTTTTCTAAATTAAATCAAATCTCTCTGATATTTGAATGCTCTTTTCTTATAGATTTTCTTTTTCAAAGAGACTTTCTAGAAGACCATGAGGTCAGAACACCATCAAATACAGTGGGGACAGCTCCACCTCCATACTGGGCTCTGCTAACCTGTGGCAATCACCTGTTTTGTTTTGTGTTTTTGCATGGGCAGGCACCAGGAATCAAAACTGGGTCTCTGGCATGGCAGGTGGGAACTCTGCCTGCTGAGCCACTGTGGCCCACCCAATCACCTGGCTTTTGAGTAGCTTTATCACCCCCAAGATACCCACCAACCTGTGAAATTACCACCCACTTTGCCGCACAGTTGTTCTTTTTTTTTTTTCTTAATGTCTTTATAATCTGTATGTGTTCACTTTGATTAAAAAATACTGTCCTTGTTGAACTTCTTTTTGTTGGCTTTGATCTACTCTTCCAGCCCATCAGGTTTCCCCTTCTGGTTCTGTCATCCAGCTCCGTCATTCTTTTTCCCAGTCTCCTATCTCCTTACTTCATCTAAGCCAGGAAAATTTAAGCCCATTCTAAAAGCCCTTCCTTTAACATGACACAGACCCATGAATAAGCCTCCATTTTCTTTTGTCTGTGAGGGAGGTGGATGGTTTTGAAAAACATTTCATAGAATGCAAATATCTATCTTACTTGTATAGTAAATAACAGCCTGTTTGTTGGACAGTTAATGGGCAGTTGTGTTTATTCTAGAAAAGTATTTTGGGCCCAGCTGTCACCAGATACTTGTCCCAGCACTTGTTTCTCTGTTTCCTACGTAGTAATTAATGTCCTAAAATAGTGGGAAGAAACTAAAGATAATAATTTGTAGAATAGATCACTTGTGCTTCAGGGGACTGATGGCTCCCTTTAAGAAATTATTTTAGCTTTTTAATTTTTTCCCCAGAATCTTAGGGGATTCTATGGTTTGATTCAGAAATTTTAGGTTGTACACACAGGCCAGGTGAGCTTTCGTTAGTAACAAATATCCTTTGCTTTGTGATAGGACCCCTCATAAGTGAAAATTAACTTAAGTTTTTTTCTATTCTCTCAAATATTCAGTCTACCTACTTTGAAAACTCAAGTTAGAGGGTACAAAATAGGATTCAGCAAATATTGCAGATATTTAACAAAATTAAAATCTTGTGTCATAGCCAATAAAAGGGAGGGGGAAGACTTGTGGAGTTGGATGGAATGGGAAAGATAGAGGGAGAAGTGATGGAGAGCATCTAAACTTGATAGAGGAAAGCAGGGAAAACAAAGGGGATGAAGACTACTAAAATTTATTAAGCACCTTCTGTATGCTGGGCACTCTGCTTGGTATGTCAGCCTGTGGGGAGAGGTATTATACCCACTTTCAGATGAAGAAACTGAGGCTCCGAGAGGCAAAGTGAGCTGCCCATGGTCAGAGTCAGGATTCAACCAGAGTCTGAGATCCCAAAATGCAGGTTCCTCCACTGTACCATGAATCCTCAAGGAACCAAGGTCAAAGGCAGGTGAGGAATAGATACAGAAAGAAAAGTATGGTAGAGAGAGGCAAAGTAAAACAGAGAGGGTCAGCATTATCTGAGGTCATCAGTAGTTCTCCGCCTGCTGGGGCTGTGGGCTTTGAGTTCTATTACCTGTTGAAAATTCTTGTGGCGACATTCATTACTTCTCAGCTGTTCTCTGTCCTTGAGTTTCCAGAGGGTTTAGACCACCAAGGAAGAGAAGATTTGGTCCTCAGTGACTATGGCTATGGTGTAACCTGAAAGTTAGATGAAATCAGACAGTCGCATCAGGATGGTTGCTCTTGCCTACTTTTTAAAAAGAAAGTAATTTTAAATAAGAGAGCCATGAAACCAGCATCTTAATAGCCTGCCCTAATTTGTGGTTGACTTTCATTGTAAAAATTGGAGAGAGATTTTAGGCACGAAACTATTTCCAGTATACTAAATTGAATTTTCTTCCCCTGGGTTTTACCACTACTAGTGAATCAAGGATTTTCCTCTTTCTTTCTCCCCACACTGTAATAATGTCTACTGTGATCAAGGTGTTTGTGCCCTTGTTGGGGTCCCTCACCCTCACAGGGTGCTTACTAAGTTAGCCGTGTTGGGATTTGCCTGTGTGTACGCTACACTGCCTGCGTGATTTCCCATATCAACAGTTGAGATCTTAAAAAATGAAGATGAATCATTGGAGCGTTGTCATGGCACTGAGTTGCACGGCCTTAGATGTCAATTCAGAAGGCTCACCCTCTTAAGGACCAAAACATCCTTAATTATCACTCTCTCTAGGAAGGCAGACTGTCCCTCACCCCCCCCCCCCCCCAGCCTGGACTCCCCATTACTGTGGGGTTCCTGAGACTTGCTGGCCATGGGAGGTTTCTGTGTAAACGCTTTTTAACCATGCAACCAGCATTTTGGAATAGAAGATAATTGGTAATTCTGGAATGAGACCATTTCAAAAGCTGAAGTTCTGGTGCCATGTCTGAAATTAGTTTGGTAAGAGGCACTGTGGGGAAAACAAATTGTGCTGTGTGTGATGTCAAGCCTTTCTCTGGCCCTTCCTCCTACCAGCAAGCCAAATTACAGCAGCAGATGGACCTGCAGAAGAATCACATTTTCCGTTTGACTCAAGGACTCCAAGAAGCTCTAGATCGGGCTGATCTGTTGAAGACAGAAAGGAGTGATCTGGAGTATCAGCTGGAAAACATTCAGGTGAGATCCAGCAAAGAGAAAACATTCAGGTAGGAACATACAGAGAATACACTGAAAAACTGCAGAGACTAAAAGCCATGTGGTGAACTTGTCAGCATCTTTATGTCATATACTCAATTAGGTGTTGTGAATCAATCCTTTTTCCCTCAATAATTTATTATGCAGTTTTTCAGACATTCAGAGAAGTTGGAAGATTTTTATAGTGACTGCTACCTGAATTCTACAGTTAGCTGTTAGCTATTATTTTTATTTTGAATTATTCATCCAACAATCAATCCATCATTCTTTTTTCCAATAATTTTGGTACTAAATAAATAAATGTTGACTCAGTGCAATATGTGGTGAGTTTTCATATGCTAATATCCTAATGACTTTACTTTTGTATTCTTAATTTACCAAATTTAACAGTATGCATCTTTCTGGATCTAAGGTTATTTTCATTTTCATGAATTTTAGGTTCTCTATTCACATGAAAAGGTGAAAATGGAAGGTACTATTTCTCAACAAACCAAACTCATTGATTTTCTGCAAGCCAAAATGGACCAACCTGCTAAAAAGAAAAAGGTGGGTCTAAGCGGGAGTTGAGTTTTGCCCAATCACTCATGGATTCAGTGAATAATACTATGATAGTTAATCATCAGTAGATAAAATTTGCACGTTCCTGTTTTAATTTTGGTTGAAAAATAGGTTTTGAGATGCTTAGAATGGCTCTTATTAGAGGCAATCATTTATCAAGTCAACAAACTATCTTACGTTCGAGGCCTTTAAAATTGCAGATCCTTCTCTGTTAAGGGAGCGATTGTTTTTCTGTGCAAATTGGAAGGGAGCTGGTATACACAGAGAAAGATTTAGGCATAGGTTATGCATACAAGATTCCAGGAGGGTTCTCAGGTCCCTGGATGGAACTCCAGAGAGGACTGCAGAGCTCACCTGGCGCAGTCCTTTGCATTAGCTAAAGAAGAGACTGAACTCCAGGAAGTGGAAGTGGCCTGCATGACTGAGTGGGGATCTGTTCCCATGCTTTGACTGAGTGGGGATCTATTCCCATGCTTTGTACCACACACACCCCTTTTAAGTTCTAAAAGACAAATTTAAAACCATGGGCAGGGTTATATGTGGTGCACAGAGGAAGGCTTATTTGGATAAGTCCAGTACGTGATTTCCTAACCATTAAAGCCCTCATCGTAGGGGCTTTAGTGCTCTCAGGTCGCAGTTCTATGAAGGTTTCTAAGGAGCTTGTGGTTTCCTTCCAATGGCTTTATAACACATGGGAGCAGTGGAGCTGTGGCAGAGGTTTTATAGGAAAGGCTTTGGAAAACCTCACAGTGGAAAACTGGTCAAAATTGACCTAAACATTTCCAGTGCTGTCTTTACCAAAGGGGGATGATAGCAGCATTTAGAGGCAGGTCTCCTTCATAAGGGATGGCTGCAAGAGGATTTTCTTGCATACTCTGTGACTGTTATGTTGTTGTACTGATGCTATTTAATCTTTTTTTGTTTTAGCAGTAGACTATTATGAGGTTATGTTTTTTGATATAGTTAGGGTGTTTCTGTTTTACTATATATTTTTAGTTAAATATTTTTTTACATTATTCTGTGTTTTACTTTTTTCCCCATATACAATGAATGTTTCCATCTGCTTTTTTTTTTTTTTTTTTTTTAAAGTAAGCCCCTTGTTTTGACATCACTTTAGTATTCAATTTCTTGGTTCCTTTTGAAAACATTCACATCCATGTCTTGTAACCAAACGTCATTAGACAAATTCAAAGGCAAGGGTAATTTCTGAACCATCTCTCCTGACTTCATACTCCACTTCCATTTTTTTGAGGGTAAAGACTATCAGGAAATGATTCCCCTGTCTTGGGAATGCTAAAGGAAGAGGTGGTGGCAATTCAAGTGTCTGTTACCCTTTTGGTGAAAACTTCCGCATCCCTATTTTTTTCCGCCGACTGGAACAGGCTGGGGCTCAGCCTAACCTTTTCCCCCTTCACATGCCATTTTTACTAAATATACTTACAGTGAGTATGTGCCTGGCTTTTGTGGTTTGCTCCTTCCAAGTCAGATTTCCTTTAGCTAGTTTAAAGTACCAGTTTCTAGGAGTTAGGAAATATCTCTGTTTCCATTGCTAGGGTTTATTTAGTCGACGGAAAGAGGACCCTGCTTTGCCCACACAGGTTCCTCTGCAGTACAGTGAGCTGAAGGTGGCCCTGGAGAAGGAGAAAGCTCGCTGTGCAGAGCTAGAGGAGGCCCTTCAGAAGACCCGCATTGAGCTCCGGTCTGCCCGGGAGGAAGGTAGGGGCTCTCTCTGCTCAAGGCCGCGGAAAAGGCAGAGGACCGATCTCAATGAGGTTGGTCGAGACTATGTAGCGTCTATATTTATGGCCCATAAGATTTCCATCCAGGCTTCCCAAGTCTGAAAATCTTGTGGCGTCCTTGATGTTGCCCATATGCTGCAATGAGGATCCTTTTGGTCTTGGGTCCTTGAGAGACAGCCCAGGCAGGGGCAGTCCACCTGGTTTAGTTCTCCTGCTGGACCAGCTAACCATCAGGCATCGTACTCATCTCTCTCCAGCTGCCCACCGAAAAGCCACAGACCACCCTCACCCGTCTACGCCGGCCACAGCGAGGCAGCAGATTGCCATGTCCGCCATCGTGCGGTCACCCGAGCACCAGCCCAGTGCCATGAGCCTGCTCGCCCCGCCATCCAGCCGCAGAAAGGAGTCTTCCACTCCGGAGGGTATGTCTTCCAGGGGCTCCTGGATTTTTGTTAGTTGTTTCTTTAATCGAATAAGTAATGCAGGCCTATGGTAAAAATTATAAAAGATACAAAGGGTTGGAGAGTAAAAAAGTCAGTTTCCTCCCTCCCCAATTCCTAGTTCTCTTATCCAGAGTAAACCTTTTTTCCAACATATCTATTCTTCATGGGCATCATATGTCTGTATTACTCATTCATCTTATATACGTATTTTAAAAGTCTGAAGAAATGAGTGTATATATTTTCTGCAGCCCCCTTTTCTCTTTTATAAAAATCCTACCATACTATGCTAAATGCTATAAGACCCTTTTCTTCTTTCATTTAAAATGTTATCTTAAAGGGTCTCACGTTAGCATAGACGGATGCGCCTCATTCTTCCAAGGTCTGCGTAGTATTTCAAATGTGCCAACTTGCCATTCACATGTGTGATAAGGCTCCTCTTGATGGACACTGAAGTCATTTCCACTCCCTTGTTATCCTAAATACCACCCTGGAGTGCATGAGCACCCCGCACCTCTGTGGGTGTTGTGTCTGTAGGGTGAATTCTTAGGAAACAAATTGATGGGTTAAAGGTTATGTGCGTTTTCAGTGTTGTGGCAATTTGTTTCTACCAACGGTGTAAACAAAAGTTTTGTGGTCTCAGAAGTACTCGTGTCCACCTGTAGCGGAAAAGGACTTAAACAAGGCCACAGAAGGTGGTTTAGAAAGCCTTTGGGAGAAAGGAGTAGAGCTCTGGTTTAGCCAGCATGGTGTCACAGCCAAACCTCCTGTCACTGCAAATCTTGATGACACTTTGTTGTTGTTGGTTTTTCCTCAAAGATGAAATCATCTTGTTCCTATCCTTACAGGACATCTTGAATCAAAGAGCTTTGCTCTTAAAGGCTCAAAATGGTGATGGCAATACAGAGGCGATCTGCACGCTTCTAGCCAGGGTGTCTGTCGACAAGGCTGTGGGGGGCAGCTCCCCAAGTCGCTTCTGATACTCAAAGCACCTCCTTCATGCATATCCCATGTCAGCAGTTTTCAAAGTGCACCTATGTCAAGGAAAGGAATGATATTACAAGGGGAACCTACCAGAGTGGGATCAGGAATTTGCATTCTTTTCTCTCTATTAAAGGCTGCCTTTAACTAGGTCACTATTGAGAGGGAGCTTTTGAGTGGAAAAAGCAGTCTTGTTAATTTGAACAGGTTGGAAAATGAATGTAAGAATCAGTTGTCTGAGAATGAAAAGTTGGGGTTTTAACAAAAGGAGGTTAGTCATGAAAGAACTGCACATTAAAGGGAGAATTCAATCAGTTCAATAATTAGACATTCTATGGTTCATATAATGGTTTTTAAACTGGGTTCTGAAAAGCTTTTAGATATTTTATCCAGTAGACAAAGCTTTCACACTAAAATATTTACAATATTAGAAGGTTTTGTGTTTTTTTATTTCCACAAACATCTGTGCCATCCTATAGCCAATCTACTACCAGTAATGTGTTCTTAAATAAAACTTAATTGCTAATAACTGATAATAGAGATTTTAAGTTGATTGACATAAATCTGTGTTCATCTGTTAGTGTTAAAATAGTTTCACAATCTATACTAACCTGTTCTAATGATTTTTAAAGTTTTGAATTCCATACAGTTCACCCATTTAAAGTGTACAATTTAGTGATATTTTAGTAAGTTCACAGGATTGTGTAACTGTCGCCACAATCTAATTTTAGAACATTTTTATCCTCCCAGAAAGAAATTCCATACTCATGAGCAGTCACTCCCCCTTCCCCTCCTTCTAGCTCCTGGCAAGCACCATCTACTTTCTGTCTCAATGGATTTGTCTATTCTGGACATTTATATATGTGGAATTATACACTATTTTGTAACTGGCTCCCTTTAGTTAGCATATGTTTTCAAGGTCCATCCATGTTGTAGCATGTCTCAGAATGTCATTCCTTTTTATGGCTAAAGAATATTCCACTATGTAGATATCTTGCATTTTGTTTATCCATTCATCTGTTGATAGACATTTGGGTTGTTTCCACCCTTTGGTTATCATGAATACTGCTATGAAGATTTATGTACACTTTTTCGTGTAGGGATGTATTTCCATTTGTCTTCAGTATATACCTAGCATTGGAACTAATGGGCCTTACGGTAACTCTTATGTTTCACTTTTTGAGGAACTAGCAAACTCTTCCAAAGCACCTGCACTATTGTAAATTCCCATGAGCACGTTCTCTAGGTCCCTACCAACACTTGTCATTGTCTGTCTTTTTCATTATAGCCATCCTGGTGGATGTGAAGTGGTATTTCACAGTTTTGGTTTGCATGTCCCTAATGATGAATAAGATTGCAGTCATGCTTATTGGCTATTTGTGTATCTCCCTTGAAGAATAGTCTGCTCAGATCCTCTGGCCATTTTAAAAACTGGGTTGTCTTTTTATTGTTGCGCTGTCGGAGCTCTTTATATATTTTAGATACAAGTCCCTTATCAAGGATTCTCTCTCCCATCCTGTGGATTGTCTTTTCACTTGTTTGGTGACATCATTTGCAGCACTCATGATTTTTAAAAAAATTTTCTTCCAGAATTTAGTCGGCGTCTTAAGGAGCGCATGCACCACAATATTCCTCACCGATTTAATGTAGGACTGAATATGCGAGCCACCAAATGTGCCGTGTGTCTGGACACTGTGCACTTCGGACGCCAGGCATCCAAATGTCTCGGTAAGGGCAGTGGCTGTGCATTTGCAGTGGGCCCCTGTGCCTTTTCAGCTAGCAAATCCATCAGGTGGAGGGGTGAGGCATTTTTATTTCTCCTTATATAGCACTTTCATTTTCAAGCTTTTAGCGTCAATGGGAGGAAAGTATTTCTTCCCGTTAAAGGAGTGAGTTTATGCCTGTCTTCGGCTCACAACAGCAGCTCACTCTGCAAAATGCCTTTGGCTTTGGTAATTTCCACCCCCTTTTTTTGTCAGGCTGATCTCTCCCTCCTTTCAGGCTCTGCTGAGATGTGCAGACATGCCCTCTGCACACCTGTTTATGGGCAGTCTGGGGAGAAGCCAGGAAAACTGGGTCAAGAGTGCTTGGCTGGCCTGTTTCCTCTCTGTAGGGGCATAGCACCTGGGAAAGCACAGGGATTGCTTGGATGGCTATGCCAGACTTCTGGGGCCTGGCAGAGGCTAGAAGAGCCTTGGGCTTGGCTGTGGAAGAAGGGGACAGTCCAGGACTGACTGAGTGGGTTTTCAGGTTGCTAACTGCTCTTCCCTAGAATGCCAGGTGATGTGTCATCCCAAGTGCTCCACATGCTTGCCAGCTACCTGCGGCCTACCCGCTGAATATGCCATGCACTTCACTGAGGCCTTCTGTCGTGACAAAATGAACTCCCCAGGTCTCCAGGCCAAGGAGCCCAGCAGCAGCTTGCATCTGGAAGGGTGGATGAAAGTGCCCAGGTATCACTGGAGGGTGGCTCGGGCTGGAGTGGGTGCTGGCATGGAAGTTCACAAGCTACTTAAGTTTCTGGTGTTTCTAGGCATGTATCTTTTCTAGGCTTCCCTCCCCACCCCACTCCTTCCTCCAGCCTGAGTCATCTAACTTTACATGTGTTTCCTTTAAATCTTTATTTTTCCAGGAATAATAAACGAGGGCAGCAAGGCTGGGACAGGAAGTACATTGTCCTGGAAGGATCTAAAGTGCTAATCTATGACAATGAAGCCAGAGAAGGTAAATTAATAATTCAGGGGGACTTTCATTGCACGTGGTTAACCCAGGTCTCCGAGTGTTGGTGTGAAGGCTTTGTTTTTTGGACTGCATTGAAAGCCTTCTACGGTTTTCCAGTTTTGAAAATTAAAAGCCAAATGACTCTCTAAAGGTTATTGGTACGATACTCGCATCTATAGGTCTCCCCTCTGAAGAACCTGCAGGGTGCTGCCCTGAAGATTCTACCTGCTAATACACCTTCAGAGAACTTCTGCCTCAGTCAACTAACCCATAAATCTGCATCGTCATCAGAAAGTTGACTGTGCTACTCATCTGACACATTTTATTTTTTTTATCTTCCCTCTCTGCCTTCTCTGCACACCTTCTCCCCTCTTCTTTGTTCTCGTGTGCCTCACTTTATATGCGTACCCTGTCCCTCTCTCTCTTTCTCTCTTCCCCCCTTGTTCTTGTTCCTGTTCTTTTGTTTTTCTTTCTGCCCTTCCTCTTTAAACCAAGCTGGACAGAGGCCGGTGGAAGAATTTGAGCTGTGCCTTCCCGACGGGGACGTGTCTATTCATGGTGCCGTTGGTGCTTCGGAACTTGCAAATACAGCCAAAGCGGGTGAGAAGGAGCAGGGGGGAGCCCCAGCCTGGAGGGGGCTGGGCTTGATAATTCAGAAAGGGCAGGGGGTTGGGGAGATGGAGCTAGCTCTGCAGAGGAGATCCTTTTCCTCAGCTTCCAGTCCTCCAGTGACTGTGACTCTTGTGGTCTGGTGGGGTTTCTTTCTGAGCGCCATCCCTCCCAGCTGGAGTGGTGGAAATCCACACCCAACCCCCTCGTCTCTGTGAAATCTCCTAGATGTCCCATACGTACTGAAGATGGAATCTCACCCGCACACCACCTGCTGGCCCGGAAGAACCCTGTATTTGCTAGCTCCCAGCTTCCCCGACAAACAGCGCTGGGTCACCGCCTTAGAATCAGTTGTCGCAGGTGGGAGAGTTTCTAGGGAAAAAGCAGAAGCTGATGCGGTAAGTATGAAAACGGGCCCAGGAGCTTGTATCTGTAATGTGGGCTGACTTGAAAGATGGGACTCCATCCAACTGTCCTGATTTCCCTCGGGTTCCTTCTCTGTGCCGGCTCCAGGCTTGTCCTGAGAGGGAGTTTTGTGGTGATGAAGGCTCTGAGGGATGGAATGGGAGAATCGGCACCATTAGCCACCTTTTGGGGCGTAACAGGTCTTGGCTATGGCAATGCTGCAGCAAATGTCCTCAGACAGAAGTCCTCTCTTGTTTACTCTCATGGTTTAAAGGTTTGAGTTATAAGCACTTTGGCCATGAAGCAGCACAAAAGGCTGCCGACAGTGTGACTACTTTAGGAAGGCTTTCTATAAAATTCTCTGAATGTTTGTTCTTCTGATTCGAAATCCTATTTATCTTTAAGATGTTAGAGACGTAGGTGTGGCTTGATTGGCACTGCTCTGCCTGGAACATTCCAGGATACAAACAGCACTCATTCCTCATTGGCCTTTGCTCCACTGCAGATCGAACAGCTCTTTAAGACACTTAGCTCCTAATAAATACTTTAAGTGCCAGCAATCGGAAAATTCTTAACTGTGAACCTACTAATAAGAACTTTGTTCACTGGGTAGACCTGTTTCAATGACCTTTTTTGCAATTACCATGTAAGCCTCTTACTGAAATCTATGTTAATATGTGTACAACAGGCCCATGACTGTGTTTCCTACGAAGTTCTGCCTGTGTGGGTTCAGGTAAAGAGATTCAGAGCCTTGTTGGTTTGCTCCAGATGCTTTGCAACCTGGAGGGGAAGGGGCCTCCCATGTGGCTTATTAACCCTTTGCAGGTGGAATCTCTGTAGCTTTAGCCTATTTCCTATTACAGAATAGCACTCTACGCCTACTACACTCACTTATTTCCACATCCAAGCCAACCTGTAGCTTACATGCCAATTAACAACCACCCCATCCCTGAGATTCCAGTTACGCTCATGTCTTGCCATCTGAGCTCAGTTCAAAATAAGGGGCAAGCCAAGAGCAGATGTGTGTTTCTGGGCATTTTCAGGAGTGACTTGCCTTATTCTTGGCACGAAACTTCTCTTGGTTCTTGCTTGTGTCTTTTTTTAATGGTTTGGTCATGAACTCTGCAATCTGACCTTGCCGTCTTTTCTCCCCCCACACACCATTTTCTTTCACATTGAAAAGAAATTGCTTGGAAACTCCCTGCTGAAACTGGAAGGTGATGACCGTCTGGACATGAACTGCACACTGCCCTTCAGCGACCAGGTAACATTGCCTGGGCACTGCCAGCTGGTGTCCGGCTGTTGCCATGCACAATCAGGCAGAAGAGGGTGTGGCAGGCTTTGCTGCTCTTAGCGTTGGGGATTACGATGGTGTATGATTATGCTTATGTTCTGTCTTTGGACTTCTGCCTTTGCAGGTGGTTTTGGTGGGTACCGAGGAAGGGCTGTATGCACTGAATGTCTTGAAAAACTCCCTAACCCATGTTCCAGGAATTGGAGCTGTCTTCCAAATTTATATCATCAAGGACCTGGAGAAGATACTCATGATAGCAGGTGTTGGGCCAAGGACTTGGCACTTTTTCTTTACTCTTAAGGCAAACAATTTGAAAGCCACTTGCATTTGTGAAGCATTAAGGCTGGTCCTCCTGGCTCTTTCCTCTGTCTCTGTGGACGCCTAACGCTGAGCTGATGGAGCCTTTCAGTGTCCAGTTTAGTGCATTCTCATATCCCCAGGCAGCGTCTCACCATTGTGCCACGTGAGGACTGGTGAGCCTCAAAGACTCATTCAAGTCCAACTCTGTTTTGGCAGTTGCACCCATACCAACGTGGGCTGTGACTTTCCAGGAGCTTGCCTGCTCTGCCAGTGTATCTCTGCTCTTCCTTCTCTAACTCTCATGAACCCTTCATCTAGATTTACCCCCTGTTAACATTGGCCACATTTATTTCCTCTTTCTCCATAAGTGAGCACACACACACACATATGTGCACACACTTGTACATATAGCACACAAGTATTTTTTTTTTTAACCATTTGAAAGTCAGTCGCAGATACCATGACTCCAGTGCTTCAGCGGTTTCACCCTGAGAACAAGAGCATTCTCTCACATAACCGTGGTACAATTTTTTTTTGTATGTTGTGTGGTGGGGGTCACATTTCATTCTTTTGCCATGCCACTATCCCCTTATTATTGCAGCACCATTTGTTGAATTTTTGTTTGGGGGTTGAGAGGGAAGTCCATGGGCTAGGAATCAAACCCAGATTTCCTGCATGGCAGGTGAGAATTCTACCACTGAACTACCTTTGCACCCCTACGGTACACTTTTTGAATTCAGGAAATTTAACCCTTGCCATAATACAATTATCTGATATATAGCCCAAGGTAAGATTTTATCTGTGACCTCAATAATGTCCTTTATAGTATGTATTTCAAGATTTGTGATCCAATTCTGAATCATACATCACATTTAGTTATGTGTCTTTGTTTTCTTTTAATCTTGGAATACTTCCTAGGCCTCTCTTGGTTTTTCATGACATCACCATATTGGAATGGGCACATCGTTGTTTTGTAGAATACCCCCCAATTGCTTTCTAATATATTCCTTCTCTATTTTGGTGTGAGCACATTTGAAAGTACTTTCCTTGATTTTGTATCAGAGAATTTTCTCCCCTAGAATCTCAAAAGGCTGAAGATTTCATTTTAGATTGAAAATTTAGACCTGAAATGTGTTCTGAATTTTGTGGAAAATTCAGTCCGTTGCATTGGCTGCCCACAGCTTTTATTGTTCTCAGAGAACTAGAACCACATCCTTGCGTTAACAGCTTCTCACTGACAACAGAGGCTGTTCCTTTTCCAAAACAGGAGAAGAGCGGGCCCTGTGTCTTGTTGATGTGAAGAAAGTGAAACAGTCTCTAGCGCAGTCTCACCTTCCTGCCCAGCCAGATATCTCACCCAACATTTTCGAAGCTGTCAAGGGCTGCCACTTATTTGCCGCTGGCAAGGTAAGCCTCTCCTCAGGGTCTCGGCTGGTGGAATGTTGTAGAACTCAACCCTGCCTTTGTCCACACAAGGCTTATGATTCAACCTTGAAAACGGCACATCTTCAAACTGGGTTCAATTTTTATTGTTTATTTTAGACACACGAAATAATTTGTGTAGCCATGACGTGCACAGGCTTCTCACTTAAAGGAAATGTCAGAGAGGAAAATGAGAGTAAAATAAGCAAAAAAGAGGATGATCCATAGTTTTACCAAAGCGTGTAGGTATGTAGTGGAGTGTTTTGTTTTGTTTTGTTTTTAATGAAATCTTACTTGGGGATCCCTATATCTGAACTAGATGAAAAATTTTATTACTAGAAATTTGCACTTTGAATTTATGGCATTTACAATAACAAAATCAATAAGACAACTTAATTTTTTTGTAGTTTCCAGCTTGTTAAAATGTGGCACATAAACACATTTGCTTGCCTGCTGCACAGAAAATTTTTTTTCATTAAAAAATTGAGTTTATATGAGTGTGTATGCTCATTTCCAAAAAACTTCTGTGAAATCTGAATCAGGAATTTGTAGACCTCTGAGGCTACTGGACTTCTGCTGGTTGAAAACCACAGCCTTTCATTCCTCAGGAGATAGCTCGCTGGGCGGTTGTTCATTTAGCCCCTCAGTAACTAACATTTGCTGAACATAATTCTGTGTGCTTGACTGAGCTTCAGAGGTGCTTGTTCTGAGTTGGTGGGCGACCATTAGCGTCCTCTGGAGCAGGCACTCTGCCTGCAGTTCTCTGAATGGTTATGGGCTCTGGACCCTCTGGCTATGTGGGAGTCACTTATGTGGGTGATGGGATTATTTCAGTGTGCTGAATGAAAAGAGAGGGAGGACAGAATGTAAAATGAGGGAATGGCTGACCCAGGAAGACTTCTTGGAGAAAGTGCTTCTTAAAGGGCCTGTTAAGTGGACATTGCCAGAGGGAACTGGGAATTTCAGCCAGTGACCAAGTCAGGGGATATCTCTGTGTCCTTCTACATTTTTTTTTTTAATATTTTTATTGACAAAACAACGTACAAGCACAAATATTGTTAACACATGAACATTCCATACTTGGTGTATAATCAATGTGCCCTTGTACATTTTAACAGGTTTTTTGTTTCTTCTGAAAGAGAGCACTTGTTTTCCTCTCCCTCCCCCCACCCTTTATGTTTTCTGTTCTATTCTTTTGTAGTAATTGCATTACCGTATTCATTTCTCATGTTACTTGTGCCAACTCTCTTATTTGTCTTACTTTCATCAGAGGTAGTCCGATTTTATTCATCTTTATGAATAAGGCAGCTTTGGCTTTATTGATTCTTTTATCTTTGCTTTTTCTTCCATTTTCTTTGGTTTTCCTCTGTTATTCTTTTTCTAATTTCTTACTTAGCTCATGAGTTTTTCAGGATTTTTTTTCTCTAATATGAGCATTTTAAGGCTATACATTTTCCTCTAAATACTATTTTAGTTGCACCCTGTCAGTTTTGATAGGTAGACTTTTTATTATCATTCCACATATTTTTGAATTTCTCTTTTATTTTGTTGAACTGTGACTTAGAAATGTACATTTTAGTTTCCAAAAATCTGTTTTAAAAATATATAAATTATTTTCATTACGTTTTAAATGCTTAAAAAATGTGTGGACGGTGCTGAACCTGGCTTAAGGCAAGCGGTGCTGAACCCGGCTTAAGGCAACCGAAGTGGTTTGTGATTGGCTTTCAATGACGCTGATCGCCTAGCTTGGGGTCCTCATATTTTGGTCTGCCTGAGAATCCTCTGCACCCACAAGTCACCTGCAAGAGACGCACTGGGAGGTTGTTTTGCAGACTCCTTTCTGCTAACGTTGTCTGCCTCGGTCAGGGCGCGGGAGCCTGAGTTTCTAACACCGCCAGCGGTTCCCACGCGGGAACCTGCAGACCATCCTTCAAGAAACGGCTGGGACTTCCGGAGAAGATGGCGGCTTAGTAAGACGCGCGGGTCTTAGTTCCTCGTCCAGAACAGCTACTAGGGGGGTAGAAACGATACAGAACAGCTCCCGGAGCCATGACAGAGATCAAGAAGACAGCGTACCCCATTCTGGAACAGCTGACTGGCTGGGAGAACCCGCTCCGGTGAGATCGCCGAGGGGCGCGGGCTTCCCTGGGCCGGGGTGGCAGGCGGCTGGAGTGCCTCCCTCCCTCCTTCCCAGGCCGGCTGGGAGAATTGGACAGGCGGTTCCCTCAAGCCGCGGCAGCTGGCGCCACCCCCCCATGTGCGGCCCCCCGGACCAGCTGGGAGAATTGGATCGGAGATCCCCAGGCCTCGAGGAGTGGTGACCGGGGTCCCTTCCAAACACGTGGCTTCCTGGTCTGGCTGGGAACGGTGCACTCCCCTGGGCCGCGGTGTCTAGCGCCCTCCCGCCATGCTTGGCGCCCCGGGCCGGTTAGGAGATTCGAACGGGTGCTCTCCCAGGCTGCGGCGGCCAGCGACCCTCCCCACGTTCGGATCCCCGGGCCGGCTGGGAGATTCGGATTGGCACTCTTCCAAGCCGCTTCAGCTGGCGAACCTCCCCCACGGCGAGAGTTTTCCAAAGTTAAAGGACCCACAGCACCTTTTACTGGTGAGAACCACAGACAAATGAGTGCCACGAGCACCACCTACTGGGCAGGATAAGAAAAACAGAACCCAGAGATTTCACAGAAAAATCTTTCAACCTGTTGGGTCCAACACCCAGGGAAATCTGACTAAATGCCCAGACATCAGCAGAAGATAACGGATCACGCTCAGAAACTGGAAAATATGGCCCAGTCAAAGGAGCAAACCAATAGTTCAAATGAGATACAGGAGCTGAGACAACTAATGCTGAATATACAAACAGAAATGGAAAACCTCTTCAAAAATGAAATCGATAAATTGAGGGAGGACATGAAGAAGACATGGGCTGAACAAAAAGAAGAAATAGAAAAACTGAAAAAACAAATCACAGAACTTATGGAAGTGAAGGACAAAGTAGAAAAGATGGAAAAAACAATGGATACCTACAATGATAGATTTAAACAGACAGAAGATAGAATTAGTGATTTGGAGGATGGAACATCTGAATTCCAAAAAGAAACAGAAACTATAGGGAAAGAATGGAAAAATTTGAACAGGGGATCAGGGAACTGAAGGACAATATGAGGCGCACAAATATACGTGTTGTGGGTGTCCCAGAAGGAGAAGAGAAGGGAAAAGGAGGAGAAAAACTAATGGAAGAAATTATCACTGAAAATTTCCCAACTCTTATGAAACACCTAAAATTACAGATCCAAGAAGTGCAGCGCACCCCAAAGAGAATAGACCCAAATAGGCGTTCTCCAAGACACTTACTAGTTAGAATGTCAGAGGTCAAAGAGAAAGAGAGGATCTGGAAAGCAGCAAGAGAAAAACAATCCATCACATACAAGGGAAACCCAATAAGACTATGTGTAGATTTCTCAGCAGAAACCATGGAAGCTAGAAGACAGTGGGATGATATATTTAAATTACTAAAAGAGAAAAACTGCCAACCAAGACTCCTATATCCAGCAAAATTGTCCTTCAAAAATGAGGGAGAAATTAAAACATTCTCAGACAAAAAGTCACTGAGAGAATTTGTGACCAAGAGACCAGCTCTGCAAGAAATACTAAAGGGAGCACTAGAGTCAGATATGAAAAGACAGAAGAGAGAGGTATGTAGAAGAGTGTAGAAAGAAGGAAAATCAGATATGATATATATAATACAAAAGGCAAAATGGTAGAGGAAAATATTATCCAAACAGTAATAACACTAAATGTTAATGGACTGAATTCCCCAATCAAAAGACATAGACTGGCAGAATGGATTAAAAAACAGGATCCTTCTATATGCTGTCTACAGGAAACACATCTTAGACCCAAAGATAAACATACGTTGAAAGTGAAAGGTTGGGAAAAGATATTTCATGCAAATATCAACCAGAAAAGAGCAGGAGTAGCTGTACTAATATCCAACAAATTAGACTTCAAATGTAAAACAGTTAAAAGAGACAAAGAAGGACACTATCTACTAACAAAAGGAACAATTAAACAAGAAGACATAACAATCATAAATATTTACGCACCGAACTGGAATGCCCCTAAATATGTGAGGAATACACTGCAAACACTGAAAAGGGAAATAGACACAAATACCATAATAGTTGGAGACTTCAATTCACCACTCTCACCAATGGACAGAACATCTAGACAGAGGATCAATAAAGAAATAGAGAATCTGAATATTACTATAAATGAGCTAGACTTAACAGACATTTATAGGACATTACATTCCACAACAGCAGGATACACCTTTTTCTCAAGTGCTCATGGATCATTCTCAAAGATAGACCATATGCTGGGTCACAAAGCAAGTCTTAACAAATTTAAAAAGATTGAAATCATACACAACACTTTCTCGGACCCTAAAGGAATGAAGTTGGAAATCAATAATAGGCGGAGTGCCAGAAAATTCACAAATACGTGGAGGCTCAACAACACACTCTTAAACAACGAGTGGGTCAAAGAAGAAATTGCAAGAGAAATTAGTAAATACCTCGAGGCGAATGAAAACGAAAACACAACATATCAAAACCAATAGACACAGCAAAGGCAGTGCTAAGAGGGAAATTTATTGCCCTAAATGCCTTTATCAGAAAAGAAGAAAAGGCAAAAATGCAGGAATTAACTGTCCACTTGGAAGAACTGGAGGAAGAACAGCAAACTAACCCCAAAGCAAGCAAAAGGAAAGAAATAACAAAGATTAGAGCAGAAATAAATGAAATTGAAAACATGAAAATGATAGAGAAAATCAATAAGACCAGAAGTTGGTTCTATGAGAAAATCAATAAGATTGATGGGCCCTTAGCAAGATTGACAAAAAGAAGAAGAGAGAGGATGCAAATAAATGAGATCAGAAATGGAAGAGGAGACATAACTACTGACCTCACAGAAATAAAGGAGGTAATAACAGGATACTATGAACAACTTTACGCTAATAAATACAACAATTTAGATGAAATGGACAGGTTCCTGGAAAGACATGAACAACCAACTTTGACTCAAGAAGAAATAGATGACCTCAACAAACCAATCACAAGTAAAGAAATTGAATCAGTCATTCAAAAGCTTCCCAAAAAGAAAAGTCCAGGACCAGACGGCTTCACATGTGAATTCTATCAAACGTTCCAGAAAGAATTAGTACCAACTCTCCTCAAACTCTTTAAAAATATCGAAGTGGAGGGAAAACTACCTAATTCATTCTATGAAGCCAACATCACCCTCATACCAAAACCAGGCGAAGATACTACAAAAAAAGAAAACTACAGACCAGTCTCTCCAATGAATATAGATGCAAAAATCCTCAATAAAATTCTAGCAAATCGTATCCAACAACACGTTAAAAGAATTATACATCATGACCAAGTAGGATTCATCCCAGGTATGCAAGGATGGTTCAACATAAGAAAATCAATTAATGTAATATACCATATCAACAAATCAAAGCAGAAAAATCACATGATCATCTCAATTGATGCAGAGAAGGCATTTCACAAGATTCAACATCCTTTCCTGTTGAAAACACTTCAAAAGATAGGAACACAAGAGAACTTCCTTAAAATGATAGAGGGAATATATCAAAAACCCACAGCTAATATCATCCTCAATGGGGAAAAATTGAAAACTTTCCCCCTAAGATCAGGAACAAGACAAGGATGTCCACTATCACCACTATTATTCAACATTGTGTTGGAGGTTCTAGCCAGAGCAATTAGACAAGAAAAAGAAATACAAGGCATCAAAATTGGAAAGGAAGAAGTAAAACTATCACTGTTTGCAGACGATATGATACTATACGTCGAAAACCCGGAAAAATCCACAACAAAACTACTAGAGCTAATAAATGAGTACAGCAAAGTAGCAGGTTACAAGATCAACATTCAAAAATCTGTAGCATTTCTATACACTAGTAATGAACAAGCTGAGGGGGAAATCAAGAAATGAATTCCATTTACAATTGCAACTAAAAGAATAAAATACCTAGGAATAAATTTAACTAAAGAGACAAAAAACCTATATAAAGAAAACTACAAAAAACTGCTAAAAGAAATCACAGAAGACCTAAATAGATGGAAAGACATACCGTGTTCATGGATTGGAAGACTAAATATAGTTAAGATGTCAATCCTACCTAAATTGATTTACAGATTCAATGCAATAGCAATCAAAATCCCAACAACTTATTTTTCAGAAATAGAAAAACCAATAAGCAAATTTATCTGGAAGGGCAGGGTGCCCCGAATTGCTAAAAACATCTTGAGGAAAAAAAAGGAAGCTGGAGGTCTCGCGCTGCCTGACTTTAAGGCATATTATGAAGCCACAGTGGTCAAAACAGCATGGTATTGGCATAAAGATAGATATATCGACCAATGGAATCGAATAGAGTGCTCAGATATAGACCCTCTCATCTATGGACATTTGATCTTTGATAAGGCAGTCAAGCCAACTCATGTGGGACAGAACAGTCTCTTCAATGAATGGTGCCTAGAGAACTAGATATCCATATGCAAAAGAATGAAAGAAGACCCGTATCTCACACCCTATACAAAAGTTAACTCAAAATGGATCAAAGATCTAAACATTAGGTCTAAGACCATAAAGCAGAGGAAAATGTAGGGAGATATCTTATTAAACTTACAATTGGAGGTGGTTTTATGGACCTTAAACCTAAAGCAAGTGCACTGAAGAAGGAAATAAATAAATGGGAGCTCCTCAAAATTAAACACTTTTGTGCATCAAAGAACTTCATCAAGAAAGTAGAAAGACAGCCTACACAATGGGAGACAATATTTGGAAATGACATATCAGATAAAGGTCTAGTATCCAGAATTTATAAAGAGATTGTGCAACTCAACAACAAAAAGACAGCCAATCCAATTACAAAATGGGAAAAAGACTTGAACAGGCACCTATCAGAAGAGGAAATACAAATGGCCAAAAGGCACATGAAGAGATGCTCAATGTCCCTGGCCATTAGAGAAATGCAAATCAAAACCACAATGAGACATCATCTCACACCCACCAGAATGGCCATTATCAACAAAACAGAAAATGACAAGTGCTGGAGAGGATGCGGTGAAAGAGGCACACTTATCCACTGTTGGTGGGAATGTCAAATGGTGCAATCACTGTGGAAGGCAGTTTGGTGGTTCCTCAAAAAGCTGAATATAGAATTGCCATACGACCCAGCAATACCATTGCTAGGTATCTACTCAAAGGACTTAAGGGCAAAGACACAAATGGACATTTGCACACCAATGTTTATAGCAGCGTTATTTACAATTGCAAAGAGATGGAAACAGCCAAAATGTCCATCAACAGAAGAATGGCTAAACAAACTGTGGTATATACATACGATGGAATGTTATGCAGCTTTAAGACAGAATAAACTTATGAAGCATGTAATAACATGGATGGACCTAGAGAACATTATGCTGAGTGAGTCTAGCCAAAAACTTAAGGACAAATACTGTATGGCCCCACTGATGTGAACCGACATTTGAGAATAAACTTGGAATATGTCATTGGTAACAGAGTCCAGCAGGAGTTAGAAACAGGGTAAGACAATGGGTAATTGAAGCTGAAGGGATACAAACTGTGCAACAGGACTAGATACAAAAACTCAAAAATGGACAGCACAATAATACCTAATTGTTAAGTAATCATGTTAAAACACTGAATGAAGCTGCATCTGAGCTATAGGTTTTTTTTTTGTCTGTCTGTTTGTTTGTTTGTCTTTTTTTTCTTTTTCCTTTTCTTTTTTTTTTACTGTTATTATTATTTTTATTTTTTTCTCTATATTAACATTGTATATCTTTTTCTGTTGTTTTGCTGGTTCTTTTCCTAAATCGATGCAAATGTACTAAGAAATGATGATCATGCATCTATGTGATGATGTTAAGAATTACTGATTGCATATGTAGAATGGAATGATTTCTAATGTTGTGTTAATTTCTTTTTTTTTCTTTAATTTAATAAAAAAAAATGCCTGGAACATGTGTGTGAATTATAAAATTTAATGTGGTAAACATCCACAAACCCACACCCAATCTACCACCCAACCCAAGAAAGAGAATATTAACAATAATTTACATTTTCCAATATATTCCTTCCCTGTCCTGTCCCATGATTCTACACCTATGCTTATAACTTCTCACCTTCAGTTCAAGACCAATTTGAGCAGTAAGCCTTTTTTCAATGTTGGTGAATGTCAAAGACATGATTGTAGGAAGTAAATAAAGAAGGACTGATCTATTCTGGGAAAAGAGAATTTTGTTGTAAGAACTCTTACATATATAGGACTTAGTTAAGAAGTCTCCCTTGCATAAAAATTTTCAGTAAATTTTTACAGCAATTTTTCCTGCCTTTGTCTCCCGTAGGATAATGTTTTCAAAAGAATTTCTCTCCAGCAAAAGACTAATAACATACAATGGATGTAGTGCCAGGTAGATCTATTGAGTTCTTTTCTCGCCCCAGGTTAAAGACCCTTGCTCTGAAGCAGTGGTTCTCTACCAGGGGCATCTGAACATTTCTGGATTTGGTTGTCCCAGCTAGGTGGAGAAGTGTTGCTGGACTCTCGTGGGTGGAGGCCAGGGGGCTGCTTGACCTCAGTGCCCAGGACAGCCCCCACAGCAAAGAATTACCCAGTGCAAAATGTCACTAGTGCCAAGGTTGAGAAGTCCTGCTCTAAATTGATGTTCCTTTCCTCATTTTGCTGTGGGGCCGGTGGACACACTGTTGACCATTCTTTTTCTTCTCCAATTGCTTTTTCAGATTGAGAATGGGCTCTGCATCTGTGCAGCCATGCCCAACAAAGTTGTCATTCTCCGCTACAATGAAAACCTCAGCAAGTACTGCATTCGGAAAGTAAGTCCTTGGCCTGCCGCTGATAAGCACAGGCCAACACATCCTGCTCTTCCTGCAAGCTGGTGTGTGCAAAGTGTGCTACCTGAGGGGGACAGTGTGCGCCTGGTCCCTTCCACCCTGCAACTTGGGCTGACCCTTCTTCTTGGAGGAACCTCCAGAGCTACTAGTACCTCAAGTTTTCCCTTTAACTTTTTTTTCTGTTTGTGAGCTGCCTCACCATCCAGCCCAGCGAATTCAGCCTTTTGTTAAGGGAGGAAGTCGGCTGACAGAGGATGCACATTTTTTGAACTAGTGGAAAAAAGGAAGGCGTTCTCTGAGGAGCTGACAGTCCCTACTGACACTTGGCAGATTCTCTCTCCACTCCTAGGAGTTTCCATTAATAACCTTTTGGAAAAACCCATGCTAGCTCTATTTCGATATGTAATTAGGGAGCTGGTCCTCAGAGCAAATGAGTTGTGATGGTGACTGCAGTGTGGACAAGGTACATATTAGATTGTTAAACGCACCTCAATCCCAGAGAAGGCTGTTTGCTGTCCCTAAATTAAGAATGTGTCATGAACTTGATAACTGTACTTAGGTTGGTTATCCTTGTTCTTAGGAAAAGTACATGGAAGTATTATGTGTTCAAGGAACATGATGTATATAACCTACATTCAAAAGTTTAGAAAATAGAGGATAATGGTTGGATGGATGGAAGGATGGCTGGAGAGATAGAATGATATAGCAAATGTGGAACATTTTTAAATTTTAAAATTTGATGAATCTGGGGATTGAGTTGGGGTGGTGGTGAGTATGTTGGAGTTCTGTGTATGGGTTTTGTTATTTTTGCTCTCCCATAAATTTGCTCTCCCATAAATTTGCAATTATTTCAGTTAAAGAAAAAGGGGAAAAAGGAGGTCCTGACATATTTCAGGTACTTTCTTGATTAGAGTTGCCAAAGTGAAATGAATGAGGGATGACTATATAAGCATCCTCACATGTAAGAGAAACTTTTTTTCTGGACAGGATGTCTTTAGTTTAGTTGGTGTTTGTATTGGTGTCAAGAACCGAGCTAGCTGTTTATAAACTTTTCACAGGAATTCTGAAAAGTAGGGGCTTGGTTATCAGGTAAAACTACTAGAACTTGGAGAGATCCTAAGCTACAAAGTTGAGACCAAAACCAAAGTTCAGTTTCCCCATCTTTTCACTGTCATGCTGCCAAAAAGTTTTCCCATCCCTAATAGTAGGTGATCAGTAACTATTGAAGGATGGCGATGATGCTGATTTGATTAGAATTTCAACTGTTAAACTTCAAGGATATTTGCAGAAACCCTTACTTCTTTATAATCCCTGACCACCATTTTGCATATGCACACCTAGGTTTTTGAAGAGTTTAGGATTGACTGAAAAGCAAGTAGATGGAGACGCAGGTTCGATTTCTGGTGCCTTCCCATGCAAAAAAAGAAAGCAAGTAGAAATAATAAGTAGGGAAAAGATAGTTAAGATATGATGATAATTGTCCAAATTAGAAACTTATGAGCTAGCAAAAAGTAGTAAACTAACCACCTTTGCTGACAGTCTTTTTTCTCTAATAAGAACATTGAATTTTTACTGTTCCATCTTTGGATGTTACCTTTTCATCAAAATGCTGTTTCTGGTCTTTTTGGAATGCAATTCAACCTTATTTTCTTAGTCTGGGATGGCACAAGACGATAGGAAGAAGTAGCAGATGGATCACCAGTCATCATGGGGGGCATGAGAGAGTGAGATGGGTTTTGTGTGACATGTGAATGAGTCTGGTGATAACTGTCTGTGGAGTCTGGCTAGATGCTTCGGGTGGAAACAGAATAGCCGTGGAAACTTGGCTGTTCTGTGTTAACTCTCAGATGCTTCTCTGCCCTCATCTCTAGGAGATTGAGACCTCAGAGCCTTGCAGCTGTATATACTTCACCAATTACAGTATCCTCATCGGAACCAATAAATTCTACGAAATTGACATGAAGCAGTATACACTTGAGGGTAGGGTTTGTATCCTCCTCCCAGCCCTCATTGCTCAGGCCTTGCTGAGGAGAGAGAATCCCTGAAGCCCTGCTTCTCGCCTGCTTTTACAGAATTCCTGGATAAGAATGACCATTCCTTGGCACCTGCGGTGTTCGCCTCCTCCTCTAACAGCTTCCCTGTCTCGATCGTGCAGGTGAACGGCGCGGGGCAGCGGGAGGAGTACCTGCTGTGCTTCCACGGTAAGTCAGAGGACACCACTGCTGGCCACGGGGCTGTCGCCTGGACATTGCGAGTTTGAGTGCTCGCAGGCACCAGGAGACCCGGTCTGAGGCCTTCAGGGTGGGGAGTGGTTGCTGGGGCTCTGGGCCAGATGCTGCTGGGCCTGGAGAGAATGTTGTCCCAGCACCCCTGAGGCTGCTGGGGGTTCCTCACCCCACACCGGGGCACTAGCCGGCTCTAGTTCCATCACATTCTCTCCGAAGACCAGGCGCTTCTTTCCTTCTGTTGCTTGATTTTATTCACTCCCTTTCCTTTTTCCCTTTTACTTTCTTCCTTACCTTCGTTCTCTATCCTTCTTTCTTCCTTTGTCTCTTGGTGTTTCTCTTCTTTCCTTTAATTTTTAATTTAAATCTCCGAGTTTTTCTCTCTCTCCCTGTCTTTTCTGATGTCTCTGTCTCTTCCTATCTGTCTCTTTTTCTTCTTCTTCTTTCTTGTCTCCCTACCCTCCTTCTGTCTACCTTTCTTTTCCAGTTTTCCCCCTCTCTTTCACGTGAACCCTATGTCTTTAAAAAGTCATTTGAGAGACAGTTCAGCTAAAGTCCTCAGGTTTCAACAATCCATTTAAATCTGGCCAGTCATCCGCTGGTCTCTTTTCCTTGTTGTTTTTTTTTTTGTCAAAACATGTCTCATTAATACCCTCTTCTTCTCGCTATGCTAATGCCCCTGAGCTCTTGACTCCCTACAGAGTTTGGGGTGTTCGTGGATTCTTATGGGAGACGTAGCCGCACAGATGATCTCAAGTGGAGCCGCTTACCTTTAGCCTTCGGTAAGTGGGGCAAGCGGCTGGTGCCCTAGGGCAGAGGTATTGGTGGAGTTCTGTCTGGCCTCAGCACTGTATTGTGGATTCCTTTAGACACCAAGTAGCATGTCTGATACTCGCACAAATAAATTTTCAGGGCAGAGATTTTGAGGTTTGTTGAAGAATTACCTGAGCTAAGTTCAGAAAGGTTATTGGGCACAATCTCAGCCCTGTGAAGTATATTAATATATACTCTCATGATACAAGGGAAATCATTGCCTGGGGGCTCACTTAAATCATTTTCCGGAGCAGCAGCCTATCCCATGGCATGGTTGAACACCTATTTATTTGACCAGTTCCCGTTAGCCAGAGCGGTTAGGCCGTGTCTGTTCTTTCTGTTAGTGTAAACAACACCGTGATGAACACCCTTGTACTAATCCTTGAGCACTTGTCAGATAGTCTCCCGATGGTAAGTCCCTAAAAACGAAGATGCTGGGTCAAAGACGTGAACACATATACATGTAAATATGTATGTACATATCTCTGCAAACGTCCTGAAGTGCCATTACGGCCTAAATACTTTTCACGGATACTTTATCTATTGCTGTATAACAAGCCATTCCAAAACTCAGTGAATTAAAACAACGTATTACTGCCCAGGATTTTGTGGGTTGACTGGACAGTTCTGCTTTGTGTGGTATCAGGCAGTTCTGCCTTGTGTGGTACCTGCTGATACCTGTAAAACTGTGCTTTCATCAATTGTAAAAAACGTTCCACACCAATGCAGGGCGGTGGTGGTATATGGGAATCCTGAATGTTATGCATAATTGTTCTGTAAATCTACATCTCTAATAAAAAATAAAATAAATAAAAAGGCTGACTTCATTGATAAGATATTTCTAATCTTAATACTATATCACAGTGTATGACTTGAGGTGATTTCTGCCTTAGAGGAAAAGGACATTATCAGTATTCCTTTTTTTAGGTGCCCTAATAAAAGTGGCAGCCAATCAGTACTGGCCTCAAGCCGTTTGCTCACCTGGGGCTGTTGCTTGGGGGTGGGGGTAGGGCAGTGGCCTCAGTTCTTCTCCACTTGGGCCTCTTCAAAGGGAGCACAAGTGAAAGCTGGCAGGCCTTTTCATTTCCACCCCGTTCCTTCAGTTAAAGCAATCCCAGGGCAGCCCATATTCAAGATGAAGAATCTACAAAATGGCTGAACACTGGAAGGCCTGGGTCTGTCTAATACCAAAGTAATGGTTGACCACAAGGAATATTGATAATGTCCTTTTCCTCTAAGGCAGAAATCACCTCAAGTCATACACTGTGATATAGTATTAAGATTAGAAATATCTTATCAATGAAGTCAGCCTTTTTATTTATTTTATTTTTTATTAGAGATATAGATTTACAGAACAATTATGCATAACATTCAGGATTCCCATATACCACCACCGCCCTGCATTGGTGTGGAACGTTTGTTACAATTGATGAAAGCACAGTTTTACAGTTGCACCAGTAATTGAAGTTCATGGTTTAATTTAGGGCTGTCTGTCTGAGTAGTGATTTACATGGGTTAAAAAAAAAATTTATTCTGTTACCATATATAATATAATATAGTATTTCCCCTGTTAAATCAGATATATATTTCAGTGCTGTTAATTACATTTACAATGTTATGCTATCATCACCTCCCTTCATTACCAAAACATTTCCATCATTCCAAACAAGAACACTGTATATTTTAACTTCCTGTTCCCTATCCCCATTTTGTTCCCTGGTAACCTGTATTCTAGATTCTGACTCTGAGTTTGCTTCTTCTAATTGTCAGAGCGGTGAGAGTAAACAATATTTACCCTTTTGTGTCTGGCTTATTCACTCAACATGATATCTTTTTTTTTTTAACATATAAAAAATTTTATTGTGAAATATAATATATACAAAAAAAGCAATCTATGTCAAAGTACATTTTTACAGGTAGTTATAGAACAGATTTCAGAGTTTGGTATGGGTTACAGTTCCACAATTTTGAGTTTTTCCTTCTATAGTTGCTCCAAGACCACTTCATTTTAATATACTTTTTTTTAACTTTTTTTATTGTATAGTATAACATGTATACAAAGCAAAGAAATTAAAAAGCCATAGTTTTCAAAGCACTCTTCAAAAGTGGTTACAGGATAGATCCCAGAGTTTGTCTTGGGCTACCATACAATCCTCCCATATTTTTCCTTCTAGCTGCTCTAGAATATCGGAGGCTAGAGGCTTAAATACTTTTTTATTATCACAATCAACATTTTTTCCTTCTTTTTTTGTGGATAATAACATATATACAAAAAGCTATAAATTTCCAAGCACAGGACAATTAGTTGTAGAACATATTTCAGACTTTGACATGGGTTACAATTTCACAATTTTAGGTTTTTCTAGCCGCTCTAAAATACTGGAGACTCAGAGATAGCAACTTAATGATTCAGTATTCATATTCATTTAAGTCCTAACTACTATGTATAATTCCACCATTACTTTTGATCTTTCCATACCTCTCATTGGGGTTGTTTGGACTATGGCAATTTTAAATTTTTGATATTGGAAGGGTTTGTCACTAATATGGGGTAGGGAGATGGAACTATCTGATGTTCTGGAGAGGCTGGGCTAGGTTTCAGGACTTATCTGGACCAGGGACCCATCTGGAGTTTGTAGGTTTCTGGCAAGTTACACTAATGCCTGGAAGCCTTGTGGAATTTTATAAATTGCCCTTGGGTTTCTTTCTTTAGGATTGGCTGGAATGGTTCTGGTTTGGGGTTGGCAGGTGATGATAGCTAGCAGAGTCTGCCTGAAGCTTACATAAGAACAACCTTCAGAGTATCCTCTCGACTCTATTTGAACTCTCTCTGCCATTCAACATGATATCTTCGTGGTTCATCCATGTTGTCACATACATCAGGACTGCATTCCTGTTTACATCTGAATAATACTCCAGTGTATGTGTATAACACATTTTATTTCTCCCTTCATCAGTTGTTGGAGGAATCAAAGATGGATGGTTGCTTCCATCTTTTGGCAATTGTGAATAATGCCACTGTGAACATCAGTGTGAAAATACCTGCATCCGGCTTTCAGTTCTTTGTGGTATATACCTAGTAGTGAGATTGCTGTTAGTTCTGTACTTAGTTCCCTGAGGAACCACCAAACTCTTCCACAGTGGCTGCACCGTTTTACATTGCCACCAGCAAAACAGTGTCCCTATTTCTCCACATCCTCTCTAACACTTGTTGTTTTCCATTTTTTAATAGCAACCAATTTAATAGGTGGGAAATGGTCTCTCATTGTGATTTTGATTTGCATTTCCCTGATGGCTCATAATGTTGAGCATCTTTTCATGTGCTTTCTTGCCATGTGTTTATCTTCTTTGGGGAGATGTCTGCTCAACTCTTTTGCCCATTTTTTAATTTGGTTGATTGTCTTTTTGTTGTTAAGTTGGAGAATTGTTTTAATATATTCTGGATATTAATCCTTTATTCGCTGTGTGGTTTCTAAATTTTTTTCCTATTGTGTTGGTTGTTTTACTTTATGGTAAAAGTCCTTTGAGGACCAAAAGTATTTAATTTTTTTGACTCTATTTCTTCTTGAGTCAATGTAGGTTGGTTTTGTTTCTAAGAATTTGTCTATATCATCTAATTAATCTAATATATTTTGGCATACAGTTGTTCAAAGTATCCTTTTATAGTCCTTTTTTATTTCAGCGTGGTTGGTAGTAATGTCCCCGTCTTCATTTCTGATTTTTATTTGTGACCTCTTTTTTCTTTGTCAGTCTAGTTAAAGGTTTGTTGATGTTATTGATCTTTTCAAAAAACCAACTTTTGGTTTTGTTGATTATCTTTTGTTTTTGTTTTCTATTCATTTATCTCTGTTCTAATCTTTCCTTCCTTCTGCTTACTTTGGGTTTAAATTGCTCTTCTTTTTCTAGTTTTTCCAGTTTTAAGGTTTGGTGTCTGGATTTGTAGTCTGTCTTCTTTTTTTTTTTTTTTTTTTTTTTTTTTTTTTTTTTTTTTTTTTTTTTTTTTTTTAGGATGGAAACTTTTTTTTTTTTTTATTAATTAAAAAAAGAATTAACAAAACAATTAGAAATCATTCCAATCTACATGTACAATCAGTAATTCTTAATAACATCACATAGTTGCATATTCATCATTTCTTAGTACATTTGCATCGATTTAGAAAAAGAAATAAAAAGACAACAGAATAAGAATTAAAACAATAATAGAAAGAAAAAAAACAAAAAAAACAAAAACAAAAAACCTATACCTCACATGCAGCTTCATTCAGTGTTTTAACATAATTGCATTACAATTGGGTAGTATTGTGCTGTCCATTTCTGAGTTTTTATATCCAGTCCCGTTGTACAGTCTGTATCCCTTCATCTCCAATTATCCCTTCTCTTTTTTTTTTTTTTTTAATTAACGGAAAAAAAGAAATTAACCCAACATTTAGAGATCATACCATTCTACACATGCAATCATTAATTCTTAACATCATCACATAGATGCATGATCATCATTTCTTAGTACATTTCAATTGGTTTAGAAGAACTAGCAACATAACCGAAAAAGATATAGAATGTTAATATAGAGAAAAAAATGAAAGTAATAATAGTAAAATCAAAACAAAACAACACAAAACAAAACAAAAACCTATAGCTCAGATGCAGCTTCATTCAGTGTTTTAACATGATTACTTTACAATTAGGTATTATTGTGCTGTCCATTTTTGAGTTTTTGTATCTAGTCCTGTTGCACAGTCTGTATCCCTTCAGCTTCAATTACCCATTGTCTTACCCTGTTTCTAACTCCTGCTGAACTCTGTTACCAATGACATATTTCAAGTTTATTCTCGAATGTCCGTTCACATCAGTGGGACCATACAGTATTTGTCCTTTAGTTTTTGGCTGGATTCACTCAGCATAATATTCTCTAGGTCCATCCATGTTATTACATGGTTCATAAGTTTATCTTGTCTTAAAGCTGCATAATATTCCATCGTATGTATATACCACAGTTTGTTTAGCCACTCTTCTGTTGATGGAGATTTTGGCTGTTTCCATCTCTTTGCAATTGTAAATAATGCTGCTATAAACATTGGTGTACAAATGTCCGTTTGTGTCTTTGCCCTTAAGTCCTTTGAGTAGATACCTAGCAATGGTATTGCTGGGTCGTATGGCAATTCTATATTCAGCTTTTTGAGGAACCGCCAAACTGCCTTCCACAGTGGTTGCACCCTTTG